>NC_058133.1:359373854-359581255 GCF_016433145.1 Gracilinanus agilis
AATTAGATCTCACTGAGGCCCTTAAAAAGGCAAATTTAAAAATTATAAGTTTTCTTTCTTTTCCCTCTGTATCTTATTTACCTTTTCAGGTTTCTCTCGATTTTTGTGGTTCGATATCAAACTTTCCATTTAGCCCTGGTCTTTTCTGTGCAAATACCTGGAATTCTTCAATTTTGTTGAATGCCCATACTTTCCCTTGGAAATATATAGTCAATTTTGATGGGTAGTTGATCCGTGGTTGCAGGCCCAGCTCTCTTGCCTTTCTGAATATTGTATTCCAAGCCTTACGGTCTTTTAGCGTGGAGGCTGCCAGATCCTGTGTGATCCTGATTGGTGCTCCTTGATATCTGAATTGTCTCTTTCTGGCTTCTTGTAAGATTTTTTCTTTTGCTTGAAAGCTTTTGAATTTGGCAATAATATTTCTAACCGATTTCTTCTCTGGGTCGAATGTAGTGGGTGTTCTATGAATCCTTTCGATGTCTATATTGCCCTCTTGTTGTAGGACTTCAGGGCAATTTTGCTGAATAATTTCTTTTAGTACGGAGTCCAGGTTTCTATTAATTTCTGGTTTTTCTGGAAGACCAATGATTCTCAAATTGTCTCTTCTAGACCGGTTTTCTTGGTCTGTCACTCTCTCATTGAGATATTTCATGTTTCCTTCTATTTTTTCAGTCTTTTGACTTTGTTTTATTTGTTCTTGTTGTCTTGAGAGATCATTAGCTTCTAATTGCTCGATTCTAGCCTTTAGGGACTGGTTATCGGCTATAATCTTTTGGTTTTCCTTTTCAATCTTGTCATTTCTGCAATTTCCAATTGCAAGATTCTACCTTTTAAACTGTTATTTTCTTGCCAGATCTCTTCCATTTTCCTCAGAATCTCAGTTTTGAACTCTTCCATAGCTTGTGAGGAGTTTTCCTTATTTGAGGAGGGTCCGGATGCTTGTTTGTTCTCCTCCTCTGTTTGCTCGGTTGTCTGGATTTTCTCTGTGTAAAAGCTGTCGAGTGTTAAAGACTTCTTTTTCTTGTTATTATTCTTTCTCTTCTGAACTTTCTGATGCTGAGTAGCCATCATTAGCCCAGCAGCTTCTCAGATTTATCCTCGCGCTCAGTGTCTGTTCGCGATCTATTGGCTCCTGAGGTCTGAGTTCTGGTTTTTTCCAAGGTCAAGCCCCCTGGTGGGCCCTCTTGCTTGATCCTCTGCTGGAGGTTTCTTTACAAGTCTCAGGGCGCTGCTTCCACAGTCGTATACCCGTCTGCACTGGTTCCCCACTTAGGCTTTAGTTCCTGGTTGTGTCTGCCTCCACCCACGCCTCTGCTCAGCCTGCGCTCTGCGCCCAGCGTCCTGCTCCCGCGCGCTCAGATTTCGCGTGCGTTTTTTGACTTAATGGGGTCCTAAGTCTTGCTGCTCTCAGGAACAGGTCCCGGAGCTGCTGATGACTCGATGGGTGCCCCAAACTTGCCCTATTTCTTTTTAGCTGGGTTCAGAGCTATAGATGAGTGTGGAGGGGGTGGGGGTGGGGTGGTTGCTCAGCCTGGGATTTAGTGAGAGCCCTTTATAGCCTGGAAATGTCTCGATTCCACGTACCTTCCATGCTGTGCCCTGTTGTGGGGTTCCTCCGTTCGTCTGGACTTGTTTTTATGTCCCCTTGAGGAGTTTTGTGTGTTTCGGTCAGGAGAGGTTAAGAGCTGCTTCTTACTCTGCCGCCATCTTAACCCGGAAGCCTCCCTAACTTGATTCTTGTTGAGACTCAACCAGCTAGCCTTTGTTATCTTTATAACTTAAAGGTGAAGTTAAGAATTATAGTGTAGTTTTAGTTAGAATAGTATACATTTTGTTAGTTAGATCAGGGAGGATTAGCATAGCCTGTGAACCACAGGAGAAGAGGTTCTTTGCAGAACCTGGATGTTTATTTGTGTGGAGTTAGAATCCCTTAGAATTAGAAATCCTTTTACCCTAAAAGACCTAAAGAGTCTCTTTAGTCTTCCTTGAGCCTGGCCCTGAAGGGAAGTTCATCTTTGAGCTTCACTGCACTTTACCACTGAAGATACTTTTGATAACATCTATCAAAAGTATCTGAATCAGTTCTGAACCTTTATTTTCCTCCTATCTGACTCGCCTATTTTATTTTTACACTACATTTCTAGCCTTTGTGTTTTATCTGTTAACTTTTGTATTCTTTTCACAAACTTTAACTTTTTACTTATTTTAACTTTAAAAAAGAAATTGTATATATTTATAGTAGCAAAAGAAAATATGTTGATATTATATACTACTATACATGTATTTTATGCATTTCTGAGTTTCTAAATTTTTTCTGTTTCGTCTACTGGCCTTTGCAAGTTGTCTATGGCTTCTGCAAAACTGCCCCAAAATTCTCATTTAATTCCTTATGCCAATCAAAACACTTAGGAAAAGATCCAAGATGAAAGAATATCTATATATTTTTCCTCATTTCTAGGTCATTTCTGCTTAAAATTAGGAAGTTAGTGGCGTCTCTGTAAGTTTCAGTTATAAAAATTTATATCCCTTTTTCAGTTTAATCCCCCTAAAGACCAGTAGACTTGACTGAAAGTCTTTTCTCTTTGTGGCTATTTGTGTTTTAAAGACTTTCTTTCAATCATTGGCTATTACTTTCTTTTTAAATAATATTAAATTTTTCTCTAATTACACGTAAATATTTTTAATGTTCATTTTTAAAAGAATTTTGAGTAGTTACAAATTCCCTCCTTTCCACCCTGACTCATTCCCCCCACCTCCTAAGACAATAAATAGTCTGATATAGATTTTACATGTTCAACCATGTAAAGTATTCTACATATTACTCGTTTTATGGAAAAGATCTCAAACAAAAACAAAAAGGTGAAATATAGTATGTTTTAGTCTGCATTCACACTCCATCAGTTCTTTCTCTGAAGGCAGAGGTAATTTTACGTCATGAGACTGGGATTTTCTTGGATCCCTGTATTGCTGAGAATATAACTAGATAATTCACAGTCAAAAAATCTTGCTGTTAATCAGTTTTGCTAATAGTTTTCTTAATATTGAACCAGTCATACATTCCTGGTCATAATGAATGATCCCTGTATTATATTACTGTAATTCCTTGGTAGCATTTTATTTAAAGCTTTTGCATCAATATTCATTAGGTAAATTGGTCTATAATTTTCTTTCTCTCGTTTTGCATTCCCTGGTTTAGGTATCAGCACCATATTTGTGTCATAAAAGGAATTTATTTGATTCATTCTTTGCCCATTTTTCCAAATAGTTTATATAGTATTAGAATTAATTTTTCTTTAAATATTTGGTAGAATTCACTTGTGAATCTATCTGACCCTGGGGGGGGGGGGTGGGGTTTCTTGGGGGTTCATTGATGGCTTGTTTAAGATGGAATTATTTAAGTATTTCATTTTCTCTCATGTTAATCAGAGCAGTTTATGTTTTTGTAAGTATTGATCCATTTCACTTAGATTATCAAATTTATTGGTATGTAATTGGGCAAAATAATTTGTAATGAATTGCTTTAATTTCCTCTTCATTGGTGGTGAATTCACCCTTTTCGTCTTTGATACCGGTACTTTGATTTTCTTCCCTTTTTTAAAATGAAATTAACCAATGGTTTATTGGCTATTATTTTCTCATAAAATTAATAGTTTTAAAGAAATAGTTCCAAATTTCTTTGGAACATTTAGTATTCTCATTGTGTTTTGTTTGTATTTATCAAATGTTAATGGCTTGGTTTTCTGCCTGTGGTATTAAAAATCTCATAAATTTCCTTGATTGATCTATTTTGTCCTCTTATTCTTGTGACTGGTTGCCATGATTAGTATAAAGCTATAAAAAAGATGTTCAAATACCAAGGTATAGTGCAAGAATTTTGAGTTCAGTGATTCCACATTTTAAGCAGTGTACGTAGTATACAATTTAGCAATGGCCTTTCCTTTATTGACCATTGGCCAGTGAAATAATAATAAAAATATTCTTCTGGCATATTAAAGTAGGCTGGGGCATAATTAAGAAATATTCAGTGCCAACATATTATTTTCAGGAAAGTTCTACATCTCTCAGAAGCTCATATTGGACATAATGTACATTCTAATTCTTACTAGTTTGGTAAATTTTGTTAAATAATTTCAAATATATTCCTCAACTCTTTACTCATTATATGAAAGGTAAGTTGAATGAAAATTTTAGAAATACTCTTATATACAATTAATTTTTCTAATTAAGAACTTGACCTCTCAATCAGGTACTAAGAAATATTTATTAAAATATAGTTAAGAATTGAGGTGGTTTGTTGTTATAGCAGGAGGGCCAATATTGCAGGCACAAAAACTGTGGGGCAAGTGTCTCAGTGCTCCAAGTAATTCTGTATAATCATAGCTCTGGACTAAAAATAATAGTTATTAAGAATTATCATTATGAATGACTTAAAACTATAAAACAAATTTGAAGACAAGAACACTCTTTAAAAGGATATTTTAGTCAAAGTCTACAAACTAACAATCCTCCAGTGGAAACTATTAACAATATGATAAATTGTTCCAAGTCACTCATAATTAGAAAAATTAAAATCAAAGTAAGTCAGAATATTCACTTTTATTGTGCTAAAAGGAATAATGAACCGGAGGAATCCCCTGTGAACTAGAATGACCTCCAGGAACTGATGCAGATGAAAGGAGCAGAACTAGGAGAACATTATATACAGAGACAAATACTCTGTGGCACAACTGAATATAATAGACTTCTCTATTAGCAGCAATGCATTGATCCAGGACAATTCTGAGGGACTTATGAGAAAGAATGCTATCCACATCCAGAGAGAGAACTCTGGGAGTAGAAATAGAGAAGAAAAACAACTGCTTGATCACATGGTTTGAGAGGGATATGATTGGGGATGTAGACTCTGAATGATCACCCTACTGCAAATACTAATAATATGGAAATAGGTCTTAAACAATGATACATGTAAAACCCAGTGGAATTGCTTGTTGGCTATGGGAGGGAGATGGGAGGAGAGGAGGGAAAGAGCATGATTCATGTAACTATGGAAAAATATTCTAAATCAATCAGTTAATTAATTAGTTAAATAAATAAAAAAGAATATTCACTTTATTTTTTTTAAACCCTTAACTTTTTGTGTATTGGCTCATAGGTAGAAGAGTGGTAAGGGTGGACAATGGGGGTCAAGTGACTTGCCCAGGGTCACACAGCTGGGAAGTGTCTGAGACCAGATATGAACCTAGGACCTCCCATCTCTAGGCCTGACTCAATCCACTGCCCCAAGAATACTCACTTTAGACCCAGCAAATTGACAAAAATGACAAGAGATGGGACTTGTCAATATTGGAAAGACTGTGAAAAATCGACCCAGTAATAATTTGTTGATCTGGTTATGAATTGATTCAGCCATTCTGGACAGCATTTGACATTATAATAAGAAAATGATTAAAATATCCATATCCTTTTACTCAGAGATGCCACTTCTAGGCATATACTATAAGGTTAGAGACAGAAAAGAAGGCCCCATGTGCATCATAATATTTATGTCAGGGGGCAACTAGGTGCCTCAGAGGATAGAGAACCAGGCTTGGAGAAGAAGAGCCTGAGATCAAATCTGGCTTCAGACACTTCCTGTCTGTGTAACCCTTGACAAGTCACTTGACCCCCATTGCCTAGCCCTTACCACTCCTCTGCTTTAGAACCAATATTTAGCATTATTTTAAGATAGAAAGGAAGGGTTTTTTAAAAAGCTTATGGCAATACTTTTTGTAGTAACAAAAAGTTGGAAAGTTGACTAAACAAATTATGGCACATGAATGTACTGGAATATCAGTTCACCATAAGAAATGATGAATTTGAAAAATACAGGGAAGTATGGGAAGCACTTATACGAACTTATGTAAAATAAAATTTAAAAAAAATAAGAAAAGAATATAAATGATGACTATAAATAATGTGAAGAAAATGTAAAAGGAAACAAAAATGGAAACTCAACTCTATAATTATGACTAAGTTTCATTCTGAAGTATGGAAATATGAGAATGTACCTTTCTCCCTCCTTTACAGAGGTGGGCCCTATGATTATGGAACTTTGTATATATTGTTGGACTTGACTGATGTGTTTATTACTTTTTCTATAATATTTTTTTTTCTTACTCAGAATGGCTCTCTGGGTGGGGGAACTATATACTGAGAAATTAAGTGATATCAAACAAGAAGATATTATTGAAAGTTAAAAACAACATTATTTTAAATATCCCTGAATGTTATTATTCTATTTTGATGAAGTTAAAATAATATTTTACATTTTTAATTGCAGGTTAAAATTTTTTTATTAAGATCTTCCATTTCATTAGCATAGGCAATTCCTAAGTTCTCCTAGTTTTTAAAAGTAAAAAGTAAGCTCTAGCAATTTTTGCCATCCTGGAAAGGCTTCAAATATGGCCTGCCAAGAAACCAGTACTATTTTTTGAGGACCGGTCTAGAAAGTATAGATAGACTCATCACTAGCAGGCTGTTTACAATAATGAATTCTTTCGCCATAGTTATACATGAAACAAAAACAAAATATTGCCCTTAATCAGACCCCCTTCTGATTATGCAGAGTAGTGGAAAAATACTATGAGCATATTGAGAAGAATCACATACAGATTTTAGATCAGTGACACATTTTAATTTGTCTATTTGGCATTCTAAATATGAGACCAGATTTGTGAAAGGACATGTGTAAGAGTTGCATAAGAATAGGATGTGATCTGCATTGTTGGAGAGAACTTTCAAATAGGTAATTTCACAGATCTGTTTGAATATTTAAGGGAAGTTTTGCCATGAAAATGCCAGCTGTCAGTGCAGACCTCAGCTCAGCAACATTTTTTCATCCTGGAGAGTTTGGGGAGGACCAGAGGTAAAATCACTTGCCAGTGGGTCACAAAATAAGGGCTTCTCGATTGCAAGGCAGGTTTTCTATCCGTTAATGTCATACTTTCCCAATATTAATATGAAAAATGATAAAGGCTGGTATAAATATATATATTAGTATTTTAATTAAAGCCATGCTGATAGATAAAGTCATCAGACCACGCGCTTGCAAGCACTCAAAACTGCCGCCTCCATTACTGTCTCCAGTCTGCTGCCCAAGAGAGCCTACTGGCAAAGATATCACTCCCTCCTGACCCAGGAGATTTAAGCTCTTCCCTGGGTCAAGTCGTAGGCCTTCCCAAGCCCAAAGACCCGGAAACGGAAACCAGTTAGACCATGTTGGATCACAGGAAATGTACTTTTGATACATTTCCCTTGTCCATAGAAATATATACACTTTTAGATGGCATTCCCAAATTTCACTTTTACACCAAAAGAAAAAAAAAAGCCCCTTACCAAATATTTAATAAATATTTTAAGTAATGAAAGATATTTTACTGTTACCAAAAGAAGGTATTTCATAGATAATTTGGGACTTTATGTTCTGTTTAAAACAGAGACCAGACTTTATCATGGGTCATTAATTTTTTTATGTCATTACCCCTTTGGTCAGTCTGATGAAGCCTATGGGTTCCTTATCAGAATAATGTTTTTAAATGCATATAATAAAATACATAAGCTTAAAAAGTAAACTTAATTATGTTGTAATATGGTTATCAAATATATATTTTTAATTTCATGTACTCCAGATTAAGAATTTTGTATTAATTCTTTAATAGGTCCCACCTAATCCCAAATCCTTTGTTCCTATGCATTTTCTAAGCAATTGATGCTCATTTGGGTATACATTTTAATTTTGCTATTTAAAAATAACTAGTCACTTAAAAATTTTGTTGCCCAGTTATGTTTAATATTTGGATCCACCAAAATATTTATTTATACAAGACATTTCATGTGGTCATTTATCATATATCATTAAGAAATTTTGAGTGTCAGTTGTTAGAGAAAAACAAATCCAAAGCTAGAGTTGTGAACTTGACTCATTTCTTGTTTTAAAAAAAAAATTATTAAAACTAAAAAATTCTGTTTTTCCTCTGTGCTTAAGAAGTTAGCATAAGCCCAAAGTATTCATAGTTATTTCCTTGTTACTGTAAACTTCACTCACCATTAAAGAAATGGGTACATACATTGCAGCTAATCAGGTATTGAAATTGTATAGTTTTCTTTCCTGGAACAAACAACCATCTTTCTTTCAAGGAGAGGAGACTTTTCTGCTGAGATGATTTTTATAGTGTTGGTATTATTCCATATGGCAGGTTGGCCTTCAAGACTGTGTGTTATGTAGAATCTAAGATGATTTGATTGGAAACAGTTACCTAGAAGAAGATATTTGTAGTAAAACACAATGCATTATTGATCTTTTATATTAAGCTAAAACTATCTCTCTTAATTCAACATTAGCTGACTGTGCCTTCATCCATAGAGATATGGATCTAGTGAAATAACTTTTAAAAACTAAATCTGAAAAGGCAAGAACTTTAAAAGAAAAGGAACTAATATGGATAAGTAAAATAGTTTAAAAATCAAATAATATAGAACAGCAAATGTTCATTTAATACTCAAAAATATTTAGTATAATTTTAGAATAAGATGGGACTTAAAACATTTAGTCAGGACTTAAAATAGTTCTAGTTAGTTACTTGGAAAGGTGAATAGGAAATAAATGGAGTGGTTCTTACTATTAATGTTAATCAATTATTTTTTATGGGGAGAGGGTGGAGGCTGGAAGACTGTGTTGGGAAGCTAGTTCAGGTAGCTCTTTTGGGTGATAAGACTTGGATTAGTGTGGTGGTAGAGAGAATAAAGAAAAATACCTATACTACAGCTATCTCAGAGATAAAATTGCTAGGAATTTGAAGGAGGTGAGGAAGAAGGAAGACTCAAATGTGTGTATGTCTATGTATGTGTGTATATCTAGATAAATACTCATAGACATAGGTACATATGTTAATTTTTTAATGTAGTCCTCTGATTTCATCAGGGTGATAAACACAATGTAGTGCTCTTGCTGAGACAGAATGCCAACTTCTTATAACTTAAAGTAATACACAATTCTTGGATTACAGAAAGATTAACAAAGTTCTTCCTGACTCAGAGACCAGCTTTTTCAATTACGTTGCTACTTGGCTTTAAAGCATAACTGACATGCATATAGCATATATAGTTTTAGAAGGTACCAGCTGATTTTATAGATGAAGTATTTTATAGAGGGAAAGCTAATTTGCTTGCTTGGGATCAAACAGCTAATAAGCTTTAGAACCAGAATTTGAAACTAGAACCCTCCTCCAAGTCTAGGACTTGCTTTATCATGCAATGCCACTGACAGAAATAGTTTAAACAAGTAGAGGAACTGATTTTAGGAGAAACATAAGTTACATCCTACCATCATCTTTTCAGTAATCATGATAATAATTTCTCTAATATCATGACCACATAATTTTCCAACCTCAGTTCTATTAACCCTTTTCTCATTCCCAGCATGGTCATGCTTTTGACTTTACCATCTGGCATAATACTACCACAATGAGGAAAAAGAGATGAACCCTTTGCAAAGGGTCTGAAAAAGATATGAAGGTTATAGTGGACTGCAAGCTCAAAAGGAAACAACTAATGCCGTATTTAGCTGTATTAAAAGAGATATTGTATCCACATAGGTATCTGTAGATCATATCCAGGAATAGAAAAATGAAAGTCCCATTTTACTCTGTGTCTGGGTAAGCCTCAATTTGAGTATTGTGTTCTGTTTAGGGGAGCAACTTTTAGGTAAAACATTAATAAACTGTAAAAATACGAAGGAGGGTGACCAGATTTGGGTCTTGAAATAATGCCATGAGTCTTAGTTGTGGGAACTGGCAATATTTACCCCAGATAAGAGAAGACTTAGTAATAATAACTCTTATGGAAAGTATGTTCTATTTGGCCTCAGGCAGAACTATTAGCAATTTGTGGAAGTTGCAGAGGCAAATTCAGACTTGATCTAAGTGGAAATTTGTTAATTTAGAATGATACAAAAGGGAAATGAGCTTCCTAGAAATAGTGGCTCCCCTTTTCACTAGGTATCTTCTAGCAGTCTGTTTAGTCACTTGTCAGCTTTATTTTTTAGGGATTCTTATTGAGGTACAAGTTGGAATAGATGGCTTCTGACATCCCTTCCCAAATATAAACTGTGAAGTAATTCCAGCCATATGATTTATGAAATAGTTCCAGGATGACCCGAGGATATATACTGGAATTAGAGATCTAGATTAGAGGTTCTTTATCTTTTTGTATATCAGTAGCCTCTTCGTTTGTAATGCCAAAGAACTCCTCAGAACAATATGTTTTAAATGCATAAAATAAAATAGATTACAGAGAAAACCAATTACAGTGAAATATATTTTAAATTCACCAACTCTAAGTTAATTACTCATCTAGAAACTATAAATAAGTTTAAAAGTAACCCCAAAACTATTTCACAGTTGGTAAAATAAAAAGAGAAAGTAAACAAAGAAAAGGAAAAATAGAAAAAAAATGAGGATGTTAGAAACCAAGATTCAAAGACTTTCTTGTTTTTGATCAGTTTTTAAAAATTTAATCACCTTTTTATCCAGACCTCTGATTTCAAACAGAAAGGGACCTTAAGAAGCCACCTAGTCCAACCCCATCAGTTTTACAGGTAAGGAAACGTGGATCCAAAGAGATTAAGTTCAAATAGATAATACATAATCAGAGGTAGTATTTAAATCCAGGGCCAGTATAAAAAATTCCTACTGCAAACTCCCTCTACCAATGTAGATCTGTACTACCCTATAGCTTTGTCTTTGGAAATTGCCTGGGACACAGAGTTTAAGTGACTTGTTCAGCATCATGGAGCTATTATGAGTCAGAGGTAGAATTTGGACCAAAGCTTTTTAACAATCCACCATGTGACAGTCCTCAGTTTTTAATCTTATTGTTTTGGGACATTCATCCATTTTGATCTTGTAGTATTATTTCTAAATAAAGACATGTATATAGAAAGAATTTTTTAAATAATCAACTGAATTTTTTTAAAACATAAAAATTACAAAATAAAATTCAAATGTAAGAAAGGAACATGTTCTTATTGGGCTTTTATTCTGCAGCTAAAGATGCTACCACCACCTGAGGCTTCATCATTGCTTTCATTTTAGTTTCCTCCAGACATAATAGGCTATGCCTTGGTGGTTCATATTATGCTTTTAGACTGTAGAATTAGTTTCAGGAATTGCTGCCAGAGTCATCACCATCTTAGTCTTTGGATTTGGCCACCACCATCTCCACCTGCTGCTAATCATCAGAGAACCATTAACTAGATATAGGGCCTTCCTTCTATAACTGGCATAATAATTTTTGCCCCTTCCACTACCACCTTGCCAACATTGCTACTTTAATCAGTAATAATAGAAGTAAAATTTCTGGGTAGTGTTAGATACTGTGCTTGGGCAATGACAAAATCCCCTGATATCTAAGGGACTCACTGATCATAATTGGCAATACTTGTACACAGTCTGAAAAGCTATCGAGGGCTCTACAATAGCTGCTGAGACTACTTCTAAAAGCTCTAAACATGTCTTCTGAAAACAGTTAAAAAGGGAGGAACAGGGAAGATTTCTCATCATTGCTGTAGCACTACAATATAACATGCTTCCTCTATGTTGAGAATTATATCCTCGAGGAACTACTTATCTTGTCTTTCAGGTTGGGTAGAGAGATCAAATCATTATAACTCAAAATTTTAACAGTTTAAATAGTTTAATGGAAATCTTGATTTTTAGCAATTCAGACCTAATTACTGTTGCCCTTAACTGATGCTATACAAGCTAAAGAATACATTGGTAGTCTACATCATGATTTTTCCATCCTATCACAAAGATTGATTACTTTATTTCCCTTAAATTGACTATGAATTAGTTAATATAACTAGTCTATTAAATTTGTATGTACCTTATAAAAATTACAGTTGTGGAAAGGAAAATTTAAGAAACTGTTTTGAGAAATTAGAATTAGCATAACATGTTAAGAATATGTAAGATTTTTATTGTATTTTATCTTAGAGGTAATATGGAACCACTGGCATTTACTTAGTAGTGGTAACATAGTCAGACCTATGCTTTAGAGAAATTACTTTGACAGCTGTGTGGAAAATTGAGGAAAGAACTGAAACAAGGAGACTGACTAGGTGGCCATTGTCATAGTCCAGGTAAAAGATAATGAAGGCCCAAACTAAGGTGGTAACTGTCTTAATGAAAAGGGGGACATACATATCCAAGTTACATTGTGGGAAAAGAAACAAGATTTTCCAATTGATTGAATATGCAAGGCTAGTGAATGTAAGGAATGGAAGATGTCACCAAGATTGACCAAGTTGGCCAAGTTGGTGGCCAGAAGGATGACTCTTGACAAAAGGACAGGTTTGTGGATAAATATAATTAGTTCTCTTTTGGATATGTTGACCTATTAGACATCTGGTTTGAATGTCCAATATGCAGTTGATGATATGAAATTGGAGCTTAAGAGAGAGACTAATCTGGATGTTGATCTGGAAATCAGCAATAGAGATGATTGAACCTGTAGTAGACTATGAGATGACTAAGACAGATTTTAGAGAAAAAAAGAGAAGAAAATCTAGGACAGAGCCTTTGAGGGATATGCACAGATAGTATGTATGGCTTGGTTGAAGATTCAGTAAAAGAGGAGACTAAAAAAGACAGGACATCCAAGAAAGTACTGTCACAAAAACCCAGAGAAGAGAGAATATCCAGAAAAAGGTTGTCAATAGTATTTTTAATGAAATATTTCAAATTTAGATTTTTTTTAATCCTTTAAAGTAGATGATTCTAGAATAATTGTAATAATGAAAACCAATATAAAGTCTTACCTGAATCCCCAGATATTATCCATTTTTTAAAAAATGATCCTATATAATATTTTTCTCTATTCTTTTTTTAGATAATGTTTGCTGATATGAAGCACAGTATGATAGGAAGCTATCGTAAGCCTCCAGATAAAATAACTGACCCTTCATTTATATACTCTGGAGAAGCACCTTGGAAACATCTATCCAAGAAATTACCTTTTTCTACTCCAAATACTCCTGGTAAGGCTAATGTTAAATACTTATTTTATATTATTATAATGTCTTAAGTGAAATTTATACTTGTAAGCTTTATATATACTTGTGATAAATTAGTGTTTCCAGACTTCTGACATATTTAATTTTAAAATTCAGGAGCAAGAAGTTGCATTTCCCCAAATCAGGCTATTCTGTGTTTTTCATTCCTTTTATTTATGTGTTCTTAAATAGTAATGACTATATATACTATAACTATAATAATAAGTAATCATTTTTTCTATGGCAGGATTATACTAAAAGTTTTTAGAAACTTAATGTAAAAACAACATTAGAAATGCATGGTTTATTATTGTTATAAATCAATTTTTTTCTATTTTATTTTTTATTTTAATAACAAATATCCACACAAGTTTTCCAAAGTTATATGATCCAAATTGTCTGTCTCCCTCCCCACTCCCAGAGCTAGCCAGCATTTCAATCTGGGTTATGCATCTGTTATCATGCAAAACATTTCCATAAAACCAAAACCCCAAAACATATACCCCAGTAAACAAATGATATGCTTCTGTCAGATATACTTTCATCTGCATTCCTACTCTAATGATTCTTTCTCTGGAGGTTTATAGCATTTTTTGTCATAAGTCCCTCAGAATTGTCCTAGATCAAAATCAATAGATTTTGACAGTGATTTAAAAATCTGTCAGTAAGCTAACTGATTTCCTTTATCTTTCTTAAAATACTTATAATACAACCATACCATTGTTGGGTTTTGTACCCAACAATTTTTGTACCCCATTTGTACCCCAAAGAGATAATATGGAAAAATACTTGTACAAAAATATTCATAGCCTCACTCTTTGTGGTGGCAAAAAATTAGAAAATGAGAAGATTTCCCTCGATTGGGGAATGGCTGAACAAATTATGGAATACTGTTGTGCTGAAAGGAATAATGAACTGGAAGAATTCATGTGAACTGGAAAAACCTCCAGAAATTGATGCAGAGCGAAAGGAGCTGAACCAGGAGAACATTGTACACTGTGGCACAATCAAACGTAAAGAACTTCTCTACTACCAGCAATGCAATGATCCAGGATAATTCTGAGGAACTTATGAGAAAGAATGCTATCCACATTCAGAGGAAGAACTGTGGGAATAGAAACACAGAAGAAAAACATATGATTGACCACATGATTCAATGGAGATATGATTTGGATTGTTGACTTTAAATGATCACTCTATTGCAAATATAATATGGAATCATTTTGAACAATGATACATGTAAAACCCAGTGAAATTGCTCATTGGCTCAGGGAAGGGGGAGGTAGGAGGGGAGGGAAAGAACATGAATCATGGAAACATGGAAAAATACGATCAATTAATTAGGATTTAAAGAAATGCTTATAATATTCTTCAGACTCTGCTTACTGTAATGGATATTTCAAAATATAACTTAATTAAGAAATATTAAGTTTAGTGGTATTTGCAAAGAACTGTGGCCTATAGTAAATATTCAGACATTGGAAAACATCAATGAACATTATTGGGTATTATTCAAATAGCTTCCCCCCCCCCCAAAGTAATAAATCCTTATCTTGTCTTATCACTATACTAATTATCTATCTATTCCTTTTCTAAGATGGGTTTTGGAGAGGTTGGTAGGGGGATGAGGGTTGCAATTTATATAACAATATTTACAGGGTATAAAACAATTTTGTAACAAGAAAAGCTTTCCATTGAACACAATGTCTAAGTTTATAGTGTAACAGTTTTCTTATCCTTAAACTCTTCTAAGTTATTATTTAACCCATCTATGATTTTAACAGAATTTTAACTTGTTTTTACTTTTAATGTATGTCTATCAAGTAATGTAATACAACTATCTTATTATTTCTAGCTGTTATCAAATTATGTTTAAGCTACCTATGTTTTAAATGCAATGTTAATTTTTATATTGAGAATCTATTTTAGTATGTTAGTATTCTTAGTTATCTATCCAACAACACTTATATATTTTATTCTTATGCTTTCCCTGCAGTAACTCGTTAAAAAAATTTTTTTAACTTCCCTAGTCCTTTCTGCACTTTCCCTATGTCTGATGTCCAAATTGTCTGCTAAATTGTTAGTATGCTACAGTATTTACATGGTTAGGGACTATTATTTACAATTCTACTCTACTTTTCCAACCTGTGTTACAAATATGTATAAAATTTACATTATTTACACTATTATACATTTGTACAAGCATTAGTTTTACATATCAGTGATAACCAGACAAGAAAATTGCTTGATCTTCTTATATGATTAAAACTTTATGGAACTTACAACTATTTACATTATAGACATATATACATTTTGTATTTACACAGTCTTCAGACACTCACTTATTTACATGAGGTCTAGGCATATTCATTTTGGAGATATTCATATTGCTAATATATTTGAGAATAACACTAATTTCTCACTCCACAGGAACCCCACCACGGGAATCAGCTTTACCACAGACTTACAGGCTCTGCTGTCTGTGCCTACACTTCATTGTGACATGCCCACCTTACTCCACCCAGGAGAAGGAGGAAGCACTCCCATTGGACTGCTGGGCAGGAGGGAGGGCGATGTAGTCAGGCTTGGGAAGAGGGGATGGGGAGCAGCCCAGTTGTGCCTCTCTCTGGCTTTCTAGTTAGAAATTCTGGTGAACTCTGTGCTGTAGGGATTGGGGCACTGGGTCCTTGGCATGCGTGCCCAGAGAGGGGTCTCTGTGAGCCATCTCTGGCACACACCCCATAGGTTTGCTATCATGGCTATATACTATATACTCATGTATGCTATATATAGTCTATATACAATATAGTATCTATAATATATACTACATATATACTTATACACATAGTGGCATTATGAGGATAAAAGAAAAGTCACATATATAAAGTGGTGAACACCAAAGTTATCCTATATGTCAGCTACTGTTATTTTTTCTTTTTAAAATTTAATAATTTATTTTCTCCAATTATATGTAAAAATAATTAACTTTCAGCTTCAAATTCTTTCCCTCTGTATTTCCACTCTCCCCTTTCTAAAATGGTAAACAATTTGTTGTAGGTTTTACATGTACAGTGAGGCAAAACAAATTTCCTTAGTCATGTTATGAAAGAAAAACAAACCAAAAAAAACCCTAGGAAAATAAAGTTTAAAAAAATATGCCTTGATATGTTTTCAGACTCCCTTCCATCAGTTCTCTCTGTGGAGATAGCATATTTCATCACAAATCCTCAGAAATAATCTTGAATCACTGTATTGCTAAGAATAACATAGTTATTCACAGTTGAACATCATGCAATATTGCCATTACTATGTACAATATTCTCCTAAGTCCACTCATTTCACTTTGTCTTGGTTCATTTAAGTCCAGGTTTTTCTGAGATCATTCTGCTCATCATTTCTTATAGCACAATAAGTGTGGTATTGTACTTCAGAGTTGTTTTAATTAAAAATCTCAAATCAGTTGTGATTTAGAGCACTTTCATATGACTATAGATAGCTTTGATTACTTCATCTGAAAACTATCTCATATTTTTTGCCCATTTATCAATTAGAGAATGCCTTTATATATTTGACTCCATTTTATGTATTTGAGAAATAAGGTGTTTATCAGACAAACTTGTGAAAAATTTTTTTCACAATTATGACTACTATGTATTTTCTTCTATAATATTTTCTTCTCTATTTATCCTACTCTCTTTCCTTCCAACCTGTCCATCCTCAAAATAGTTTAACTTCTGACTACCACCTTTCCCAATCCACCTTCACTTTTACCAGTCCCTGTCTTTTTCTTATTCCTTTCTTCTCTTACTTTCAAGCAAAAATAGATTTCTATACCCGACTAGGTCTGTATTTATTCCCATTTTAAATCAATTCCCGTGAGAGTAAATTTCAAGTGCCCCACCATCTTCCCATCCATTGCAAAAGCTCTTTTCATGCCTCTTTTATGTGAGATAACTTAGCCCTTCATACTTTCCCCTTCTCCTTTTTTCCCCTCTCCCAGTACATTCCTCTTTCTCCCCCTTTTATTTTTTATATATTATCCCATCATATTCAACTCACATCCACGCCCTCTATCTGTGTATACTTTTAACTGCCTTAATAATGATCAAGTTCTTAGGAGTTACAAGTATCATCTTTCCATGTAGGAATGTAAATGATTTAACCTTATTGAATTCTTTATTATTTCTCTTTTCCCTTTACCTTGTCATGCTTCTCTTTAGTCTTATATTTGAAAGTCTTTTCATTAGTAATGCTTAAAGGCCTTCTATTTCATTGAATATCTATTTTTCCCCTTGATAGATTATATTTAGTTTTTCTGGGTGCTAAAGTGATTCTTGATTGGTCCTCGGATGCTTTAATGTAGAAACTACTAAATCTTGTGATACTCTGACTGTATTTCCATATTATTTGAATTGTTTCTTTCTGACTAGTTCAATATTTTCTTGATTGGGAACTCTGGGGTTTGGCTATCCTACTCCTGGGAGCAGTCATTTTGGAAATCTCCTTTTTAGGAGGTGATCAATAGATTCTTTCCAATTTCACATATTACCCTCTGGTTCTAGAATATCAGTGTAGTTTTCCCTGATTATTTCTTGAAAGATGATGTCTAGTCTCTCTTTTTGTTTTAATTATACTTTTAGGTAGTGCAGTAGTTCTTACATTATCTCTCCTGGATCTGTTTTCCAGGCCAGTTGTTTTTCTAATAAAATATCTCACATTTTCTTATATTTTTTTCATTCTTTTATTCTGTTTTATTATTTCTTAATGTTTCATGAAATTGTTAGCTTCCACTTGCCCAATAATATTTTTAAGGAGTTCTTTTCTTTAGTGATTTTTTTCCTGCTCTTCTAATTTTTAGAGAATTATTTTCTCCAGTGAGCTTTTGTGCCTCCTTTTCCATTTGACTAATTCTGTTTTTTAAGAATGTTTTCCTTTGACAAAGTTTTGTACATCTTTTTCCACATGGCCAATTCTACTTTTTAGAAAGTTCTTCTCTTTAGTTAATTTTTGTTGACAAATGAAAAGCCTATTCTGTTTTTTAAGGTGTTAATTTCCTCAGTATTATATTTTTCTCCTTCACCAAGCTATTCACTTTTTTTTCATGATTTTTTTGCATTGCTTTCATTCCCCCCTCCCCCCCCCCACTAATTTTTCCTCTATCTTATTTAAGTTTTAAAATCTTTTTTGAGTTCTCCCAGGAATACTTTTTTTAGAATTATTGGTACCAATAATCCTGATACCAATTCATATTTTTTTCAGAGGATTTAACATAGCAGTGTTGATTTTGTTGTCGTCTTCTGAGTTTGTATTTTGAGCTTCTCTGCCATCATAATAAATTTCTATAGTCGGGTTCTTTTTTTGTGGTCTGCTCATTTTTCCAGCCTATTTCTTAAGTTTTTACTTTATACTAAAGTTGGTTTCTGCTTCTAGGATAGAGAGGGAACTATTCCAAGCTTCAGATTTTTGTGCAGCTGTTTTCAGAGTCATTTCTTCTCTGTATGTTCCATCACTCTAGTGCAAGCACCTAAAGCCTGCTGATGGGTCTACCTGCCTTAAGTCTTTTCCCATTTCAATGCATACTCTCTTTAGTCACTTAAATGATTTTTCTGAAAGGTCAGGTTTTACCATGTCTCCCCTCTACTCAGTAAATTCCATTAGCCTTCTATTCCTCCAGGATTGTAAAGTTTGGGTATTTAGGAGATGAGGAAGGGTATTTTGGAGAGGGTAGAGACAACACAGAGAGATGCACCAGTGACTAAATGACTCTTGGCTTCCCTTCTCAATTTCCTCTACTGCTGTGGCAAACAAAGGGGGTTCTCCGAAATGGTGGTAGTTCGGAGGCAGGAGCCAGCTTCCAGGGACAGGGAACCCTGTCCTAAGGGGGTTGGTAAGTGGGGACCCTGGTCAATGTGGCACAGGGCCCCAATATCCACAAGGCTGTAGTTTGTTCTTCCTCTAATAGAGGCTCTCAGACAACAGGAACCTTCTTTCTCTTCTGGGCAAGAGAAATGGAGGCAAGGCTTTTCCACAGGTTGGGATCTAGAGCTCCAAGTCTTTGTTTCACACTGGACAGAGTTCAGGGGGCAAAAGACCTTTCAGTTAGCAGTCTCTCCCACAATCCTCTTTTCTCACTCCAACTGTCACTCCCCCTCCCTTCACATTCCAAATGCTCTCTGCTCCATCTCAGTGGACCAAAATGCCAAAAACTTGATTCAGTTTTCCTTTCCACCGGATCAAGTACAAAAATCCTATTTGGCATTCAAAGTCCTTCATAATCCCTTCACAACCCCTTCTATTCTTCCAGTTTTCTTACATCATACTCCTTGCCATGTACTTTTTTATACAATGAAACTGGTCTTCTTCAGCTAATAAATGTTTATTAAGCACTTCTGTGAGCCAGGTATTGTGCTAAGAGTAGGGATATAGATGGAAGCAAGACTGTCCCTGCCCTCAAGGAGCTCACAATCTAATGAGGGAGACAATATTCAAACAAGTTATATACAAGATAAGTAGGAAATAATTAACAGAGGGAAGACACTAGAATGAAGAGGGATGAGGAAAGACTTCTTGTAAAAAATGGGAAGTTAGGTAAGTCAATAAGTGAAGTTAAGAAGGAAAGGCATTTCAGGTATGAGGGGACAGCCAGAGCAATTGTCTGGAACCAAGAAATGGAGTCTCTTGTGTGCGGAACATCCAGGAGACCAGCTTCACTGGATCAGATAGTATGCATTGGGGAGTGAAGTGTAAGAAATTTTCCATGCCTGGAAAGCTCCCCTCATTTCTATCATCTGGTCTCCCTGGCTTTCTCAAATTTCCAACTAAAATCTCATTTTCTACAGGATCCTCACCCAAGCCTGCTTAATTCTCATGTTGTCCCTCTGTTAATTATTTCCTATTTATCCAGCACATAACTTGTTTGTACATATTTGTTGTCTCTACCATTAGAATATGATCCCATTGAAGGCAGCAACTATCTTTCACCTCATTTTGTATCACCAGCAGTTAGCATAATGCCTGGCAAATAGTAGGTGCATCATAAATTTTTACTGATTGAATGATTCAAAACTGAGTTTGTAGAGTCCAAGCAGGTGTATATTTCTGCTTTTTTCTTGATGGACTTCACAACATATTCTCCATACTTGCTTATTTATGCATTGTGTAATAGGCCTTACAATTAGCAATATCATTATTATAAATAAGCAATTCCTCCTATTCAGACATTCATATTTTTAACTTTTTGGGGGGTGCTACGTAGGAAATCTTTTGTTAACTTGGTAATTTCAAATAATGTGCCAACCTTTTTTTTAAAAACCTTTACATTCTGCCTTAGAATCAATACTAAGTATAATTTCCAAGACAGAAGAGGGGTAAGGTTAGACATTTCGAGTTAAGTCACTTACCCAGGATCACTCTACTGGGATGTATTTGGGGTCCAATTTGAATCCAAGACCTCTTGTCTCTAGGTCAGACTTTATCCACTAAACCACCTAGCTACCCAGTTTTTTGTTTTTGTTTTTAAATACAATATTGACATTTTAAAAATTTTCTCACTTTTTGAATTAAAATTTATGGGTTTTTTTCCCCAACACAGCTCTTTTGTTGGCCCTGAAAACTCTTCAGGATAAGATTCAACAGCTAGTGATAGAGAGAGCACAAGCTGAAGAGAACCTGAGCGCTCTTTCCCGAGAAGCTGAACAGTATAAAAAAGCCTTGCAGGATGAAAATAATGAACGAGATCTGGCACACCAGGAACTGATAAAGCAGAGAAAAGGTGAGATTATCCCATAATTCTCAGAATTAGAACAGTTATTGGTGTTTTACTGATTTTACCTTACCTCCTCTTATTATCAACGGTAATAATAGCCTACTGCATGTAAATGACTTGCTCAGAAGTCACACTGCTAATTAGTTGTAGAACAACTAGCATTTAGGAGTTTTGAATCCAATATTCTTCATTATGTTTTTTTGTTTTTATTTAGTCATTACAGTTGTGTTCTGTGCTTTATGACCCCATTTGGAATTTTTGTGGCAAAGATATTAGAGTAGTTTGCTGTTTCCTTCTCTAGCTCATTTTATGGATAAGGAAACTAAGGCAAATAGAGTTAAGTAACTTGTCCCAATAAGTATTAAGTACGTCTAGATTTGATTTCAGATCTTCCTGATTCCAGACCCAGTACTTTATCCACTGTACCATTTAGCTGCCCTCTTCATTATACCAGATGTTATATAATATCATTGTTTTTTATATATATTTAGCTTAATTGGTTAAAGCACAGTTCTTGGACCAGAACCATTATTATCCCTATTGAGACCAGTTAGTTTTGATGCATTCCATGTTCATAGGCTAGAAATATAAACTATACCAGGCATGTAAACATAGATCATAAGTGGTATGGAACAAAATAACCTGTAAATAATTGCAAATTAGTCACATTACTGGAGGGAAATCCAATTACTAGTTCATAGGCTTTATTTTCATCATTATATACCAAGGACAACACATACTTCTACAATAATCTATATCGCTTAATGATTTCCATAGTAAACCTAAGGAGAAATAACCTATTTCTTATTTCTTATTTCAGCCATTGTGCTGGCCTCACTGTTATAATTTTCATTTAAAATGACTATTAAAATCATATAATGCCAATTATAAGGAAAGTTTGTGAGAATGGGGTACCAACTAATTTGCTTCTTTTTCTTTTTTATAGATATCAGTACACAGCTGCTTGCTGCCCAGACTCGTTGTTCTATTCTAGAGAAACAACTGGCACTTACAAAGAAAATGGTTTTAAATGCAGAACAGGAAAAGAATGTTGCCCTCGAACAACAGGTATATCTATTCTATATAAGGTCATAGAAAAGAGTTCAGAGTCTTAGAACTACACCTCATTCCAGAGTCATTTTGGTACATTCCGAGTGTCACATAATTTAAAAATTATAAAAGACCCCAAAGGCCATCTAACCCAACTCATACCGGAAAGGAAGCCGTACTTTAATACCCCTCCAAGTGGACTATCCAGTCTTAAATTTTATTATTCCTGTTGACTCCTTAGGAGCATAGGGCCCCAACCATCTCACGCCAGCGGACTTTGTTCTGGGCAACTTCCCCCAGCTGGGCCCATGTCATTCCGACTGTTTTTGTTTCATTTTTGGCAGATCTTCGCCAGGTCTGTTTTGGTCTTCCGACTTTCCTCCTCCCTGAAGGGTTCCAGCACAATGCTTGTCTGGCTACGTTGTCTTCCGGTTTTCGTAGCGTATGTCCTATCCATCTCCGGTCTTAAATAAAGACCTCTAATGAAAGAAGAACCTACTATTACTATTTCGCAAAGACAGCTTACTAATCATACTTCTCCTATCTTATACTTGTGAAATTATTTTTTATTTTATTTTTTAAATAACCAGTGTTAGCCTTTATATTTATCCCTGTTGCATTACAAATTACTAAATTCAGCCTACTTCTCTAGCCTGTCAAGATTTTTTGGGGTACCTGACTGTCATCAGTATATTAGCTTCCCCTCCCAGACTTGCGATATCTTAACATATTGATGAATATGTCATCTATATCTTTATCCAAGTCATTGATAAGGGTTAAATGTCATGGGGTCAAGGATACAATTTGTTCCACTAAAGAAAAAACCCAACTTGCCTAGTTGACATTGAATCATTTTTTTTAATAGTTCACCTATACCAGCACAAGTTCTGAATCTACCTAATTGTAATATCATCTAATACATCTTGTCCATAAAATTTGTGAGAAATGCTTTCTCAAATGCTTTGCAGTTGTCTGAATAAGCTGTAACATTCCTCTGACCTGTAAGTTTAGTTTCCCTTTCAAAAAAAAAAGTGTATAAGGTTAATTTAGCATTTTATCTATCATTTTCATTCCTATCTTTTGAGTAAGCTTCATTTCTTAATATATTCTCCTCTTTCTCCAGAGAACTCTTCCTTAAAACTAAGAATTTTTTTTTAATCCAATACAGCAAAACTAACTATATCAGTGTAAGGGGGATATGGGTTTGGAGCTGAACAAATATTAATTATCACAATTCCCCCCCCCCCACCGTGATCATTTGGGAGACTTGTCTCCCCAATCGATCATTTGATATAATCATCTCATACCCCTAAAAATCTTAACTACAATAGTTAGAGATAAGAGGTAGGTAGAAGAGATAGAAGGAGAGAGAGCAAAACCAATGTTTTGCTAGGTGCATTGACAAAATCAATTAGGGGGCAATCCCCTTTGGCATAAGAGTTTACAATTCAAAATAATTGTGTTTAATCCCCTCAAGTTCAATTATTTGCACCCCAAAGTTCATTTTGGATCATCTTGATTCAGTATAGATTTCTGCAGGCATCTTTTCTGGATCATCTTGAGTCAGTGTAGGTTTCTGTAGGCAAATAGTCCATTTTCTGGTTTCAAAGCATTAGCAGACTTCTTTTTCTGAAAAATTTTATCAAACAAAATTTTAAAAGTTGGATTTTTATAAAAATACAATACCCCCTGAAGGGGGTGTTGACCAACACCCAGATCAGCTCATAATACATCATTGAGTTATGAGGTGTATGAGTCAATTATCAAAAGAAAGATTGGTTCATTCTCAAAAGTAGGCATATTTTCTTTGAATCTAGCTAAATCTTGAGGGTCAAAGCATGTGTATGGTGTCTTATAGGCACCAACTCCCCATTTTTGCTTTGGGCTGCATCATTTTCTGTTCCTGCCTCTAGGTTCCCTGTTTGGTGATTAGTGGGAAAGGTAAGGGGAGGGTTTGAGTCAGCAGCAAGGCCTGGGTCCAGTGGAGTAGTGGGAGGAGCAGAGTCAGAGTGGGACAAAGACTCTGATAAAAGGACTAGATTTTTATGTAAAAGGGAAGTGTCATTCCCTGGTTTGATTTCACTTCATTCTCAGGGATAGGGGAGCCAGAATAAAGTGACTCCCCCTGTCCGAATCAATATGTGCAGGCAGGCCAAAATGCGGAATGATTTCTTTTGAATTGAAAAATCTATTGGTCCTGCTTGTACTGCAGCTCCGGATTCATGGAGTTCTGGCAGTTTGTGCTGTAATTCCTATATATAGGAAGCAATGGAAGTATCTCCTCCCAATAGTGATGTATACACAGGAGAAAAAGGCTTAGCCTGTAGAGAGGGATGTCCAAAAAGCATCTCATATGGTGAAATGTGTAAATCTCCTCTGGGCCTGCTTCTAAGATAAACTGAATCTGTAAAGTGACTTCCTTTTCATTATAGGAAGGTGATAATTAGATCTTAAAACAATCAACAAATACAATATATATGATAGGATATAGGGACTGAATTCAAGAATCCCTTTTTTTTTTTTTTTTTTTTTTTTTTTAACAAATTCCTATAGTTCATCATTGTGTGGCCCTTCTTCTCACAGAAGTGGCAGGTAAGGGATCGATAGTTAGATTCTTGGAGAGGAGCTATGGTGTCTCCCCATCTTTTCAGTGTTTCTCTTAGCATTTTAACTTCTGTCTTTAAATCCTATACTGAGTCACTATTTTCCTCACATCTTTGTGCACGGCCATTAAATTTATAACAGGCCCTTGTATTAGGGCCCAATTAAAGTAAAGTAAATTCTGTCCCATAAATCTGTAGGACAAAATGCAGTAATATTACTCTTACCCATTGGCAGCCAAGACTGTAGCAAGTTGCCATATCATACAGAGTGAAAGAGGAAGCAAGAAAATAACAGAAGATTGAGGGTAGTCGGCACAACCTTGGTGGTCAGCCAAATGTAAGGGGAGAAAGGGGTTTTTGGTTGAATAAATATTAATTATCACAATCAGTCAAGTTCAATTTTATATACAATGTTTCACTCCCTTAATACCCTGCCTCTACAAAGAAGGAAAGGAGGTGCAATAATATCTCTTCTTTGGGACCAAGCTTGGTCATCATAATTTCACAGGATTCAGTATTTTTTACTATTGTTCATTTCCATTATTGTGGTCTTTGTGAATTTTGTTTTTTTTATTTCTGCTTACTTCACTTTCCCTCTATAAATTTGTTTCCCAATGCTTCCCTTTAGTCATTATTTCTTAAATTGCAAACATTTTTACTATATTGATATATTACAGTTTGTTTATTTGTGACCTTCTATTACATTTTTGTTGTTTCCACATCTTTGCTACTACCAGAGAGGTAAAAGTCATACTGGCTCTTTGTAGTCCCATCTTTGTTAAATGTTTACTAGCCATCCCTTTAATGAGCTAATGTAGAATTTTCCTAGAAATGGAAGTTAAGTTTACTGTCATCGCCTGTGCCTTGTAGACTTTGCTTTCTTCCATGTTTTAGAAATTAGGGCATTTGCCTTTTTTCCTGTCCCACTGTACCTACTGTCATATTCAAATTCTGGGAGTTGTGAGTCTCACCTTGATTGACAGGTGAAGACAGTCGGAGACATCGGAATGTTCCCAGAGGCTGTAAGGACAAGAGGAAAGGCAGTTGGCCAGAGGATAAATACCCTGACAGCCATCTGACAAGGGGGTCTTTTGGTTTTGGACCCCTTGACCAGGAACCCTTGGTCTTGGACATTGATCTGATCTTGGAGCATTGACCTGTGGATCTGACCGTGGGTCCTCTGGTTCTCTCTGAATTCCCCCTAGATATTTAGACATCTGAACCATCATTAGATATTTAAGTATCCAGGCCAGGGTGGGAACCAGGAAGAGGGAAGGAGAAGAAGCAAAGGGAGGTAAGGGAGGTATTTCCTGACAGCTGTAGGACTGACATAACAACTGGCAATAAGAAGCTGAGAGGAATCATCGATATCTGTATCAACCAAGCAGATTGCTTTCTTTGGATTGGCCATGGCCAAACTGAGCCAGAGAAGGTGAAGAACAAGAGGTCCAGCATTACTAAAACAGCCTACAGTCCTGAGGGATTAGTGATCATAGCCATTAGTGACAGGGTCTCCTATCCCCAAACCGTTCCTGATTATTCCTTTCCTTTATTAACATCTATAGATAAAGTTTATTAAGTACCTTCCTGAACTTCACAACCCTTGGGGAGGGAGCAACGCAGTCAGATGAAAACGTTATCCAAGGCTAATAGAGCCCAATCAATCCAACCCCAGGTGGGACCTGAAAGGGTTACCCATCCCCCTGACCTTTAGGGATCCTGCCTGGGCTCTGTTATTGAGAAGGGCAGTTATTTTAACATCCAGCTGAGTGACAGGACTCTAGTGTTCCTGCACCAGGTATAAAGGGAATCCAAAGCACGGCTTCCCTGATTAATATACCCTATAATAACTAGAATAGTAGCTAAAGATACCTTCTTTATAACACTACTCACAAACTTTATTTTATTTATTTTTAAATAATAGCCATTTGTTGTTTTTATTTTTATTTTTTACATGTAAATAAAAATTTTAATAATCTTTTTCTGACATTTGGCAATTCATGTTCTCTCCCTCTCTCCCACTCCTCTCTCATCCTAAAGATCACAGGTAATAGGATGTAGGTTGTCCATGAATTATCATATGATACATATTTCCATGCTTGTCATATTAAGACATGTTTACACCAGAGGAAAATTTATGGAGAAAAGAAAGTAAAGAATGGAATGCTTCAATCTACTTTCAGACTATGTCAGTTCCTTCTGACAGTGAATAGCCTTTTTCATCTCTTGGGATTGTCCTGGATCCTTGCATTGCTTATAAGAGTTAATTCATTCACTGTTGATTATCAAACATTGTTGTTGTTATTGTATCCAGTGTTCTGCTGATTCTATTCATCATTATTTCATGTAAGTCTTTCCAGGTTAATAATAACAATTTGAACTAACAGCATATTTGTTGCCGTTACATCTTCACCAATACTTAAAAACTTTTCGATAACTCTGATGGTGTCTTAGCAGTCACACCTGCCAGTTCTTTCTGGGAATGTGGTTCATTGGAACCAGATGACTTGAATTCATTAAGAGTAACTTGGTGGGGGGCAGCTGGGTAGCTTAATGGATTGAGAACCAGGCCTAGAGATGGGAGGTCCTAAGTTCAAATCTGCTCTCAGACACTTCCCAGTGTGACCTTGGGCAAGTCACTTAACCCCCTTGTCTAGCCCTTACCACTCTTCTGCCTTGGAGCCAATACACAGTATTGGAAGGTAAGGGTTTAAAGGAAGATGGAAGGTAAGGGTTTTTTACGATTAAAAATAATAAAGAGTGATATATAATAATATAAATTAGTATTTTAATTAAAGCCATGCTGATAGGGATAAAATCATTAGACCACGTGCCTGTAAGTATTCAAACTCCTGCCTTAGCCATTTTACCTTTCTTACCTTCATGTGCTCAGGTAGCTAAAGAGAGCGACTTCCTCCTCCCCCGGAGATTTAACCCCTCTCTTACATCATCATACTTCCTGTATGCCATGAGGAATCATGGGAAATGTAGTTTCAAAGTCTCTCACGTGTACATAGAGAATATATATACTTTTAGATGGCATTTCCCAAATTCCAATTAACAGGTTTAAAGGAAGATGGAAGGTAAGGGTTTAAAATAATAATAATAATAATTTTAAAAGAGTAACTAGGTGCTCTTACGTACTTCATGTTAATCCTTGCTATAGACATCCTGTTAGCAACTTCTGTTCTTTTGTTTCCAGTGGGGGGGGGGGAGCAGAAGTAAAACCAGATTTGAGCAGCTCTGTGTTCTCATCATTTTGCAGGTATCCCTGTCACATCCATCCTAAGCAGCAACTCCGTCTCTTTGTGGATCTTCTTTTCCTCAGTACAAGTGGTTTTGTTTGTTTTTAATCTTTTCTTGTCCTTATCAGCCTCAGATCATTCTGGGCTTTAGTATTCTTGATATGTTCTTAAAACATATAGTTATATTTATCCTCAATGTTATTGATACTTCCTTCTATCTTTTCTGCTTTTTTAAAAAAATTCTTACCATCTGTCTTAGAATCAATCTTTGTATTGGTTCCAAGGTAGAAGAGCCTAGGCCAGTGGTCGGCAACGTTTGGCTCTCAAGCCATATCTGACTCTTTTGAGGGCTGGATATTTCTCTTTCTGCAGGAGCCATAAAGTCAATTTTTTTTCAGGCGCTGTTTCAGGAGAGTGCACTGTGAGCACTGTATGGCTCTCACGAAATTACATTTTTAAAAATGTAGCATTTATGGCTCTCACGGCCAAAAAGGTTGCCGACCCATGGCCTAGGCAATGGGGGTTAAGTGACTTGCCTTGGGTCGCATAGCTAGGAAATGTCTTGAGACCACATTTGAACCCAGGACCTCTCATCTTTAGGCCTGGCTCTCAATCCATTGAACCACCTCACTGCCCCCCTCTACTTACTTTTTATGTCAATTTTATTCTGTATATAGCAGACACCAAAGGAAAAAATAAAGAGCATTTCTACATATACAGTAGAAGAGAAGACTTTTTGAGAGTATGTGAATCTGTACATATAGCTTGTTTTTTCTAAAAGATTTATAATAGGTTCACTATGTTGCTTTGAGAATTGTTCTGTTTGTCTGATTTGAGTTCTCTTCTGAACTTCCTTCTTGAATGCTTGTGTGCATTTTATTTTAAATGCTTCATTGATCCTATTCTTTTATGTTTGGCAGCCTTGCACCATTTCTTATAGCACAATGTTATATTACATTTATATAAAACAGTTTCTTCAGCCATTCCCTAGTTGATAGGCACCCACATTATTTCCAATTCTATCCCACAATAAAAAAGAGTTGATATAAATATTTTATATAAATGAGTTCTGTTTCCTCTTTAATTCCTTTTGGATATAGGCCTATACTGGCTTAAATGGATTCATTGTTTAGTAATTTTTCTGTGTATAGTTCTCTAATTGTTTATGATTTGGAGAATCTATACATATGGCTCTTGACAGCTTAGATTTCTTCTTTTGAGATGACTGCCTCTTTATATCCCTTGGTCATTTATCTACTACGTAAAGCTTTTATTATGTATTTCTTACAGTTTTTCTTAAACTACATCTCTTGGATAGAGACTTTTAAGAGAGAAGCTTGCTGCAAAGATTTTTATCCAGTTAACTGTTTCCCTTCTAATTTGAACTCCCTTGGTTTGTTTTGTGTAATCTTTTTAATTTTAAGTGATCAGGGTTGTTCATTTTGTCTTCTGTAATCCTCTCTTCCTTACTTGATTGTGAACTCTTCTCTCATTCATAATTGGGAAAGGTATTTCCTTCCTTATTTCTCTAATGTATTATCTGACTTTTTTATATCAAGAATCCATTTGGCTCTCATCTTGATAATATAGAGTGAGATCTACTGATCTAAAGCTAATTTCTGTCAGACTACTTTCCAGTTTTCCTAGGTTTGATCAAGGTGATATATTTGGGTATATTGAACTTTAATTCTATGATATATAATTGCTTCTAAATTTTATTTATCTGATCTATTTAACTTTTCTACCTTTTTAATCAATACCACATAATTTTTATGATTAATGCTTTGTACTATCATTTTATAGCCACTTCCCACTTTTTTTCATCATATTCCTTTAAATGTTTGACCTTTTGTTCCTTCAGATAAATTAATTTTTCTTGCTCTATAAGGCAATTCTTAGATAGCCTGACATGATGCTAAATAAGTACATTAATAAGTGCACTGTTATTTTATTAGCATTTGGCCATTTTAAAGGACTGGCTGAATAAATATGTGTTAAACTACCAAAGACAAAATTTTTAATTTGATATTAATGATGTTTGTAATGACAAATCTACCTCTTATGAAAAGAAACCAGATTTGTTTCCTCTAATAATATAGGACACATTTTTGTGTTATATTGCTAAAGTGTATGCATGATTTTTAAAAAATAAGTTTTTCTTGATGTCTTTTATTTTTAAATTCATCATAGTTTTTCCCCATGTGTGAAGGAAATTATTGAGGGGACTCTGATCGAGAGGATAGAATTGAAACTCTTGTGCCCTTCCTCTGTAGTTAGCAGGAAAAGCCAGCAATTAAGGCAGAGGACAACAAGGCAGGCAAGATCTTCCCTGGGTGAATGTCCCCTGGGTGGCCCAGGCAAAGAAGAAAGGGTGACAGACAGTTGTCTCATGAGGCGTGACATGTGAGAGTCAGTGGAAGGAAAGTTTGATAAACTGAGGTGAGACCAGATTTCAGGCTCTTGACTTCCATGTTGGTACCAATGGGGGAGGGCGGGGTGCCACATGGCTGCTATGGAACAGCAAGCATAATGGGGAAACTAGATTAGGGTAAAACTTTTCTAAGTAATCTACCTCCACTCTGTTTCATCCTTCTCCCCTACTCCTTTATGATTAAATAAAATCATTGAGTCATGGCCAGACTCTCAATTTTAATTTCAAAACCCAGTAACATTTCCTCTCCTCTTCTCAGAGAGCCATCTCATGTAACAAATAGTATTTTTAAAGACAAAAAAGGAGGAAAGATTCCCACAATCATGGTGTTGAAAAAGTCCAAAAATATGTACAGTGTACAACTATGGACCTCCCAGCTTCATAGAGGGGTGGGATAGGTGCGTCTTCTCATGTCTCTTGACTCAAACTAATTTGCCACATTTACTTTTGATTTTTTTGTGTGTAGTTCTTTCCATTTACATTGTTGTAGTCACGTATATTGTTTTCAAGCTCTGCTTTACTCTTTATTAGTTTATGTAGATCTTTCTGTGCTTCTCTGTACTTGTCACATTATTTCTTACACTGTAGTAATATTCTGTTACATTCATGTAATACAATTTATTTAACCATTCCCTAGTAAAGTGATGGTGAACCTTTTTGGATTGAGTGCCCAAATTGCAAACTGCATGGAGAAGGGGAGAAGAGCAACCCCATATTGTGTCCCTCTAGCTTTCTTTTAACAAACTCTGGTAAACTCTGGGGTGGGGCAGCTCTGGGTGTCATCTGTCCCCTCCTGTCCCACCCCAGCCTTCCACTCATGTGCTATAGGTTCACCAACATGTCCTTAGTAGCTGGGCATCTTACCGATTTACTAATTTTTTGATAATGCGAAAAGCAGGCATGTGATTTTTATATGTTTGCAATATGCTTTGACTCCTCCAAAATTGTATAATTCCTGAACCATAACCTTCAGTTGCTAATTTCATTTTTTGTTTTTATTTTTTCCATTTTCAGCAGGAAAAGGATCAGAATCAGATGAAGCTGAATGCAAAACTTGAAAAGCTTGAAGTCTTAGAAAAGGAATGTTTCAGACTAACAACTACTCAGAAGACAGCTGAGGTAAGTTTCTCTTGTTTCTTTGAAGTGTCAATGTAATTGTTCTTTAGTATAATTGGTATTGAAAGAAAATGTACAGTGAGGATTAATATTAAATTTATCAAACTCCATTTGTAACTTTTAATAATTCGCATATGAATTCTGTCCACAGAGATAAAAAGCTAATGTGTTCTGTTATTGAATGAGTGTGAAATTTTAATTTTGGCATTTGTTCCAAAGATGGCAAGGCATTTCCATTTCACAGCGAATGTGATTAATGAATTCTAGAGTGTTCATTATTTCTTTTTCACTGGAATCAGCAGAATCCTTACTTCTTCCTTTCTATTCAAAACCCACCCATCTGTCAAGATCCTGGTCAAGCCCTACTTTTCCTCCACGAAAACCTTCTCTAACTTTCAGTGAGCTCTACCTTTTTTTAATGTGTATTTATACATAATTTGTTAATGGAGAACTTCATTATATACTGTTTTCCCACAAACATCTTGCATTTTACTGCCTTTGTCCCTACTTTTCTCAATACTTAGTATGTCTTCTATCAGAGTATTAACCCACCTTTTAAGTTCAACTTGAATACTACCTCATCTATAAAACCTTGTCCTGGGATCTCTTTCCTTCTTAGATTTCATAAAACTTCTCATTTGTTATTTTTATGAGATGCTATTTGGTTTGTATGCAATTTGTACACATGTTATTTTCCTCTTGCCAGATTATAAGCTCTCTGAGGGAAATGATCATGTTTTGTCTTAAAGTTTTTATCTTCTCTAATACTAACTTCTTATTTTAACATAATAACTTAATAAGTGGTTGCTTTTTAAAAACGTAATTATTTCATTGTTCTTGAATTCTTCCATGTTTCTTTTTTTTTTTAAACCCTTAACTTCTGTGTATTGGCTCCTTAGGTGGAAGAGTGGTAAGGGTGGGCAATGGGGGTCAAGTGACTTGCCCAGGGTCACACAGCTGGGAAGTGTCTGAGGCCGGATTTGAGTCTAGGACCTCCCATCTCTACGCCTGACTCTCAATCCACTGAGCTACCCAGCTGCCCCCTTCCATGTCTCTTATTCTTGTCTCCCCAAGTAAAGGATTATATGTTTTCCTCATATATCCTCCACTGTATCTAACACAATGCTAGTCATATAGTACATGCTTAATAAATTGACTATTGGGATATGTTGAGTCCCTGTCTGAAATAGTAAGGTCCCTAGATCCATCATTATGGTAAAAGATAGACTTGATCAATCACGCATAGTTTGAATACATACTCCCTCATCTCCCTCCCTCTCTTTTGTTATTATTTGTAATACAGATTAAGAAAGCACAAAAATAACAAGAAGAAAGCCAACAGAAATCTTGGCAATTCTTTTCATTCCTTTTTTTTCTTTTTGCATTAACTTGAAATAAATGTAAAAATCCCAATTCCTTGGAATAGATTTAGTTTAATTTGAATTTTTTAAATTGGAAATTCTTGTGTGTAACTCAGTCATTTTCTTATATAGGAAAAGATTAAATATTTAGAAGAAAAGCTTATTGAGGAAGAACATCAGCGTAAGCTGGTTCAAGACAGAGCTGCTCAGGTAAAATAGACAGCTACTCATTTTGATTCTAATGTGTGATATATTTGATTATATATTTTCTGTTTTCTTATTGAGATAAAATAAGGATACTTATTTCTTCCTCTTCTTTTAAAAATGATAGTCTTTGTCTAACAACAAAATAGCCAATCAACAAAGAATTTCTATATACTACAGATTCTCTATTGAACACATTACCCAAAACAGCTCTTAGGATAGATGATTTCCATTTCATATGACATATAAATGTTTTAAATTGTGTATTGCTTTATAAATTCAGAACATAGAGATTACCAAGAAATTTGTCTGTTAAAGTAATGAAGAATATCTTATATATTTTTCATTTCTGTCTCTAAAAGCAAATTAATCATCTTGAGTTGTGATAAGGCATTTTAGTGATATTCATTTTTATAACTATAAGTGAGGATCTGATCTCATGTTTTTTAAGAAAATAGTAGCAAATCATTATTATGGTTATTGATGCAGCTTCAAACTGGACTTGAGATCAATAGAATTTTAATGTCTTCAGTTCTACCTTCACAACTAATCAAGAGAAAGAAATCTACAAAGGTAACTGTATGTTTACCTTAAAAATATAGGTATATAATTGACAACATTGGATTATGTGCTGTTATTTCTATGCTTATAGCTTTATAGTTTTCAAGTCATGGAATATTTTGTTTAATTAAGGAATACTTGGTGGGTATTTAATTGTTATTTTTGACTGGGTAAAGTTAAGAGAAAAAGTAGTTTCCTTTTATCATATGAAAATGTAGCACTTTATATTTCCATTACTCTCTACAACTTTAATTCGGTCTAACATGTATAGATCTCTGTTATGACTAATTATTCTTTACTTGATTTGATTCTTAATGTGAGACTTTTTTAAAAAAAGAATTATAGTTCAGTGACCTATTAGAATTTCTTCCCTTTTTTGGAATTTCTTAATTGATAAAATTTTTACATCCTGAAAAGTATATTGACAAAAAACTGTTAAACAAAAGTACCTGATAGTGTGAATGTGATTCACAGTACATGCCACTTTTCTTTTTTATAGCTTACTACTAAATTTTTAATAATTTGCTGCCAGTATTATTGTATTCATCCTTAAGTTTATTGCCTTTCAGTGGGCTTTCCATTCAGTAGATTTTATATGCCTAATATGTGAAAAGCAAAAACACTATATCATAGTAGCAGCCAACCTTGGAGTTAGCAATCAGTCCACTAGTACTCATTAAACATCAACTATGTTTTAGGTGTTGTGGTAGGTGTGTAAGTGATATAGATACCCTGAATGAAAGTCTGTGCTCACAACGATCTGACAAGGGAAACAAGTTCATATGTATATATTGGAAGAATAAATGTAAAAGGAATACAAAGTAGTTAGGTAAGTATGGCACTGTTGTTTGAGGAGATGAGAAAAACTTCATATAGAAGGTAATATTTGAAAAATATATTTAAAGAAAAGGGGAATTCTGTGATGTGTAGGTAAAGAGAGAATACATTTCAGGCATGAGGATCAGCCATTATTAAGGCCTGAAGTCAGGAGAATCTGGATTCAAATCTGGCTTCAGATTCTTCCTAGCTTTGTGACCCTAGACAAGTTAGTTAACCCCAGTTGCCTAACCCTTCTTGCTCAGAAGAGCCTTGAAACTAATATTTCTATCAATTCTAAGAGAAGGTAAAGGTTAGGGGAAAAGAAGGTCCAAAGTCAGATGGAATGTCAGATTAAGAAATGCCAAGAAGGCCATTTTTGGCTAATTATCAGCATGTAGGAGAGGAAATAATATACACTAAGCCTAGAAAGATTGATTGGCAGTAGTTTATAAGGCTTTAAAAGCTAAACAGAAGAGTTTATATTTTATCCCAGAGGCAATAGGAAAACACTGGACTTGGCTGAGTGAGCAAGTCATGTAGTTAGATCAGTACTTAATGAAAATTATTTAAGCGCAATATGGAGGACAGATTGGAGTGGGGGAAATATTTGAGTCAGTGAGATTAATTAGGTGGCTATTATAATAATCTAGTCAAGAGATGATAAAAAAAAATAGAGGCCATTCAACCAAGACCTATTCTCATTTCACCTGTCTCACATGAAGAGGTGGTCCTTTTCTTTGCCCCAGCAAACCCCTCTACATGCATAAATAAGCTCATTCCATCCTGTCTTCTCCAACAGATTTCTTGTGTCTTAAATTCTCTTCCTTTTCATTTCCTGGATTCCTTCAAGACCTAACTAAAATTCTACTTTCTACAGGAAGCCTTTTCTGACTCCATCTTAATTTCAGTGCCTTCTCTCTGTTGACTTTCCAACTTATCCTATATATTATTTGTTCTTAAAGGAATTACTTCAAAGCAGGGACTATCATTTACCTGTCTTTATGTTCCCCAGAGCTTAGCACAGATCCTGTCACAAAGTAGGTGTTTAATAAATGTTTTTTGACTGATTGAAGTAAGGTGATAACCATGTGAGTAGAGAGAAGGGATTGAATATGAGTGATATTGAAGATAGAAATGGCAAAGTTTAGAAACTCATGAGAGGAAGGAGTTTTAGCATCAAAGTTATGAGCCTGGAAGATTGGAAGAATGGTAGTGCTTTTGACAGAAATAAGAAAGTTCAGAAGATTAGTGCTTTTTAGATGTTGAGTTTGAGATTTCTTCAGGATTGCCAATATGTCATTGGTGATTAAAGTTTAAAGAGAGAGACTGAAAGTCTGTAAATCTTACCTCTAATGATGGTAATCCCACAAGAGCTGATAAGATTATCAGAAGGGAGAGTAAAGGATAAAAAAAGAGTAGGGAGCCTAGGGCAGATCCTTGGAATGCCCCTACAATTAGCATGCATGATCTGAATAACTTACCAGCAAAGGAAGCCTCAGGAGCAGTTGAATAGGTAGGAAGAGAGCCAAGAGAAAGCAGGATGATAGAAGTCTGAAGTAGAATAAGAAGGTGTCAACTAGGTTTTTTGCAAGTTTCAAATTTGCCCCTGCCTCCTGACATAATGTTCCCAGACTCACCTGTTAGACCTTGAAGTGCTTGACCCCAGTTTGGGTGGGACTGGTAGACATAGTCAAATGTTAAGTATCCTTTTTTGTCTCAGTAGTTTTTTACATGCTTAGAAGATGAAAGTGGTGGAGGGGTTTGCACTGTATGTTTGAATTTAACTAGTCTCTTTTCACTAAATAGTTAGGGACTTTAAACTTAGAAGAGGAACCTATTCTAAATGTTGAATCTGATTAAAAGAATGAAAGAATGAAGGTAAGAGGAATGAGGAAAAAAACCCCAAAATAGAATACGAGAATAAACTGTATCAAAATCAGTTTGTAAAAAGTAATTTGTTGGGGGCAGCTGGGTAGCTCAGTGGCTGGAGAGCCAGGCCTAGAGATGGGAGGTCCTAGGTTCAAATTTGATCTCAGACACTTCCCAGCTGTGTGACCCTGGGCCTTGGAGCCAATACACAGTATTGATTCCAAGATGGAAGGTAAGGGTTAAAAAAAAAAAAAAAGTAATTTGTTCAAGTTCTTATATCACAGACAAAAAGGATAGGAGTAGTGATTGTGCCCATATTCAGCTTTCCATACATAATTTGGACCCCTCAGAGATTATGGTATTCCACAAGTCTTAGCCATATAACATCATTGTTTTTAAATATTGTTTAAATATTGTTCTTAAAAAGACTGAGTTTTATTTCAAAGAGCAGCTTGGGAAAAATGAAAGTGCTGGCAGTTTTCCAAATGCAGATCAGCTTACTTTTCCTACTGCTCCATTCAGGACCTATTTCATTGGTCCAGTTACCATTGTAGATCACTCTTAACAAGTGAAAAATCGCATGCTTTCTATCTGCAATCCGACTTTCTCTGAAGTTCTTTCACTGAAGGCAGATAGCATTTTCATCATAAGTCCCTCAGAAATGTCCTGGATCATTGTATTTCTCAGAGTAGCTAATCCTTTCACAGTTGATCATTCCACAATATTGCTGTTTTCTATGTACAATGTTTTCCTGGTTCTGCTTATTTCACTCTGCATCATTTCACATAGGACTTTTCAGCTTTTTCTGAAATCATCCTGTTCATCATTTCTTATGACACAAATAAAATATTCCATCACCATCATATTCTACAATTCATTCAGCCATACCCCAGTTGATGGACATCCCTTCAGTTTCCAATTCCTTGCCATCACAAAAAGAGCAGCTATAAATATTTTTGTACAAGTAGGTTCTTTCTCCTTTTCCACAAGCCACAATTATCTTCATGGTAGACTTTTTGCTTAGGCTTTTTGTGAGCCTTTCAAGGCATCATTATCAAAAGTCCCATGAAATGATATCTCATTGCCTTTGGACATACAATAAAACCAGCTCTACCAATTTCTTTATTTCTTCCCCAAGGAAAACTCATGAATCTCCATTTCATTTGGTCATGTCTGCTTCCTATCTTCTGAGTTCATTCATCCCCCAAATGTTAATATTAATAAAATTCAGTTCTTTTATTGGCATGCTGACTTCATTTCACAATTGATTATGTTTGCAGACATCTAAAAACTGTATGTTTCTTACCCTTTGTTCTTCCCATTTCACTGCCACTGCTGATGAGAGGTCTTACAGGGAGTGAGGACCATTTTTGTTTTTCTTTCTTAGTTATTATGGCCAAAGACTCAATCACCTGTAGCTATAGCTATCATTATAAAATGCTTTAAGTTTTGCAAAGTAGTTTATATATGCAACATTATTTGTTTCTCACAAATGAAGTAGTTGTTCTTATTACCCCCATATTACAGATTTGTAAACTGAAGCTGAGAAGTTAAACGACTTGCCCAGGGCCACCCAGCTAGTAAGAATCTGAGAAAAGATTTGCACTTGAGTCCTCCTGCCTCCAAGTCTTACATTCTTTATGCCTTATACCATCCTACTGTTTATGAGCCCATCTATACTATTCTAAACATACCTTCATGGGGCAAATACCATTTCATCATGGAGACCATACTTGAAGCATTTCCAGAATGATAGGATCTATCAGAACTTATACTCTACTAGTGTGACTTTTGAAAACCTGTGGATGAGAGTTTTGTGGAGATGCCTGAACATTTTAGGTAACAAAATAGGATCAGAAATACTTGGCTGTCATTTCACTATGAAACAAGTATTTTAATGGCTTCTTGCTCAAAGTTCAGGGTCCTTGAAAAAAAATTCTGTCAATTGAATAGACATAAGCAAAATTTTTTTAAAGAATGTCTATTTACATTTATTATCATTCTTCAGAAAATAAAATGCTCAAAGAGAGGACTTCAGCAGACTCATTCAAAGTTTGGTGCCATAGGAAAGGTGAGAAAAAAAAAATGAAGATACTATTTTTTTGACTGTCCAAATTTAAACAGATAGATGCTATTTTAAAGTATCAGTCATTTACAGTTCTCTTTAGCTGTTTGTCTTCTCTTTTAAGTCTGCCAATGTGAGTCATTCTGTGAATACAAGTGTGCAAACCCTCCTGAATTTGATGAAACATGGCAGTTCACCCTCCCTTCAGGGATGCCCCGAAGCAACTGAACGCAGGGCTATTGGTAAAAGAACTGTCCGAAGCAGACCCACATCCTCTTACTCTTCAGTTGGAGATGGTTTGTCTGACCTATTGATGGCTATGCAAGATGAATTGGACCAGATGAGCACGTAAGTATGTTCTGGAGTGTTTATTTTCTGAAAGACAGGTGTCAAGGTATTTAGATATTTTGCTTCCCTTGGGTTAATATTCCTTAGAGATTTCTTGTATTCCTTCTTTAACCTTAATATAGAATTTTTTTGGGCTTTAAATAACTACTTCTTTTGGAGAATTAATTGTAAGATGCATCACAGAATCTAAGAATGTTTTATTGGAATTATCTGATAGAATCTTTTTTAACATGACGAATTAAATAGGACTACTCTAAACTTTTATGTTCTTTTGTTCTTAAATGAATGCCCATAGCTAGTCTAAAGTGTTTCTTTACTCCCATGATTTGGACTAATAGCTAAAAAATTTTTTTAATAAACATCAGGTTCTAGAATTTTATATTAATCTTTTTTTTTTTATCCTATGAATGACTCTCTAAAGAACGCTTCCCTTTTAGAGTTGTGATTTCATTAGGCACTCAAGAAAGAACATCTTTGTAGTAGACTGTGGCTTTTCTGTTATCAGTGTTTCAGACTTAGAAATGTCCAGAAAATATACGGTATTGTAATTGACAAATCTACATCATGGTCCAGAGTTGACACTCCAACTAGGACTAGTCTACCAGAACTTTTTGAAGGCTAGCAAATAATTTATAAGCTTAATTCTGTACTTAAAATAGAAACTGGAACCAATATATCTTGTCAATACTTGAAATCATAGGTTAATGTTCTGGAATTTTTATAGGCAAACAGTTCCAGAGTTGGGAGTTTAGATGTTACTATATCAGGAATTCCCAATTTGAGATTTTTATGAAATGTTAAAATGTAAAGGATTTTTTTTAAGGCAGAGCAAGAGATTGATTAGGCAATAAAATTCAGAAACTTCAAGAGCCAAGCTCTGTACATTAATATTAAAGAGACGACAGTGCTAAAGAGAAAAATATTAATATGTAGCTCTTGGGAGTTAAATGACTTTTATGAAAATATTGTTTTGTGAAATATACCCAAAATGTGTTATCATGAGAACCAACATTTCTAATATTTGCTTTTCTCTCCTAGTGAACACGAAGAACTTTTAAAGCAAGTACAGGAAAGTCCAGTACTTCCAGTTAATGAAGACTTAGAATGTGAACTGAGTTGTTTAGCTAGAAAAATGGAAATTAAAGGGGAACAAATACACAAACTGAAGAAATATCAAGACCATGTAAGTTTTTCTTCAGTGGTTCTAGTCTGTCAGTAGATTCAGTGATATTTCTAGTGCTAACTGTAAAAGAGCTATGTCAAATAATACGCTTTAAAGAAAATGAGCAAAAGGAGATATCTGCCTTTATGAACTGCTGGATAAGAATCTATTCGTTGCAGTATTTAGAGACAACTAACAGTGAAAGTGGAAGAGTCAGCAACTTTTTTTCATCTTTCTTTCATGACAACTTACTATTTGCCCCCTATAAATTTTAAGATGATATAAATAAAACTTATATTTTATAAATGTTATACTTAAAACTTTTTATGAGAAAGGTATAATAATGTGTGTTCAATTTTGCCAAAGTTATATTAAGATAAAATTTATTTTCATGGTCAGTCTACTTTCTGTTTTAGGATTCTTCTCACACTTTATTCTTCCATCATCCCCTCTCTAGATTTCCAGTGCTTCTACTTCCCTATATCTCTAGTTTCTGAATACCTAAATTTTCTTGCCATAAGGCTAAATCCAAGCTTTACCTCTCTGGTTAATACACTACTTTTAGGAATCCACCACCACCAAAAAAATTCCAGTTATGTACCCTTTTCTAAGAAAAAAATCTGACACACATATGCTGAGGATTTAGTAACTGATAAAGTCTGCATGCATTTTTACCTCATCGTATATTCGTTTTTTTAGAAAATGCCTAGTATGCCTTAATCAAAGAGATGTCAGTTAAACCAGAGTCCAGTGATATAGTGGAAATTACATTAGACTGGGAATCCTAGAGGACTTGATTTCTAGTCCCAACCTATGTCTCACTGATTCTGTACCCTTAGAAGTATCACTTCAACCTGCTGGACCTCAGTTTCTTTGTCTATAAAAAAGAGGGAGTAGGTACTATAATATCTCTTTAAGATCCCTTCTGTATCTAATGATTTATGATTGTATGACCATAGAGACATATAGAATTTCAGATACTTTGTGGGCAGACAGATAATTTAAATCAGTTTGGGCATCCCCAGGCCCCTCATGTCATATGTAGTAGACAACCAAAAGTCAAATGTTTTTGACAAATCAATAAATAAATAGGCAGAACTATATAATCTATCTTCGTTACTTCTCAATTGTATAACATAAACATAAACAAAAAGTTGTTTTTTTCTTCCTTCAAGGTAAATAAACTACAACAAAAATCTCAAAATGAAAAGAGCGAAGCTTCCAGCATCCAGCCAGAAGATGAAGACCAAAAAGAAACAAAGAATGTGCCAGTCACAGTAGTCACCAAAAAGGGCACAAATAAGACTAAGCCTCCTCAGAAAAATTTCAGTTGTCAAATGCCGCATAAGTGTGTCCAGAAGATTCAGATGACACTCAGGAAAGATGATGTGAAATGGGAACAGTAGAGCAATGATGTAAAATTCAACTTCAATGAACCTTGCTGATCATTGGGAATTTTTAATTGTCTGAAGTGATTTTAATTTAATGTAACTTTTAAGAACTTTCTAATTATGTTTCATGTCCATAACATATTAAATCATAGTATTTTTAAAATTAATGCTGAGTCACTTGCTAGGAGTTCCCCAGACTAAATGATCTCTTTTTCTCATTCGTTGAAATATCATGGCATGATTTCATCACATTTTAAAAAGAATTATTTATTTTTGGATATGTCTAGGTTAAATTTTAGAAACAGTATCAACAAGATTCATTCTTAAGCAGATCCCACAAAATTTGAGATATGGAATTTAAAATTGTTTTATCTTAAGGCAAATGGAATTGGTGATTCTCCTCAACTTTGTATCAGATATATGAATTCATCTGTTTTGGAGAAGAAACTTTATATTAAAATGTAATAACCTCCAAGCATATATGCCATCATATCTTCACTTAACCAATCTGTTCACTGTTTTCACAAACTACTATGCTTCATCTCAGAGCATCCTATCTCCTTAATTTTGCTTATGTTACTCCATGATCTTAGAATGTCCCTCTTTCATTTCTGATTGTCCAGTAGCCTTCAAAAACCAATCCAAATTACATCTTTTCCATGAAATCTCTCCCCATTACTTCAGTGGGTTAGTGAAAAGAAGGTTGGATTTTGGGTCATATTTGACTCTCACTTTTGCCAGTTTTGTCTTAAGTACCTCAGGTAAATCATCTATTGTTCTTGAGCCTATTTCTTCATCTCTAAAATTAGGGTGTTGAACTAGATAATCTATGAGGTGTTCCCTCTGGCTCTAATTTCTCCTTTCTTTGACTGTCTACAATGTCTTCAAAATTTAACAATTGTTTCCAAAACCTTAGTTGTCCAGCCTTGGGACAGTATTAAGATTCAACTACATAAGCTTCCCTCCACCATTTCTATTTCCACTTCATAAGTATTTTTGCTCTAACCCTCCACCCCCCTGCAATTTTTAGTACTTTGATATTTTATTTAACATTTTAGGTGAAACATCAATATAACCAAATAGATTTGCTTAGCAATTTATTTCATATATAACAAGTATCACTTTTTTAGTCATTCCCTCAAAGCCTTCCTCAAGACTTTTTGTCTAGTCCCACATAGTTTTCCTCTTACATGGGAATAGTTAGTAAGCACCCATTTTTTCTGGTTCTGATTTTCTTTTGTTTCACATTATTTCATAAGGCAGAAAGGCAACATCATGTAGGAGATAGTCAAAAAGATTTCCATTCAGGCTTTACCTCTGAAACATTCTGTGTTTTTCTGGGCAAAAAGCTTAGCCTCTCCTGCTTTAGGCAAACCTCTAAGAGTAAAAGTTGCAGAAAATCATCCAGGTGTTCCCAATACCAGTAAATCTTAGTCTAGTCCCTATCTTTATTATTTCATGGAAAAAACCCTTTTACTCAATTGTTCCTGTTCTCTCTATTCTTTCAAATTTTTCATTTTTAGTGAGTCCATGTTTCCCAAGTATATTGCCTGGGGTTATATGAGGGTCAGAACTAAGGGGCTAGAGAAAAGTAATACCCAAGGAATTGGGAAAATGGGTAATATCCAGGGGAAAGAGGAATTTGAAATCACTCTAGCTGTGGTAAAAGAATTTGCTAAACATTGTCATGATAGCTAATTGAGAAAAGGAACTCATTATCCTGACTTATATAGAATTTTACTCCAAGTAGTATTTTCCTTTGGGAAAATAGGGTAAAGTAGGAAAGTAAATAGTTTTTCTATGGTTGGCAATAACTTGAAAACAGGTAATGACCTGGAGGATCTAAGAGGTAACAGTGCAGTGAATAGACCTTTGGACTTAAGAGTCTGGAAGAACCAGGCAACTAGCCTCAGTTTCCTCATCTCTGTAGGATGAGGAGGTTGGATTTAATAACTTTTCAACTCTACTGTTATCACGTTAATCCTGGCCAGACAGCGTGCACTTTATAGAATCCTGCTTTTATTCACATTGTCCATACCAGAATGCCCTCTCTTCTCTTTCACCTTTCTTTTTTAAGGGCCCAGGCCTTTGTTTAAACTTTACTCAGAAATTCATGGATGTAGAACTGGAAGGGACTTTGGAGGCCAACCTAGTCTAGGCTTCTTTATTTTATAGATAAGTGAGGTCAGAGACCGAGTACCTAAGGGGTCTCATATGTAATACATGTTGGAGCCAAGAGTTGAATCCTATCCTTTTAACTCCCAATACAGTTGTTATTTTCCACTCTCTGACTCTCCATGCCTCTCCACATAAACTCACGAGTACTTAGAGTGGTTTTTAGTGTTTATTTTCTAGCAGTGTGATATTGTTGAAGGACATAGGACGTTGCTTATTTTTTTAATGAGGGCATTGAAGTAGATAGGTGTTAGTTCCAATCACAATAATAACGGCAGCTAACATTTATATAGTACTTTTAAGGTCTTCAAAGTGCTTTACATTTATTATTTAATTTGAAAATAGATAAATAATAATAAAAGTTCTAAATACATGAAAAGATGAGACTGGATGTCCCAAAAAACCCACAATAAATCACTGTATAACATTTCATTTCATTTTCACAATAATTCTGGGAGGATGTCCCTGTTGTTTTCCCCCTTTTTTATTGATCTTTATAATAACCCTGTGAAGAAGGTGCTGTTATTCTCCCCAATTTTTTAAAACTCTTTACTTTCCATCTTAGAATCAATACTATGTATTAGTTCCAAGGCAGAAGAGTGTTAAGAGCTAGGCAATGGGGATTAGGTGCTTTCCCAGGACCACACAATTAGGAAGTGTCTGAGGCCAGATTTAAAGCCAGGACCTCTCATCTCTAGGCCTGACTATCCACTGAGCCACCTAGCTGCCCCCAGTTCTCCCCATTTTTATAGATGGTGAAAACCAAGACTGAAAGAAGGTGATTTGCCCAGTGTCTGACAGCCCATCAGTTTGTGAGACAGAAAGACCTGAGTTTGAATCTGGCACTCTTTTAATTATACCACTTAAATATAACATTCCATGAATCCATTTTTACTTATAACAGAATTAATTTGGTTAACGTACAACAATCCTAGTCCTAGAATGTGGATATATAGGTTTTTAGTAATAATTGCTTACGGAAAAATTTATAGCACTTCTCTCCCTTCAACACAAAATGGAATGTTAGGTTTTGTTGCTTTGAGATCTCTGACAACTCTTAATATTCTGTGATGATCTGGAAATGTCATATGTATCTGAGACTTACCTATCACTTCCTCTGGCTCCACCCTTATGGTTTAGGAGCAAATTTCCTTCTCCGCCCAAGAGCAGCAATGTTCAGTGTACAAGTGTTGCTATGGCAACTTTTTAGCTGGTCTTGTCTGCCCAGTGGAAATTCACAAGTGGTTGGTGAGTGAATGGATTCACAGAATTTCTGTTTACTTGAATAAAATGCTAGATTGAATTTAGGGTTTTGCTTTTTCCTTTTGCCTTTCTTTTCTTTTTTTATCCCCAAAGCAGACCAGGAAAAAAAATAGTTACTTGTCAGCCCAAGGAAGTCTCATCTTTGTTACTAACAGGAGAAAACTCCAGTCTTTCAGACAGCAGGTAATAGTGGGGTTTTAAATATTGGGATTTTAAAAATTGTACTCTTTGAATTGGACTATAAAGTCAGTCTTCAATCTCAGTCATCTTTATTGGCTTAGAATTTAAAGTTGGAGGGTCTTAGGCAACTATTGGCTTTCCATTCATCATGGGGAAGGGGTTGAGCATTTTATAAATTCATTGAATTTGGATGGTTTACTTGAACATTATTTTTGATATCTTTTAGTTCTGTTTTACTACTTTGAGAATATAATTTGAATTGGAGAAGTTTTCTCTGGAAGTGGTTGGTAGTAAACCTTGGGAAATTAAAAATGCTAAATAACAGATGTACCTGTGCTATGTTTATTATGTTTTTTTTTTGGTTAGCTTTTTGTTTTTTTAATACACTGGAAGAATCCAAAGTGGGGATAGGGGAGAAAGAAGGCATGGTGGCTATGACACATTAGGGAGTGTACACCTTGGCCCAATATGTACCAGCTGCCATTGTTAATACAGTGTAAATAGTCTGCTAATGGATCTTCCTGGAACACAATTCAGCTGTAACTAAAGAAGTACCATCTAAGGGCAGTTAAAAGTAGGTAAGCTGAGTAGCAAATCCACAATAATATACCAGATGAGTGTCATGTCTTCTTTGGAACATAATAGTTTCTATGAGATAAAAAAAGCTTTTAAGGGTACCATTACACCTTTAGCATGTAATTAGTCTATAATGAAAATTAAAATTAACTTTCTTACCATTCAAAAGTACCAGAAAAGAGAGAAAAGCAATTTTACTTCTCTGAACCTCTTACATGAAACTTACTTTCTTCACCTACTCTTTTAGCTCACTTTTCACTTAATTCTCCTCTTCTAGTTTCTTTTTGTTATGTAAAGATCAAAATGGAATGTAATTCCTCCCAAATATTAGTTGGGTTTTGGTTATATATATATCTATATATATATATATATATATATATATATATTAGATACACCCCTTGATATTTAAGGTGAATACAAGTTGGTACTTTTCTGTATCCTTTTGTTTTTGTTTTTTTTTGTTTGTTTTTTTAAACCCTGCCCTTCTGTCTTAGAATCACTGCTGTATATTAGTTCTAAGGCAGAAGAGCGGTAAGGGCTAGGCAATGGGGGTTAAGTAACTTGCTCAGGGTCACACAGCTAGGAAGTATCTGAGGCCAGATTTGAATCCAGGACCTCCCATCTTTATGTCTGGCTTTCAATCCGCTGAACCACCCAGCTGTCCCCTTTTGAAAGGATTATAATGAAATTTCAAATGGGAAGGATATTTAGAGATTATCTACCTAAAAAGTATACTAATGGAGCACCCAGGAAGTTCAATGAAGACCTTCCCCTCCACCACCCTGAAGATTGACTAGCACCACCTGCTGCCACCCAGAAGAGCCTCAATACTTTGCCTTTCCCAACCCCAGGCCTTTGCCCCATTACCAAATTCCCATCAGACACAACTCAAACTAGTTCAAGCCCCAAAACAGCCTATAATTGCCCATAACTATCTTTACTATAGTTTAACAGTTCTAAAGAATGAAGAAATTTCCCATACCCCATTCCTCCCACCAAAATAATGATCTTTGTGACCCTAGGCAAATCATTTTACCCCTGCCTCAGTTTCCTCAACTGCAAAGAAGGGATAATCAAAGCACCTATTTCCTAGGGTGGTTGTATCAAATGCGATAATATGTGTAAAGCACTAAACACAGCATATGATACATAGTAGGTACTTAATCAGTATTCCTTCCCCACTATAGAATAATTTTGCATACAACATTACCTACCCAAAGATCTCTACCTCCCTCCCAAAAAGCACATCAACCTGTTTCCTAGGATCAAGATGGGTTATCACAATATGAGTTTGACTAGATCTTAGTGTTATTTTCCTTTGCCTTTTTTGTAGCCAAGTATTTTTTTCTTCTGATTCTGTTTTTTTTTACCCACTCTGCATCCATTTATACAATTTCCTTGTCTCTGAACTGAGACCCAAGAAATTTTAAAGTCATTTAATCCAACCCTCTAATTCTTCAAAGTAAAGAAAGGGACCCAAATAGGCTAAGTGATTTCCTGAAGTAAGTAGCAAAGCCAGGATTTAAAACTAGGTTCTCACTCCAAATCCAGTAGTCTTTCCACCATACTACTATACCTCATCAAATACCTGTTGTTTATCAAGGTGAAATATTCCACTATATCCATATACCATAATTGATTCATTCATTCTCCTTTCATTGAACGTTATTTTGTTTCTATTCTGGTTATATAGAGGACTTTTTTTTTTCTGTCTGAGCTTTTTGGGAATATACATTAGTATGTGAAATGCCATCCATAAATACCTTCCCAAAAAAGGCATCTTCATTAAAGAGGCAAGGAACAAGAATTTATTAATCACCTACTATATTCTAGGCACTGGAACATATTTCCCTTTAGAAATGACTATCTCATTCAATTAAATTTGACTAAAGAGATTAACTATGTAATGAACAGAGATATGTGAATCCATCTGTCATATAAGTTCTCATGTTCCATAACATTCTTTCCATCTACATCATCATAATAACAAGAGTACAGGATGTGGCCCAAACATGGAAATAGGCTTGTTTTAGAGAGCTATAATGGTGTTCATTACATTTCTTTTACCCAAAGTAGTAAAGGGTTACTCATGTTCTCTTATCCTAGTTGCTAGGCAAGGGTCTGTGAAACCACTGTGTCACTCTAAACTCTAAAATCGAATAAAGAAAAAGATGTCAGGCTTAATGAAAAGAAGGATTGTAAAGATAGCCAACTCTTCCCTGAATTACTGGAGGTGGTGTGTACATTTGTGATCTTCCTCCAGCTGACCTGATTGAAGATGTTTCAGTAGACTATTAAGCTTCAAAGGTATTTTTAGTGATCTTCTTCCAGCATTGATTTGTAATCTGTTTCTAGGAAAAGCCTATTACTGAACAAGGACAGAATGTGAATTATTTCTTGTCTTCAAGGCAGGGGCAGGATTGATGTTTGTAAGGCAGTTGTCCAGAGTCTTCTGGCCTAATTGTGGAGAACTTTAGTTTTTTTCACTGCCAGTATTTAACAGTTTGTAAGTATGGTGTTTGTGAATGTAAGGCACTGGTACAGAGGAAATTCATGCAAAATTAAATATAAAGACACTTCAGGAGCCAAAGGAACAAGGATTGCAAAATAGTCACTAATATCCTTTTTAAAAAATAGATCCACTTTTCCAAAGATGGCAATCAGATATATACTACATGCTGTATATGAAAGAATGCTGTACTATGGTATGATGTCTTGAATAGAATGTTTTGCAGAGAAACATTATTATTCCTATTTTTCCCATAAAGAAATTTAATCACAAAAGTTACACCTTGTATTCAATGTCTGAACTGATAAAAGTGTTAAAAGTTTTTTGGTTTAAAGCTTACTGACTTTATGCAGGGAAAAAAATTGTTCTTTATAAAAATATGCTATGTAATAATTTGCAAGTGTCTGTAGGTCTTGTGCTTTGTATGCTTAGGATTAATCAGCACCACGATTTGTTGTGGTCGGCTTTAATTCTTTCCAGTGGCATAATTTAAATTCTAGATCTCCAAACCAATTTTAGAAGGGACTCTTGGCCATTTAAAAAATAGATCTCTGGCACAGAGGGCCCCTCACATTTCATTTGGGATAATATTTGTGCTTATAATTTGTCTAATTTACAGTGTTATTTCTATATGTACACAGCAGATAACATGACAAAAAAAAAAGAAACTTAAATGATCTTTTTAAAGTGTATATTTGAATTTGGCATCCCCCTATTCAGTAAATTCCAGTGACTCCTTTCATCTCCAGCAACAAATACAAAATATTTGGCTTTTAAAGACCTGCATAACCTGATTCCCTCTTACCTTTCCATCCTCTTATACCTTACTCCCTGCTACATCATGTGTAGTGTCCAGTGACACTGGTCTCCTTGGTTCCTCTAAGACATTCTGTTGCTTGACTCTGGGCATTTTCGTTGGCTGCCCTCATGCCTAGAATGCTCTCCCTTCTCATCTTGGCCTTGGCTTTCCTGGCTTTTTTTAAGTTTCAGTTAAAATCTCACCTTCAAGAAGCCATTCCTGATCCTTTTAATGTCAGTGCCTTCCATCTGAAATTATCTCCAATTTATCTTGCTCGTACATAATTGTTTGCATGTTGTCTCCCCCATTCATTTGTGAGCTCTTTGAGGGAAGGGAAATGACCTGTCTTTTGCCTGACCTCAGCACTTATCACAGCATCTGACACATAGTAGAAGCTTAATAAGTACTTGCTGATTTGACTCAGATTCAACTAAAGGATATTTAAGAATTTCCACATCCAAGGAAATCGGGAATAAAAGATGAATTACACAGTTTGTCTGAGTGATGAGCAAAATATCTTTTCTCATCAAGTAAGGACCTTCCATAAATAAGGTATTCCATTAAGTGTTTCTTTATTTTTTAAAGCAAGACTTTGGTGTTGTACAAGCAAGACAGGAAGAATGGTGAAGAAACAATTCTACAAGATACAGAGTGTCAGTCAAGCTTCTTTTCCTCTATAAGAGGCTTTAGCTCCTGCTCATATCATCCTGTCATCTTGTCTCTTCTTGCCATAGCTCCCACTTAATCTATGGACTCTGACCTGATCTTATTAATAAAAGCAATACAGCCTCTTCATTTTTTCACTTGGGGGCAAAGTTTCTGCTCTAGTAAAAAGACTATGACCTTTCCCTAGTTTCAGCTGTATCTTGTAGAATTTCCTGAGGAAGAGGTAGAGAGGGGACAGGTGTTATAATTGGTGCAGCGGAGCATGTCACTCAAACTCTTATTGGCCTCATTGTACTTATTAAGTAAAATAAAGAGTTTGGAATAGATGACCTCAAAGGTCCATTTTAACTCTAAATTCATAGACCTTTGGATTTAAGCTTCTACCTAGAGATGGGGAAGGAATCCCAGCCTCAAACTTTCAAGCCTAAGAAGGAAGAAACTAGCAACCTTAGAACCTAGTTGTCAAGAATAAAGTAGAAAACAATGAAAAAAGGAGGAAAAAAGAACAAAGAAACTCACAGCTCATTTCCTCTCCTGAGATAGCTTCCCAGCCAATAGTATCCTTGAGTCTTTGTCTCTTCCCACCAACTAATTAGAGAGAATTCCTGTAACTGCCCTGGACTTTGACCAAATGCTGCTGTCCCTAGATGGAAATATATATGTAGGTACAATTCTGATACTATATCCAACATTAGTTCATTTCAGAAGAGATTGAACCAGATGATCTCTCCAGTCTCTTACAGTACTAAATCCTAAGAAACTGTGATCCTTACTCTGAAAGGCAATGTGGCCTTTGTATAGATCCAGGAACAAAGGAGTCTAAGATACAACCTGGCCAAGTTATCTACCCTCAAAATGGCAGGTCTTTTAAGGCTCTTAAGTGGCAGAGCAGATGCCAACTAGCATTGTTATACAAGGTTTCCTTATCCAGGAGCTCAGCATTTATTGGGTCCCACAATAGAGTAAAAATGGCAAAACAGTTTGTTTGATCTCCATTATTTTTAGTCTCTTTATTGCTTCTCACCCAGAATTTGAGACTTCATATACTAACTAACCAAACCAATTCATTTATGTTTCAATCAGACATTCTCTTCCAGAGCACCCTGCATTGTAGATGTTTCTATCCTTTCTCCAAAACTAATTAGGAGACCTTAGATTAACCATGGAATTTAGGACCATTTAATCAAAATTTTCAGCAATCCCTTTTCTAAGATCTCTAACAGATTGTTATTTGCTTTAAGCTCTTCTAGTGATGGTGAACTGACAGCACAATGAGGAAACATTCTTTTTTTTTTTACTGTCAAAACTTAATAATCCTATATTCTGTTTCTTACATGTTCTTACATGTTATAGCTACTATAGGTAAAAACAGATGTTTTTACTTAAAACAGTTACTGAGCTTTTAGTTCTTAGGTAAGATTTAACAGTGTTCTTTAGGAGAACTAAAAGAGTAAACCTAATGGTTGGTGAGTTTCTCAAAGGAAAACCAACTATCCAGCAAGCCTTTGAACCAGTCAACATGAATTTATTAAGTGCCTACTGTGTAGTCAGTCTCTGTGTTAAAGGCTAGAAATACAAGCAGAAAGAAAGACAACCCCTGCCCCAAGGAACTTTTATTCTAATGGAGGAAAACAATACAAAAGGAAACCAAAAAAGGAGGAAGGGGACCAGCCTTGTGGGACATGGTGGAGAGTGTTCAGAATGCAGCTTAAAGTAGTATAGAGACTTAAATAGAAGTTCTGGGAGAAGCCGTCCAATAAGAAGGAAAAGTTAAAGAGCTGGAGAGTTACTTCCAATGAATTCCAGGGCTGCAGTTAACATTCGGTATGTAGAGGATTCTGGGGCATGGTAGAAATCTGGATGGGGTACTTTAAAAAGTATTTTTGAGAAAACAGCAAAGGGTTCTGAGAAAAGCATCCAGTGATTAAAAGAATGGAAAAATAAATCCTATGGAGAGAGGTCAAAGCAATAGAGTTTGTTTAGTCTAGAAAAGAAAAAGCTAAGATTAACTGTCTCCAAGTATGTGAAAGGTTTCTGTGATGGGGATGCCAACCAGTTGTTTCCCATATCCTTGGAGGATCAAGCTAAAGGACATGGGTTTAAAGTAAAGAGATTTCCTTTGGACAGAAAGCAGACCTCATAGGTCAGCATTACAAAACAATCAGATGGGCTAATGAGGAAGCTTTGGGGTCTCCATCCCTGCAGAGCCTCAGGAATAGAAAAATCAAGCTCCAATGGTTAAGCCTTTCCACTGGTCATTGGAAGTTCTGGCATTCACTTAAACAGAAAATGATTGTGTCATTCTTGTCTAATTTGAAAGTACTTCCTGAGCAGTTTCTGAGAATATGCTCTGAATGGTGATGTGTTAACTTTCTAAGCAAGGTTAGACAAGCATTGATCCTTCTATGGATTCCATTCTGAAGACAGGTATCATGGTCTAATCCCTTAGGTATTCTGAAATCTGTATCTAACTAAAAGTGTTAATCCTCCAAACAAAATAACAGCAAACAACCTTTAGGCTTGGATTTTCTCACCTCTGGGTTCAGAAATCCATGTGGAGAGAGTTTGATCAAAAAAGCCAAGATGGACAGTTTCTTCTCTAGGAAGAGAATTAACCAAGTGTATCTTGCCAAAGTTCCTTTTGGCTGACTCTTAGAATGCAGCAACAAATGGGAAACTGTTGGTCTTAACAGTATCTTACTTATAGTAGCAATAACAATCAGCATTTATTAAGCCCCAGAAGTACCCTAAGCATCTTTTGGGCACATATGTCTACTCAGGAATTAATATAAGCTGCCTATGTACATTAATTTTCATTTTAAGCATCTGAGAATCACATTCCTTGAAATGAATCTAGACAAATTAACTTTATTTGGAAAGGGGAATAACAAGAAAGAATTTAGATTTGGTATGTAACATTTATTGAGGATTTCTATAATGCTACCCACAAATAATATTACATAATTATTATGTAGTATTGATTCTAAGTTGGAAGGTAAGGTTTTGGGTTTTTTAATTTTGGGGAGGGCAAAAAGGACTCTACCTCCTGATAGTTTGGGGGGAATCATGGATAGGCATATGCTTTTATGAGTCATACATCATAGCATCACAGAATTTTTTGAATACTGTAGTTGAACTCAAGAAGACTTTAGACACCTACTGGTTATGTATCTACACTGGGCAAGTCACTTAATCTCTCTCAGCCTGTTTCCTTATTTGTAAAAATGGAGATAATAGCACCCACCTCACAGGGTTGTTGGGGAAAAAAACAAATGAGACTTTATAATATGCATATATTATAAAATGTGTATATATATATATATACACACACACATAAATAACACTTTGTAAACCTTTATGTACATAAATGTGAGATATTATAATTACTCATTTTAGAGCCAGCTTGAACCTGAACAATCATCTCTACTAACCCAATGCCCTAAAGGAAATCTATAGGAACCTCTACTGTAACATTCTTGACAATTTGTCTTCCAGCCTCTGCTTGTAAACAACAATAAGGGAGGACCCATCACCTTTTTTTTTTTTTTTTTACATTTTTTTTTTAACCCTTGTACTTCGGTGTATTGTCTCATAGGTGGAAGATTGGTAAGGGTGGGCAATGGGGGTCAAGTGACTTGCCCAGGGTCACACAGCTGGGAAGTGGCTGAGGCCGGGTTTGAACCTAGGACCTCCTGTCTCTAGGCCTGACTCTCACTCCACTGAGCTACCCAGCTGCCCAGACCCATCACCTTTTGAGGCAGACCATTCCAATTTTGGAAAGTTCTAGTTGCTAAGGAGTTTATTTTTGTTTTTTCCCTGATAGTCTAAATTTGCCTCTTCCATATGGCAGACCCTCAACTATTTGAAGCCAGCTATTATGTCCACTCTTAATCTTATCCTTTTTAGGGCAAACATACCCAGGATATGGGAAAAATGGACAGCAAGAAGGAAGGGGCAGATTTTTATGAGATTTTCAGATTAAGGTCTGGACATGCAGCTGTCAAGTCTCTATTTCCCCATGAGGCAATAGCATCAAATCAAAATGGCCTACTTATGATGAGAAAGGTAGATTTCTAACTGCCAAATTAGCAAGCTTGTAGGAGAGTTTTTGCCAGTTCTAACTAGAACCAGCAGAGTTAAGCCTTCAGTGCTATCATATAACAGGAGCCAGGCCTTGGAGAGGGGACAAGATTTCTCTAGTCATTCAAAGGCATTTTCACTTCTTTTTTCATACATCAGAACATCACTACAACAAGGATATGTAATTTCCTTGCTATGGAAATTATCTCTAACAGTGGAGATCACAGTCTGCTTATAGCTCATGGAGAATCGTATAAAGCAATTGAAGTTCATTGATTATCATTAGAGGAAATTTGTTCTAAAAAATTGAAGAACATGAGCATAGGAAAGAATTTGGCATTATGTTTAGTAAATGCATATTAGTTGGGAAGTGGTATGGTATAAGTGGGTAGAGCACTGGCATGAGAATCAAGAAGACTTAGGTTCGAATCCAGCCTCTGACACATACTAGTTATGTATGACTTTGGTCAACTTTACTTAGCCTTTCTATGTCCTAAGCATACTCAATAAAACTAAATTATGTAATAGCTGTTAATCTAGGTTGGAGAGAGGGTTTCCTCACTGAGACTTTCCTATACCAGTGAAATTACAGATTAACCCTCAAAATGCTTACCCAGAAACAAAGCTCAGTGTGGCAGGAACCAAATATGATGACACAAGCATTTTTGTTTTTAATGAGTAACAAATCCAAGAGCTTAGAATTAGAGAAGGCAAATCAAAATGAATCTGTATGATTTTCTTCCAGCTTATGTTCTAGCTTTGCTTATGCCTATTGGGCATACCCAGACTGGCCACACTTCAGCACCTCTCTAAGAGGAAACAGTTTAGAAGGAAATCCCCCATATGTGTCATGGCAGACCCTATGACCATGTTGGTGAACCTATCGCACACATGCCAGAGTGGGTTGCTGCCTTACCCCTCTCCACATGTACCTGAGGACACTTCTCACATCACTGGCCCCTCTGCCCAGCAGCCCAATGGGAGTGCTTCCTCCCTCCCTGTCCAGGGTAAGGTGTGGGACTCACATGTGATGCAAGGGTTGCAGTTTGGGCACTTGGTCTCTAAGGTCTCTAAAAGGTTTGCCATCACTGCCCTATAGCATGCAGTTTAGTTGGAGAGGAGGAAGTTGCAAACTGGTCTTGCTTGTGAGTCAACTCAGCTGAAGTAAAGAGCATTCTCCTCGAGCAACTCAGTCTTCAATGAAGTATTGGAAGGAAAAAAAATCAAGCTTCTCTATTTAAACCCTAAAACACAAAATTGCAACAAATTGTCATTTCAGAAGATGAATGGCACAGAGTGTGCTTAATGGTGATCATATCAGCCTTGTTATGATGGCAGGTCATGCATGTTATAAATTACATTTATCAATTATGATAACAGTAATAGCAGTAGTATAGTTGATATAGGGCTGGGTCTGGAGTCAGGAAAGACTTGGGTTCAAATCTATTAAATCTATTTCAGACATTTCCTGGCTAAGGGACACTCACTATTTTGTGCCTCAGGCAAAAGTTCCCTAAGATTTAATCTACTAAAGTAAATATTTTGAGTGAAATAAATTTCCCCATAGGGAGTTTTCCATGCTAGTAAAATCACATCTTCTTTCCCATATGTGAGCATACATAACTCTAGCCATCCAACCCCTACGTATAATTCTCATGTGGGTTTAATCACCTGAGGAGGAAAGCTGAAAGCTGGAAACTAATGGAATAAGATTAAGAACTAGAGAAAGTGAGTCATAGATGAAACAAAGAAACAACACAGAAATTTTGCGTGGTGGCAGCAGGTCAGCACTCGGGAGTCAGTGTCCAAGAGAGTGGGCTCAGCAAGCTACACTGTTTATTATAGGCTTCAAGGATGTGGGACTTGCAGGATGTCAATAAAAGAACTGAAACAACAGAAGTATTAACAAATTATTGACAACCAATTGTAAGATAAAGGAATGGAGAGCAAGATAATAGTATAGCTGGGCACCCAAGGAAAAAGCTCATTTGAAAGCCCTTCCTGACTAAAACACTGGCCCAAGTTTATTCAGATCTAAGAGTATGTCTTTGACATTTCAAAGGGCCTTTACAAATAGTTAGCTAGCTTTCAGACCGCAGATAATAAGAGAGGCTTGATTTTTAAGTTCCACAAAATTTAAAACTCATCCAATTTAAGGATTCATAAATCAATCATGTGAAATATTAGAAATATATCCATAAGTCTTGTCCATGAACACTTTGCTCAGAGTCAGCTTTTGAATACATCTTTAATACCTTCATGATTCATTAAAACCAAAACCCTTCAATAACAACAATAATAAAACATAACAAGTGTTCAAAAACTACCTGGCATTACAACCAGTGGAAATACGCGTTGGCCATGGGTGGGTGAAGGGGAAAGTAAGGGCATAAAGTATGTAAAGTATGTAAACAGGTTAAAAATGAATATTAATAAATATTAATAAATGTCTAATAATTAAAAAAAAAACTACCTGGCACCTTGAGATTATCATTTAAAGGAACAAGCATTCCCACCTTAGCCCTGAGAAAGATATGGGAACACTAATCTTTCTGTGCTGCAAATCTCGGAATGTCAGGCAATTCTCAAACTACTATTATCTACCCATATCTGTGAGGGAGAAGCATAGAGAATCATTCTGGAGCTTAGAATCATGATACATCTCGAAAAAGAGAGAATTACATCAAATGATCTCTGGAGTCCTTTTAGTCTTATATAATCTATGACCTTACAAGAAATTCCTTCTTAGTGCCCTAGCTTATCTTTAAAGATTAGAGAGGACTGTATTGTCTGCATTTTCTGTTGAGGTTTTATTTAGAAGATTTCACAAAAATGACCCACATGGAGTTTTCCCAACTCTAGTAGTCATGTGACATGCAAGAGTATATAGATAAAAGAGATGGGCAAACAATGATGGTGGAGTACATGTCTTCTGATTATAAAGAAAGTTTATTGGTTGAGAAATATTAGTTTCCCCAAAGTTCCCTAGCACTACATTTTCCCACCTCTTCTTCAGTGTGCAACAACGAATATATATGTGTACATATGTATATATAGTATTTGTACAAATATGTAGTATATAATAAACTAATATATATGTATGTTATATACATATGTATATTAGTAATATATAAGTATATTATATACATATGTATATTAGTAATATACATACACTTATATATTACTAATATACATATGTATATTATATATATACTTACATATATATTAGTTTATTATATATGTACTACATATAGACTATACATATATAATCATTTATGATGTATATGTATACATTACATATATATTATATGTATATATACAGATATATCCCCATATATATTTAACTCGTATTATAATAGCTGACATTTATAAATATTTTACATGCATTAGTTCAATTACACAGAAGTAGCCTGGTGGTACGGTTTAAGTTGGCTTTGAAATCAGCAACACGTGGATTCAAGTGCCACCTCCAATATCCAGGCTATAGGGCCCAGAGTTCCTTACCTGCTCATTGAACCAAATCACTCACTCTTATCAGACTACAAGTTGCAGAGAAAGTAGTGATCTCCACTAGTAGAGGGAGTTCTTCACCCAGAGCTCCTGGCCTTAATGAAATCACAAAGCTACCAAAAAAAAATCATAATTGTCACCTGATTCTTTTCTTAAATTGCCATGCACTGATTGCACATGTATAATCCATATCAAATTGCTTATTTCAGAGGTGGGAGGGGAGGGAGAGAATTTGGAATTCAAATTTTAAAAAACAAATGTTAAAAGTTGTCTTAATATGCATTTAGAAAAATAAAATATTATTAAAAAATTAAATGACTATGTACATTTTCCATTTATCTGGAGGCTTTTCTTGAAAGGGTATATTGGACAAAAACTCCTACTTGTGAGCTAGGAGTCAATGATGAGGGAGAGAGTTAGCTGTCAGCTTTGTACTGATTCCCAACAGAGACAACAGATAAAGCACAGAACATGGATGAAATTTATAAGATCGCCTCCACAGAGAGGATCCAGCAGCTGGAAAAAGAAATGGAGGTTCAGCTGGCTGAGCTTAAGACAGAAATACAAGAACATGGAGCTCTTAGGAGATCGCCTCATAGGGTGTTCAGGTAAAGGCAATATCTTACTGAAACACATTGAAAAATGACTCCTAAGTGTAATCATTGTGCCATCGTTAGGATTAGAGGTCTGTGGCTTGCCATAGGGACAAGAGCCCTTCATTTGAAGCCAAGAGACATGAGGTTCAAGTTCCAGCTCAAAGCAAAGCAAAATGAGACAAGGCAATGAGTATTTATCAAGGCATTCCTTAAGTGTCTGTACTCTGCTAAGATCTGGGAATACCTCCCAACCCTTTAAGGAGTTTATATTTTGAAAAGGAAAGACAATATCCAAAAGGGAGCTGAAAAGGGAGGTGAGACAGAGTGCAAGGTACCTCTGCCATAGCAAAATCCTGTGAGTCAGAGGCAGAGCCAAGTCAGGAATAAAGGGTGGCTGGCCTGGACATTGTCTCCAAAATGGAGGCCTCAGAAAGAATTCACCAAGGGGGAAAGGGGCTGGAGACATCAAAGGAAGGTCGACAGTGAGAAGGTCCCAGGAGTTGAAGGAAATTCTAAGATGAGAATGTCATGGTGGCAAAGTCATGAGACTCAGAAGCCAAATTGGGAGGGGAATGAAGCATGGCAGGCTTTGGGTTAAATCCAAAATGGAGCTCTACCCATTCTAGGTATGTGTGGTATAGTAGAAAGAGTACTGGATCCCCTGCTACTAACTACCTGTGTGATCTTGAGCAAGTCATTTCTCTGCAATAGTCCTCAGTTGCATCATATATCAAATGAAGACAGCAACTGATCCTTTCCAGTTCTAAGTCTATGATCTACTAGAAGTCATGTGACATCTCAGAACTTCCATGTCTTTATTTGTAAAATGGGCATATTAATACTTCTACTAATGTGCCTCACAGGGTTGCTAGGAGGATCAAATGAGATAATGATTTGCAACTATTGGTTGTTATCTAAATGTGAGCTGCTATGACTGTACTTATTGAAGAAAGTTATTCTTTTCTCCTAAAATATTTAAATTGGATTTGATCTTTTTTTTAAACCCTTACCTTCTGTCTTAGAATCAATACTGAGTATCAGTTCTAAGACATAAGAGTGGTAAGGGCTACATAATTGGAGTTAAGTGACTTGTCCAGGGTCACACCACTAGGAAGTGTCTGAGACCACATTTGAATCCACGGTCTCTCATCTCCAGGCCTGACTCTCTATCCATTGAGCCACCCAACTGCCCCAAATGAATTTGATCTTGATTCTCCATAAGTTTGAAAAGTGTTAACAATAAAAGAATTTTTAGTGATACATTCCAACAAGGCAGTTTGTTTCTAACTTCTATGAAAAAGAAACAGAATAGTAATAGTTACCATTTAATGTACTTTAAGGTTTACAAGCATTTTACAGAAATAATCTCATTTGATCCTCATAACCACTCTGGTATGGTAGGAGTTACAATTTATCCTCCCAAAGAGCTTATCTGCTGTAGTCTGGATATACTGTTACATAAGGGCCACATTCCAGGACTACTTGCTACCTATGACGGTATGTGTAACACTTTTGGTTTTTACATAAATCTTTCTACAGTTCTGTCCGATTACCAAAGGATGTTTCTTACTTTAGAAAAGAAAGGGAACTGGCATTAAGGAAAAGCTTACAGGTAAGTGAGCAGGTAAAGAACATTGCTATTGAAAACTGCTTATTAAAAATCGTTGACAGAATCTCCCTGTTGCCTGGGGTTGCAGGGATACAGAGAACAGTAGGGGGCAGTGATTGTTTTTGTTTATTTATCTTTTATTTCAAAGTTATTTATCTGTTTTATATTAAAATACCCAGTTAACTAACTTCCTCCCTCTCTCACATTAGAGAAGGTATCATTTGAAAGAAGATATATGCCAGTGGTTCCCAAACTTTTTGGCCTACCGCCCCCTTTCCAGAAAAAATATTACTTAGTGCCCTGGAAATTAATTTTAAAATTTTTTTAATAGTAATTAATAGGAAAGATAAATGCTCCTATGGCCATCACTGCCTCTCTGGATCGCTGCAGCACCCACCAGAGGGTGGTGGTGTCCACTTTGGGAATCACTGATATATGCGTATATAAAACTATATCTTAGTTCTTTTTATCAGTGATTGTTACAATAACAGGGACAGTGATTGTGAGCTAAAGAGGGAACTACCAAAACTTTCACCAGAGAGTTCTTCACAGATCATCCATCCCCTCCCAAACTTGAATCCATTAGTATCTCAGATCAGAAAGAGATCACTATCCACTAAATCTACACCCCACTCCAGCCAACCATGCTGATCACAGAAGCAAAATTTTTAACCTGTTTCTAATGGAAAAAAAGGTATTATCTACCTTTCCCAGATAAGGCATAATCATACCCAGGATATGACATTTAAAGGGACAAATAGCAATGCAAGATATTTGCATATCATATAAAATGAATATTATTCAGAGTATCTTTTCCAAAGTAATGCAATTCATTCATTAGTCTAATAATGCTTTAGTCCTCTGTCATTTGTTGTAATTATTTTTATTTTTTATACAAAATTTTATTAAAATAAAAATTTCAAAAGTAAAGAAAGAAGATAATGCTTGAAAATGAAATGATTTGGTTTCATTTTTAAATAAGTAGAAGGAAAACTAAAGCAATTAATCCATTCCTGCTGAGTTGTTTTCCTGGAAAGACATTTGTGGGAGATTTGTGCAGTTTCTTGATTTCATTTATTATAGTTAGCCATTTGAAAACTTTTACATAGTACTAAAATATGTTGGGAAAGGAAAGAAGGAAGGAGGGAGGGAGGGAAGGAGTAGAGAAGGGAGGAAGGGAGGAGGGAGGAAAAGAAGGAAAGAGGGAAGGAAGAAAGAAGGAAGGAGGGAGGTAGAGTAAAATGTGGAGCAAGGGAAGAAGGAAGGAACAAAGGAACAAGGGAAGTAGGGAGGAAGGAAGAATAGTAAAATGTGTTGTTGAATGAAGGAAGGAGAAGAAGGAAGGAGGGAGAGTAAAATGTAGAAGGAAGGAAAGAAGAGACGAAGGGAGCAAGGAAAGAAGGAAGGAATGAAGGAACAAAGGAAGTAGGGAGGGAGGGAGAATAGTAAAATGTTNGTTCTCAACCTATTTCTTTTTTCTTTTTTTAACCTTTATCTTATTCATTTATTTATTTATTCATTTGCTGGTTAGCTTATTTATTTATTTGTTTGTTTGTTTGTTTGTTTATTTAAAGCCCTTACTTGTTGTCTTAGAATGAATATTGGTTCTAAGACAGAAGAGCTGTAAGGGCTAGGTATTGGGGATTAAGTGGCTTGCCCAGGGTCACACAGCTAAGGAAGTTTCTGAGGCCAAAGTTGGATCCAGGACCTCCCATCTCTAGGCTTGACTCTCAAACAACTGAGCCACCCAGCTGCCACTTAACTACCTTTTATCTTGTATTAGTTCTAATACAGAAGAGCATTAAGGGCTAGGCAATTGGGGTTAAGTGATTTGTCCAGGGTCACATAGCTAGGAAGTATCTGAGACTACATTTGAACCCAGGTCCTCTCAAGTCCAGGTCTAGTGTTAACTAGCTGCCTCGACCTATTTATTTTTCAGTAATCAATCTTATTTTCCTAAACCCTTTTCACCATCTTCCTTCCCATCTGCTTACCTGTGCATTGATGTCCCTGAGTGTCAAAGGATATGTTTTCTTGGTTTATAGGATTCTGTTCAGTTTTTTATAAACTGCAATGTTATATTTTTCCTTTTCTCACCATGAACCCTTAAAAAAAGAGATGATAAAAATATTCCATGAAATTGCATTTCTTATTGCCTGTGGGTGCAAGAAAAACCAACATTATTGAAGGAAGGAAGGAAGGAAGGAAGGAAGGAAGGAAGGAAGGAAGGAAAGAGGGAAAGTAATAAACTGGGAACATTTTCCTGTTATGACATCTTGATCATTTTATTTCCTCTGCTTTTTACCCTTCTGTTACTGTTTGAGGTGGGTTACTTTTGTCTGTCTCTGATGCTCAGGTGGCTGAATCAAAGCCCCTTGTTATTCAAGCAGATGTCCTGCAGAGGGAGCTAGAAAGCTGTTTGAGAAAAGAGCACACAGTTGAAAACTTACCTTTACTTCTGTACCAGGTAAGTGTATACTTACTACTGCAGGGCTCATCCTGGTTTTTGCTTTTAGTCTGCTCAAAGCCAGACATCTGGCTTCTCTCCAAGCCAGAGAAGAACTTCCCTCGATGATCAGTTTTCTCATTTCAGAACCCGTTTTGTATATGCCTTTTCTTTTAGTGACCTTTACTGTCACAGTTGACTACTATGACTTTCTAAGTCTAAGGAAAATGTCAGATCTCAGGTTAATAGCTCTAATCTTACCTTTGAAATGCCCACAATAACTTCATTTTCTAAGGAAAGTTTTGGGTCAGAAGCTAATTAAAGAGTGTGTCAAACTTTTAGTCACTGATAAACTTTGAAAACAGAAAATTCTTTGCCACAACAGGGTCTTTGACACTTAGAACAGCCAAAGCTGTCCCTGGGACAAGGAGCATAAAATGCCCCTTCAAAACAGAATCCCTAGCAATAAGAAGAAACAATCTTGGAAGTGGGGAGGTGGAGGGGGTAGAATACTGAAAAAAGGGAGATGAGAAGGGTGAGGGCAAATGAGGCAGGTAGGCCAAACCAGGGCAGTGATTGCTTACTTGGGATGGTAAGAGGAAGGGAGTGAGGGAATAAGCATTAATATAGCACAACTATGTGCCAGGCACTGTGCTAAGTGCTTTAAAAATGTTATTTGATCTTCACAGCCACCTTGGAAGGGAGTTATGATTTCCATTTTTGCCTTTGAGGAAATTGAGGCAAATAAGTTAACTGACTTGCCTCATAGCTAGTTTGAGGTCACATTTGAATTCACATCTTCCTGACTCTAGGTCCAGCTTTCTATCCACTGAGCCACCAAGCTGTCCAAATGAAGCAAGAAGCCATCTACTAGCTTCTTCCTTTAAGTTTTCTTGCCAACTTACTAGGTTGATGTGTGGCTAGTGCATACAGGACCAGCCTTGGAGTCAGAGATATCTGGGTTCAAGTCCTATAACTAATACATGCCAGTTATATGACTACGTTCAAAAAATTTAACCTCTCACTACCTTAGGCAACTTTTAAAAATTCCAAGTTATAGAGTGGTTTCTGTTAAGATCAAAATTCTCTGGAGACTATATCTTAATTTATAATGATTTATTAAATAATAACAAGCAGGTCCAAGAAAGAAAAGGCATCAGCCACATGTGGTCAGCTTTTCTCTTTGCATGTCTCCTTCCCTAGCTAACTGGAGCTCTATTCTCACTGTAATTCCCACATCAAAGAGTCTGAGGCTTTCCCTACACCTCAAACTTATATCCTCCATGATATCACTTTTCTCAGTCTCTTTGATTGGCCAGATTTGACTTCAGTTCAGGTCAGAGGCTGGTCTTCCAGATTCAAGCAGTCATCTGGGACAATAGGCAAAAGTCTTTCAAGTATCAGGGAGCCTTGAGGCTTCTGGTGTCCTCCCAGAGTGCAGATAACATTCCTCTTGCACAGATAAGCCTCTGTCCTTGTTCTTAATCCAATCAAAAAGTGGGGTTGTTGCAACCTCAAAAGAAAAGAGTAGTTCAGACTAATAATTCTCACATATCTCTATCAGAAATAGCTGCAGGGGCAGCTGGGTATCTCAGTGGATTGAGAGCCAGGCCTAGAGACAGGAGGTCCTAGGTTCAAATCCGGCCTCAGACACTTCCCAGCTGTGTGACCCTGAGCAAGTCACTTGACCCTCATTGCCCACCCTTACCACTCTTCCACCTATGAGCCAATACACAGAAGTTAAGGGTTAAAAAAAAAAAAAAGAAATAGCTTCAACACTGGTAGTTCCAGAAACTGATAAAATCATAGATCTAGAACAATGGTAACAAAATTTACTAGATAATCTTCCTTCTGCTAAAGCAACACAAGTGTTTTCAGTATCTTCTAAATTCAATACCCTGGGCCAAAGCCCTATTTGCCCTGCCTTAGTTATGGCTTTGTTGCGTATTTAGCAAGTTGTGGAGACAAGATGTGCCAATTAGCTTTTCAAAAAGCAACATTTTTTATCCTTTTAAAATTTTATTCCCCCCATTACATATAAAAAGTTTCCAACATTCTTCAAAGAATATTGAGTCTCAAAGATGGCAGCAGAGTAAAAAGCAGCTGCTTGACCTCTCCTAACCCACACATATAGGACTCCTCAAGAAGACATAAAAACAAATCCAGATGAATGAAGGGACCCCACAATAGGGCGCAGCATTGAAGGTATGTGGAATTGGGGCATTTCCATGCTATAAGGAGGTGAAACAGCTCTCACTAAAACTCGAACTGAACAACTCCTCCCACACACACACCACCTATAGTGCCAAAGCCAGCGCAAAAGAGTTAGAGCAAGTTTGGGGCACCCATTAAGTCATTGGCAGCTACCTGGGGTCACCAGGGCCTGTTCCTGAGAGCAACAAGACTTAAGATCCCAAGAGGCTGAAGAAAGCACAGACTCTGAACACAGACCCTGAGTGCAGGCACAGATCCTGAGTGGGGACCCAGTGCAGAGGGGTGCATGACTGTGGAAGCAGTGCCCTGAGACTGTTAAAGGACCCTTGGGCAGAGGAACAAGCAAGGGACCATCAGGAGGCTTGACCCTGAGAACAACTAGACCTGAGACCTCAGGAGTGTAAAGAGCACAGACAAACCCTGAGCGTGAGGATAAAGCTGAGAGGGCACTGAGCTAAAAATGGCAAGCCAGACTCAGGAACCCCAGAAGAGAAAGATCAAGAAGAAACCTTTAACACTTGACAACTTTTACACAGAAAAAAATCCAGACAACAGAGCAAACAGCAGAGGAGAAAAAACAAGTAATGATATTCAAACCTTCCCAAAAAAATGAAAATGGGTCACATGGTCTTGAAGAGTTCAAATCTGAGATTATGAGAAAGATGGAAGAGATCTGGCAAGAAAATAACAGTTTAAAAGGCAGAATTTCACAATTGGAAAATGAGGCAAGTAAATCAAAGACCAGAAATGACCAGATTGAAAAGGAAAACCAGTCTCTAAAGGCTAGAATTGGGCAATTTGAAAAAGATGCCCTCAAATCAAAAGAATTGATAAGCAAATTAGAGGCCAAAATCAAACAGCTGGAAAATAGGATAGACCAAATCAAAAAGGAAAATCAAAAGTTTATAGCAGAAAACCAGTCTCTAAAGATAAGAATTGGGCAAGTAGAAGCCAATGTATCTTTCAAGACAGCAAGAACAAATAAAACAAAGGCAAAAGACTGAAAAAAATAGAAGGAAACATGAAATATCTCAATGAGAAAGTGAAAGACCAAGAAAACAGGTCTAGAAGAGACAATTTGAGAATCATTGGTCTTCCTGAAAAAGCAGAAATTAATAGAAATTTGGACTCCATACTAAAATAAATTATTCAGAAAAACTGCCCTGAAGTTCTACAACAAGAGGACAATATAAACATTGAAAGGATCCATAGATCACCCTCTACACTAGATCCAGAAAAGACAACCCTAAGGAATATAATAGCCAAATTCAAGAGCTTCGAAGTAAAAGAAAAAAATTTTACAAGAAGCCAGAAAGAGACAATTCAGATATCAAGGAGCACCAATCAGGATCACACAGGATCTGGCAGTCTCCACACTAAAAGACTGCAAGGCTGGGAATATGATATTCAGAAAGGCAAGAGAACTGGGTCTACAACCAAGGATCACCTACCCATCAAAACTGACTATATACTTCCAGGGGAAAGTATGGGCATTCAACAAGATAGAAGATTTCCAAGTATTTGCACAGAAAAGACCAGGACTAAATGAAAAGTTTGATATCCAACCACAAAAATCAAGAGAAACATGAAAAGGTAAATAAGAAACAAGGGAAAGTAAGAAAACTCATATTTTTTAAATTTGCCTCTTTAAAGGCTTCAATAAGATCGAATTATTTCTATTCCTATGTGGAGAAATGTTATGTATAATTCTCTGTAGTGAACTCTATTCACTATTATAGTATTCACTATTATAGTAATTAGAAGAATTATTCATAGGGAGAGTTTGGAATACTAAATGGTCTAAGACAATATGGGGGGTGGGAAAGAGGGGGAGAGTGAATAGTAGAGGACACCAAGAGAAACTTGAAGGAATAAGAAAAATAGGATATTCTATTACACACAAAGAGGGCATGGGAATGGGAAGGGGAAGGGATGAATACTATTATAAGAAGGAGAGGAAGAGAGCATTAAGAGGTAATATTTAAACCTTACTCTCAGTGTAATTAACCCTGAGAGGAAAGAGTAGCTATATCCATTGGAACATAAAACTCTATCTAACCCTATTGAGAAAGTCAGAAGGGATAAACCAAGGGGAGGAGGGGAGTGGGGAGGTCAAAAAAGGGAGGGGAGAAGAAGGGAGAGGGAATTCATTAGGCCTTAAAAATAAAAAGAGGGGAATAATAAGGGAGGGGGGTAGAAAGGGAAGTAAATCAAGGGAGGGGACAAGGGTTACTGGCTTAAAGCAAACCACTGGTTTAAAAGAAAATAGTGTGGGGGCAGCTGGGTAGCCCAGTGGATTGAGAGCCAGGCCTAGAGATGGGAGGCCCTAGGTTCAAATCTGGCCTCAGACACTTCCTAGCTGTGTGACCCTGGGCAAGTCACTTGACCCCCATTGCCTGCCCTTACCAGTCTTCTGCCTTGGAGCCAATACACGGAAGGTAAAGGTTCAAAAAATAAATAAATAAATAAAATAAAAGGAAATAATGTAAGAAGAAGGAGTAGAACTAGGAGAGGATACCAAAATGTTGGTGAATACACAACTGATAATTATAACTCTGAATGTGAATGAGATGAACTCGCCCATAAAATGGAAACAAATAGCAGAGTGGTTTAGAAACCAAAATCCTACCATATGTTGTCTACAAGAAACACATATGAGGCGGGTGGACATACACAGATTTAAGGTAAAGGGCTTGAGCAAAATCTTTTGGGCTTCAAATGAGAAAAAGAAGGCAGGAGTGGCGATCATGATTTCTGACAAAGCCAAAGTAAAAATAGATATGATTAAAAAAGACAGGGAAGGTAATTACATCCTGATAAAAGGCAGTATAGACAATGAGGAAATAACAGTGCTCAATATGTATGCACCAAATGACATAGCATCCAGATTCTTAAAGGAGAAACTGGCAGAGCTCAAGAAGGAAATAGAAAGTAAAACCATACTAGTGGGAGATCTAAATATTCCTCTTTTAGATCTAGATAAATCAAACCAAAAAATAAATAAGAAAGAGGTAAGAGAGGTGAATGAAGTCCTAGAAAAATTAGATTTAATAGATGTGGAGAAAAATAAATAGGGACAAAAAGGAATACACCTTCTTTTCAGCTGCACATGGTATATTCACAAAGATTGACCATGTAATAGGGCATAGAAACATTGCAAACAAATGCAAAAGATTCTGAGGCACTTATGGAAAAGAATGCTACCCACATTCAGAGGAAGAACTACAGGAGTGGAAACAGAAGAAAAACAACTGCTTGAACATATGGGTTGAGGTGGACATGATTGGGGATGTAGACTCGAAACTACCACACCAATGCAACTATCAACAATTTGGAAATAGGCCTTGATCAATGACACATATTAAAACCAGTGGAAATGCATATTGGCCATGGGATGGGGGGAGGTCGGAGAGTGAAGGGGAAAGTAAGAGCATAAATCATGTCACCATGTTAACTTTTCTAAAAAGTAAAACTTTTGGGACAAGAATCCACTGTTTGACAAAAACTGCTGGGAAATTTGAAAAACAATATGGGAGAGATTAGGTTAGATCAACATCTCACACCCTACACCAAGATAAATTCAGAATGGTGAATGACTTGAATATAAAGAGGGAAACTATAAATAAGTTAAGTGAACACAGAATAGTATATTTGTCAGATCTCTGGGAAAGGAAAGATTTTAAAACCAAGCAGGAGTTAGAGAAAATCACAAAATGTAAAATAAATGATTTTGATTATATCAAACTAAAAAGCTTTTGTACAAACAAAAACAATGCAGCCAAAATCAGAAGGGAAACAACAAATTGAGAAAAAAATCTATAACAAAAAACTCTGACAGGGGTCTAATTACTCAAATACATAAGAAGTTAAATGAATTGTATAAAAAATCAAGCCATTCCCCAATTGGTAAATGGGCAAGGGACATGAATATGCAATTTTCAGATAAAGTAATCAAAACTATCAATAAGCACATGAGAAAGTGTTCTAAATCTCTAATAATTAGAGAAATGCAAATCAAAACAACTCTGAGCTATCCCCTCACACCTAGCAGATTGGCTAAAATGATAGAAGGGGAGAGTAATGAATGTTGGAGGGGATGTGGCAAAATTGGGACATTAATGCATTGCTGGTGGAGTTGTGAACTGATCCAACCATTCCTAATGGCAATTTGGAACAATGCTCAAAGGGCTGTAAAAGAATGCCTGCCCTTTGATCCAGCCATACCATTGTTGGGTTTGTACCCCAAAGAGATCATAGATAAACAGACTTGTACGAAAATATAACCACGCTTTTTGTGGTGGCAAAAAACTGGAAAATGAGGGTACACCCTTCATTTGGGGAATGGCTGAACAAGTTGTGGTATATGCTGGTGATGGAATACTATTGTGCTAAAAGGAATAATAAACTGGAGGAATTCCATATGAACTGGAAAGACCTCCAGGAATTAATGCAGAGTGAAAGGAGCAGAGCCAGAAGAACTGTGGTAAAATTGAATGTGGTGGATTTCTGTACTAGCAGCAATGCAATGACCCTGGACAATTCTGAAGGATTTATGGAAAAGAACGCTACCCACATTCAGAGGAAGAACTGCAGGAGTGGAAACAGAAGAAAAATAACTGCTTGAACACATGGGCCGAGGTGGACATGATTGGGGATGTAGACTCAAAACTACCACACCAATGCAATTATCAACAATTTGGAAATTGGTCTTGATCAATGACACATGTTAAAACCAGTGGAAATGTGCATCAGCTATGGGGGGGGGAATGCGGGGGGTGAAGGGGAAAGTAGGAGCATGAATCATGTAACCATGTTAACTTTTCTAAAAAATAAATATTATTAAATGTTAAAAAAAAATAAAGGGAGGAACTCATTTAGGATAAAAAAAAAAGAATATTGAGACTCAAATTCTCTCCACCCCTCCCTCCCCACAAACTCCCCACCCCCTTGAGAAGGCAATCAATCTTATTTAGATTTTACATGTATAATCACATGAAACATTTTTTTCCATGTTAATCTTTTTATGGAAGGAAATTCAAATAGAAAAAAATTAAGAAAGTGAAAAAAGTTTGCTTTGGTCTGGATACAGACTCAGTTCTTTTTTTCTAGAAGTAGATGTCATTTTTTATCATGAGTTCTTTGAGATGGCAAAAAACAACTTTTTTTTAGTGAGCGTGAGCTGGAATTTAGTTTTACAAGAGAAAAAGAGTACAGAGGAAAACACTGGATTTGAAGGTAGAAGACCTGAGTTCAAATCCTACCTGTGCCTCTTGTACGACCTTGGGCAAATCACTTAACCTCCCCAGGATTCAGTTTCCTTGTCTACAAATTGAGGGAATTGGACTAAATGGTCTCTAAGATCCTTTCCAGCTTAAAAATCTATGATACTATAATCTCCACATTTGTATAAAATTTACATGACAGAGCACTATACCTGGGAACCAAAAACACCTTAGTTCAAGTTCAACCCTAGATACTTACTTAGCTGGGTGACTGAACAAATCCTTTTTTTTTTTTTAAATCATGCAAAACACACTTTCATATTGGCCATTGTTGTAAGAGCAAACTCATATGGAACCAAAACACAAAAATAAAGTTTTAAATACACAGATGTGAAAGATAGTATGCTTTGATCTGCATCCATCCAATTCCAACAGTTCTTTCGTTGGAGGTGGATGGCATTTTCCGTCATAATTCTCTCAGAGATTATTGCATTGCTGAGAGTAGCCTTGTTTTCATAGGTGATGATTGTACAATAATGCTGTTGCTGTGTACAACATTCTCCTGGTTCTGCTTATTTCACTCTGCATCAGTTCCTGCAGATCTTTCTTGCTTTTCCTAAAATCATCCTGCTTATCATTGCTTATAGCACATTAGTATTCCATTATCAACATGTACCACAATTTGTTCCACCATTCCCCAAATGATGGGCATACCTTCAATTTCCAATTCTTTGCCACTACAAAAAGAGCTGCTATAAATATTTTTGTACAAGTACAAAAAAGTTCCCCTTTTTTATTTTCTCTTTGGAACACAGACTCAGGAGTGCTGTTTTATAGGATCAAAGAGTATGCTGTTTTACAGCCCTTTGAGCATAGTTCTTTAACTGCTGTGTGCCTCAGTTCTCTCATCTGTAAAATGGGGATAATAATGGCAACTAACTCCCAGGGTTGTTGTGAAGATCAAATGAGATAACAATTGTAAAGTGCTTAACACAGTGCCTGGCACATAGCTAAGTGCTATGTAAATGTTAACTATCATTGCTATTATTGTTCTGGGGACTTACCAATCAACCATGCATTCAATAAATATTTATTAATGTGTCAGACATTGTGCTAGACACTGGAGATACAAAGGTGGTTCCTCCCACTTTCATTGCTCTCAAGATTCTTATCAATACTCCTAACAAGAGCATAGGCTGCTGGTCTTTGTTAATGTGGTTGTTTAAAGTTTTACACAGAGAGAATGGTCCAGTTGGTCCAGAGCAAATACTTACACATGCTTAGGTGGAAGACGTTCTGCCAGCAAAGCAGTGTCATGGAACAACTTTATCCTCTTTACCAGGTAGGAAATCTTAAGCTAAGATGGGCATTCCCTGGGACATGAAGTTCTCTTTAAAATCCAAATGGCAAATTCAAAAGAAGGTTGTCCTGTTTATTTTAAAGTCAGGGCTAGAAATTTCTAGGTGAGCCTGTTGTTGGTTGTTGGGGCAGCAAATCTTGGAGTCCCAAGACTGCCTATTTGCTTTTTAAAAATGCATCTTGGAATGGAATTTGCCACTCACGAAGCATGCTGAGAAATGCTTTTCCTCTCAAGAAACTGTCTGTTCAGCTGAGCACAATTCATTCAGTACCAAAGTAAGCCCAGCAGCAGATTCCTGGTACCAAAGCCAATAGTGGAAGAAGGAAGACCAAATAATTAACTCTATCCTGAAACTGCCCCCTCTCCTCAAGATGTTAAGAATGTGACCTTTACCCTTTCTCAGGCTCTTCTAGAATGTGGAAGAACCCTTGGGGAAAAGAGGCCCTTATTGACCACTGACACACAGTAATGCTATTGTAGGGAGAGTGCTGAACTTAAGGAAGCCTGAAGTTCAGATCTCAGTGCTGATATTATCAGTGTGACTTTGGGCAAGTTGGGTTTTCTGAGCCAATTTCCTCACCTATAAAAACATGTTATACCTGACTTACAGGACATTTGGGAGGAGATCCTATAAATCTTAAAGTGCGGTATAAAGGAGAGTTCTCTTTTTGTATATTTAAAAAATATTAGCTAAATGGAATTGAAGAGAAAGTTAGAGACAAAGCATGAAGATTCCAGATTTATCTTTATCTCTCTTTTAAACAGGAGCAAGTTGGGCACATTATGAAGGAGTACAATGATGCTGTTCAGAGAGCTGAGAGGCTGGCAGTTGCCCGAGAAAATTTACTCATGGGAAAGATCAATCCTGGACAGTTGGTAACACAGGAAGACCTAGCTATCTATACCAAATGGCTAGTGTGTCACCTTCATTCAGTTAGAGACATTCACAGCTACCTGAGGGTAAGAGAAATGACTGATATACCCATTTATGCAAATCAACAAGCATTTATTAAACTCCTTCTTTGTGCTAGGCAGTAGGGACACAAAGAGAAAAGAAATGGTCCTTGCCCTCAAGGGGTTTATATTCCATTTGTTGGAAATAAGTTGCATATGAATAAATAAATGAGTAAAAGAAGATAAAATAATCTCAGAGACAGGGCTGGGAGAGTCACCTTTTCTAGGAAGTGGTCCTTGAGCTGAGTCCCAAGAGAAATGAGGGATTTCAAAAGGGAGAGGCTGTACAAAAAGATGGAGATGGGAACTGATAGGTTGTATACAAAGAACAAGTAGGTAAATTTGTCTAAAACAGAGTATGCAAGGGAGGATAATGTGAAATCAACCTCTAGAAATACAGATCGAAGGCAGATTGTGACTAATACAGTTATGAAATTATTATACTTCTGGCCCCCTTGGATTTGGTTCTACAATATATCTCTGATCCATTTATTCTTTTCCAGGAAGGTGATAATGTAGACTATATCTCTCACCTCCTCAAGGAAGCCTTTCTGGACTAATTCTCACTGTCTTTTGTCACTAGCAATTCCAACCACTTTTTCTTCTCTTCTGGGCTCTCCAAACATGTGTATATCTAACCCAATTTAAAGAAGAGTAGAAAAACACACAAGAATGATTGAACTCTTTATTTTTTTTAACCCTTACCTTCCATCGTAGAGTCATTACTGTGTGTTGGCTCCAAGGCAGAAGAGTGGTAAGGGTAGGCAATGGGGGTCAAGTGACTTGCCCAGGGTCATACAGCTGGGAAGTGTCTGAGGTCAGATTTGAACCTAGGACCTCCCATCTCTAGGCCTGGCTCTCAATCCACTGAGCTACCCAGCTGTCCCCTGAATTAACTCTTTAGGTAGGAGTGAAATATCCCAGTTCAACCAACAGAGAGGCCCTCATCTCCCTCAAATCTCTAGGGAATCAAACTAGAAATCAGGGAAATGTTGAGGTGCTAGCTCCTCTACATGGCTGCACCTTCTGAAAGTCTTTTTTCCTCTCTCACCATAAGTCTCCTTAAAGAGAGTCTGGAATCATTTGTGCAAGTATGCCTTTCTCTCAAAGCAAGAATGAAAGATGTCTTTCCTCTCCAAAGCTCCTCATGCAGGCACTCAGCATTGCTATCCTTCCCTCCACCAATTAGGAGAATCATACCTAAGCAGAAATTCAAAACACCTCAGATTTGAAACTCAACTTACACTATGAGAGATACTATGTCATATTGGCCGATCACCATCACCTATAACCCTCCTACTTCCATGATGCTAAATGTTACAATTCCTCTCTTGGATCTAAACTTCTGCTACATTCCTATTAAACTTATTCTGAGTGCTTACTGGGACATCTGATCCATCTCTCCACTACTCCCTTTTCCTGCAGTCTGTCTCACTTTCCACCTTTCAGTTTTGATTAAGTGGTCACTTAAGCTAAGAGCTCCTAGAGATCAGGAGTTGGTTTTTTTGTTTTGGTCTTTCTTTGTATCTCCAGAGCTAAGTATAATACCTCTATATTTGTTGTTCAGTTATTTCAGTTGTGTCTGACTCTTCATGATCCCATTTGGGGTTTTCTTGGCAAAGATAGTAGAGTGATTTTCCATTTTTTTCTCTAGCCCATTTGACAGATGAGGAAACTGAGACAAACAGGGTTAAGTGACTTGACCAGGGTCATATAGCTAGTATCCAAGGTCAGATTTGAATCCAGGAAAATGAGTCTCCCTGACTTCTGGCCTGAGGCTCTATACACTATGCCACCTACTTTCCACTTCTACATAGTAGGCACTTAAATGCTAGTTGACTAAGTGATGAGTTGACTGATTCAAATTATTATGCCCATTACCCTTGTTACTTTGTCCTTTAATTCCTTTTGCTTTCTCAAACTCTATCCTTGGCTTACTCTTACTATTTGCTTTCTCCACTATTTACTTCAGTTCATGATACTGAATATTACAGAAGAAAGTTATGCAACCCAACCATTTTGATTTGAGTCCACTTCAAATGAACAATATCCATTCTCACTTGGACTTTCCTTGCTACACAGAAAACTTTCGTTTCTTCATTGAATGCCTCTGTCAGACTCTAGAGAAGCTATTACAACCCTTTTTCCCCCATCAAGTTCCGTACTCAAACTTCTTTCAATTTTCTCTTATCAAAGGCCCTTACTTACTTTATTGAGAAAATTGAGGCTATCTGCCCTGAGCTTCATCTTCTTCCCTATTCCACAATGCACAACTCTTCTGCATCATCTTTTTTAGCTACCCTAAACTAGACAAAAACTCACTGACCTATCACATAATACTTTTGAGGTAGAAGGGGCTTCATGAATATTTGAATTAAGTTTCTCTAGTCAATGGGAAAAGCTCTGGACTTAGGAATCTAAGTTTAAATCTTGGTTCTGCTTTTTATTGACCTCTGTGACTTTGGGCAAACCCTTTATCTTCCCTGGGCTTGATTTCTCATCTGTAAATTGGGACATTTCAGCTCTATGATCTCTAAGGTCCCTTCTGTTTCTAAATCTATGGTCCTGTGAAGCTGTCTTGAGTTACTTTAATATCAAAATACCCTAATTTATAATTAATTGATTATGGCATATATCCTAGAACCTTGGGAAGTGTAGAGGAGTAGACTGATAGATGAAGCAGGGATCTCAGAGCACCAGACCAAGATTTTTTTTTAACCCTTACCTTTTGCCTTAGAATCAATTGATTCTGAAACAGAAAATCTGTAAGGCCTAAGCAATTGGGATTAAGTGACTTTCCCAGGGTTACACAGCTAGGAAATGTCCAAAGCCAAATTTGAACCCAGGATCTCCCAACTCCAGGCCTGGATTTCTATCTACTAAGGCCCCTAGCTGTCCCTAGACTTAGATCTGAGAGGGATAAGTTCCACCCCAGTCTACTCCTAAATAGCTGTGACCCTTAGCAAAGGACTTAACCTCTGAGTTTTAGTTTCTTCAGTATTCCCACGTGATCTTAGGTAAATCACTCATCTTTCTGGACTCCATTTTTCTCATTTATAAAAAGTATCCAGACAATGTTGTGCTCTAAAATTCTATAGTTCTAAAAATATAGAACTTCTGTCTCCAGTACAGCTAAGTGGAACTTTAGGCATCTATTAATTGAAACATACAAAGAAAGAATTTTATGTAAACTTTAATTTTTATTTGTGACAGCAGTAGCCCTGCATTCATTAGAAGATACATAGACACTGCGGGCGTGTTATGAGACCAACATTAAAAGCCAGATGTTTTTAGCTCTCTGAAAGTGATAGTTAATTTACTATGTACTTAACTTTTTTATTTCTTCACTAGGGAAGGAAGGAAGAATTATAAGAAACTATGTTAAAGAATTATATGACATCAAAACTGAAAATTTAGAGAAAGTTTTTGTTTATCTATAAAAAATATAAAATACTCAACTTAATAAAATGAAAATTAGAGATACTGAACAACCCAAACTCAAAAGAAGAATTCAAGTCAGCCATAAATGAACTGGCAAAAACAAAAACCCCCTAGGCCAAGTGGTTTTAGAAAGTGAATTCTTTATTACATTTAAAAAAATTAATATCTATGGTACATATCTTCTCTGGAATAGAGAAAGAAGGCAATCTGCCAAAACTCTTTTATGAGTCAAATATGGTCCTGATACCAAAACCCCATTGAGACTAACGAGAGGAAAAAACTACAAACTAATTTCACTTTGCTTTAATACTTACTAATGAAAAAAATTTTAATTAAAATTGTTGCAAGGAAATTACAGCAGAATATACAGAAATAAATTATTTTGCTCAAGCTGGATTCCTACCAAGGAGTTCAACACTATGAAAACAATTAATATAATTAATCACATGAACAAAACAGAAAGCAAAACTCACATCAATCCAACTGACAAGTGTTTGGCATTGTGCCTAGTGTTGGGGATAGGACAAAAGTAAAAAACATGATCTGTGCCCTCAAGAGACTCACATTCTAATAGGAGAGACAACATGCAAATAAGTATGTATATGTAAAGTATATACAGTGTAAATGACGGATAATCTCAAAGGAAGAAACTGGCACTAAGGGGCACCAGGAAAAGCCTTCAACAGAAAATAGGATTTGGATTGAGGCTTGAAGGAAGCTAGGAAAGCTAGGAGATGGAGGGTAGGAGGGAACCCATTCCAGATATGGTGAAAGATAGTGAGTTGGAAGCTGAGGAAGTGAAGGTCTTGTGTGAGTAATTTCAAGTGGGCCAGAGTCTCAGGATCATAGAGTAAATGGAGAAGAACACAATTGGCAGAGCCCCAGATCTGTCCTCTGACATTATTTGATGCTGGGCAAATAATTTCCCCTTATTTATATCAATTTCCTCATCAGTAAAATGAACTGGAGAAGGAAATGGCAATCCATTCCAATATCTTTGCTAAGAAACTCCAAATAGTGTCATAAAGAGTTGAATATGACAGAAAAAACAACTCAACAAAAACACATAGAAAAAAAAAGACTGACTCAAATCTGGCCTCAGAGACTTTTGAGCTGTGTGACCCTGGGCGAGTCATTTAACTCCAATTGCCTAGCCTTTACCACTCTTCTGCCTTGGCACTGATTCTCAGTATCAATTCTAAAACAGGAGGCAAAATTTCAAAAGAAGAAAAAAAAAGACTAGAATGATAGGAAGGGCTTCAAAAAGTAAACAAAGGGTTTAATAGTTGATCCTGAAGATAATTGGGAATCCCTGGAGTTTATTGAGTGAGGGGCTTGACATTATCAGACCTGGACATTAGGAAAATCACTTTGGCAATTGAGATGGACCAGAATGAAACAAAGAGACTAACCAGCAGATTATGGGAATAATCCAGGTATAAGAAAATGAGTGACTTCATGAAGATGGTAGATAGTTGTGTGAGTGGAGAGAAGAGGATGTTCATGAGAGATGCTATGAAGATAGAACAAGCTGGAAATGGATTGAGATGTGGGATGAATGTGAGAGGAGCTGAGGATGACCTTGAAGTTTCAAGTGTGGCAGACTGGGAAGATTAACACTAATAGGGAAGTTAGGAAGAGGGAAGGTTGGAGGAGGAGGTGGAAGATGAGTTCTGTTTTGGATCTGCTGAGTTTGAGATGCCTACAGGCATTATTAGATGCATAAAAAGCTTTCGACAAAAAAAAAACTACACTCATTTTTAACATAAATGCCTAGAAGGCATAGGCATAATAGAGCTTTTGTTTACTGTGATTAAAAACATTTATCTAAAAAACTAAGAGTTAGCATTATTAGCCATGGAGAAAACACTAGAATCTTTGCCTTTATAAGCAGGGGATGAAACAAGAATGCTCTCTCTCCTCTCTGTTATTTGATGTAAGACTCAATATTAAGATTAGAGAATATGAGGTATAAATATCAGCAAAAAAGAAATAAAAATTATCCTTATTTGCCCATGACATGATGGTATACTTAAACACTCCCATAGAATTAATTAAGAAACTAAAGTGGCAGGATACAAAATAAATCCACAAAAACTATTGGCATCAGAACCAACAAAAACCAGGGGGAAATAATAAATGAAATTTCATTAAAATGTATAAATTATTTGGAAGTTAACCAACAAATGTTCCTATAAAAACACCTACAAATCCTCTTTACAAAAATAAAGGAAAATTTAAGTAATTGGAAGTATGATCAGTGCTTATGGTTGAGTCATGCAAATATAAGAAAATTAACAATACAACTAAATCAATTTATATATTTACTCTGAACCCAGTCTCAGAATTTTTAATCATCATAGAATTAAGCAGCAAAAGTGACTAGGTTTTTTTATACTCTGAGGCCCACCAATCCCAGTACTGAACATAGGTCCCAAGAAGATAAAAGACAGAAGCAAAGATCTACTAAAATAGTAATCTCTGTACTTTTTGTGGTAACAAAGAACTAGAAACAAAGTGGGTGCCCATTAATAGGGAATGACTGAAAAGTAGTTAGATGGTTCAGGTAATTGAGAGCCAGGCCTAGAGATGGGAGGTCCTGGGTTAAAATCTGGCTTCAGATACTTCCTAGCTGTGTGACCCTGTGCAAGTCAGTTAACCTCCATTGCTTAGCCCTTACTATTTTTCAGCCTTGGAACCAACATGCAGTATTGATTCTAAGATAGAGAAAAAAAAAAAGGCCATTTATTTATTTATTTGTTTCTTTGTTTGTTTGTTTGTTTATTTATTTTTAAACTCTTAACTTCTGTGTATTGGTTCCTAGGTGGAAGAGTGGTAAGGGTGGGCAATGGAGGTCAAATGACTTACCCAGGGTCACATAGCTAAGAAGTGTCTGAGGCCAGATTTGAACCTAGGACCTCCTGTTTCTAGGCCTGACTCAATCCACTGAACTACCCAGCTGCCCCCTATGGTTTTTTAAAAAACAGGGAATGACTTAAAAAAAGCAAAAAAGTGTTATTTGAAGGTAATGAAGTGTTATCTTAAGGTAAAAAATGATGAATACATAAGTAATTTCAGAGAAACATTGGAAGATCTTTATTCATGAATGCAAAATGAAATAAGCAGAACCAAGAGAGTAATCTATACAATGACTACAATAACATAAATTAAATTATCAGGAGAAGGAAACAGAACTCTGAGTAAATGAAAACCCACAGTATGATAAAATGTACCTCCCTATTGTTGAGGCTGAGGCAAGGGAGTAATACAAGGATAAAATGTTGTATGTGCACCAAAGGACGCGATCATTTTGTTTGGAAATTTTGTTCGATTTTTTTTTTTTTTTACATTTTATTCCAGTAGAGGATTCAGTCTGGAGAGGGGAAAGAAAGAATGGATAATTTCAGAAAGGTCTAGTACAAAAAGTAAAAGTTATCAATAAATTTTTTAAGACAAATTTTTTTTAAAGAAGGCAAAAAATTGCATCAAAAAAGTAAGGTTCTTTTATATATTAGATCAGCTATCACTATCTGAGTCATGATCAAATGTTATGTTAAAAATTATGTAAATTTTATGTAAAAACCTTTACAGAAACAAAAACAATAAAGATCTATTTTCTCATCTGGGCCTCAGTTTCCTCATCTGCAAAATTCAGAAGTTGAAGCAAGTTACCTCTAAGGTTCCTTCCAGCTACAAATCTACGATCTCATAATGACTTTTTAGAATTTATAAAGCTATAAGGCATAAATTTAGCTTAATGTTATATACACTCAAATGTGCCTGGATGATGAGAGGAAAAGCAGGCTAAAGAATTCTTTATATTTGGTCTGATTACTGAAATTATATATATATATATTCATATATATATATATATATATAGAGAGAGAGAGAGAGAGAGAGAGAGATAGATGGATGGATGGATGGATGGATGGATGGATGGATGGATGGATAGATAGATAGATAGATAGGTATACACACAGATCTGCATATATATTTTTATAAACAAAGTCAGGTGCATATATGTGTGTATATGTGTATTATAAACAAAGTCAGTTCTCTAAGCTTCACTCTGAAACTTTTGGATATTCTCCCCCTTGACATTCAGTTTTGCCCACAGGTGCTACAGTACCTGCCTATATCTGACAGGTTGGAAGTAGCCGTAGAGGAACACCCTGATCTGGATCAAGAAAATGGAGATGTGCACACCAGACATATAGACCCTGAGTCTCAGTCTATTCACAGCCAGAGTTCTGGCTATCCAGCTTCTTCAGGAACCAGCACATCAGGTGAGAAATGACTCACCTTTCATCTCTGAAAATAGAAAAGAGGTGTGTACATGTGTACGTGTGTATGTAAAAGGTTGTAATTTTAAATATGAGAGTTGCTTTGGTAAGTCAGGGTTGAATCTCTCCTCCATACTATCAAGTTATATTTCAAATATGTTAGAATTATATTAGCTTAATGGGCTAATCAGGATGCCCCAAAAGCTAATGTCAAGGATTAGAATCATAAGCAATCAATTTCATAAATTAGTTTAATATTTATTGTTCGGATATAAAACTTCAGAGTTTACCGGAAAAATGTAAGATGGAAGATAATATTTATAAAAGCACTTAACACAGTATAAAGTATATAACAGGCACTAAAGAAATGTTTGTTCCATTCCCCTTATGTGTGAAATATAAGAAACTAGACACCTTATGTAATGCAGGATTTCTCGCATTTGCAATATTACCCTGGGCAATCCTGTCAGTTAGCAGAATGGAACTCCGGCCTGGCAGATGCCACCCGCATGCCAGCTGACAGTTGCTCTGTGACTATTTAAGCTCCTGCAAACCCAACCTTGGGGTTCTGATTTCCTTGACCTCACCCAGGCACCCAGCTACCCCTGACTTCCCCTTGGGGACCCCAGGAGGTTGAAGGGAGGTGGAACGTGGGCAGGATTTTAGCTTAGAGTAGCTTAGGATAGGGATACCCCTAAACCAACTTAATAACTACATCTGTTTAGCTGGTGGATCAAACAACATCAGGGCAGTGTCAGATTATCTCTGGCTGAGGGCTGGTTCCCTCAGCCTGACCTTACCTTCTAGGTCCTTTGCCAACACTTGCCAGTTGCCCCTAGCAACAGCTTCTCAAGACCCTGAACCCTCTTACCTCAGTTTCCCTTTCCTGTTTAAATAAATCCCTTAGCCTGAATCATTGAATTCCTATAATTCCTATATCATCACCAAGGCTAAAGAGACTGTGGAGAGGGCAGAATATCAATTAGTTGAGTTTGCTGTGAAGTGAAACCAAAGCCTCCATTGTAACCAGGAAGTTGAGCCCCACTTCCTGCTGGGTTCTGCTCTCACTACTACTCTAAGCTAAAATCCTGTCCACATTCCACCTCCCTTCAACCTCCCCGGGTCCCCAAGAGGAAGTCAGGGGTAGCTCAGTGTCTGGGTGAGGTCAAGGAAATCAGAACCCCAAGGTTGGGTTTGCAGGGGCTTAAATAGACACAGAGCAACTGTCAGCTGGCATGCGAGTGGCACCTGCCAGGCCAGAGTTCCATTCTGCTACCTGACAGGATTGCCCAGGGTAATATTGCAAATGCAAGAAGTCCTGCATTACAATTACTATTCACCAATAGACAATGATCAGCGCCAAAAACAGAAGACTTTATAAAAAGTGTTTAGAGAAAACCAATTGTTTCTAATTGTCAGAAACATTTCTATAATAGTTCCTATATTTTCATTTAGTATATTAAAGATGCAGAGAAAACTTCATGGAGCTGAGGGGCCATTATATTGTCCCTAGATTTAAAATAGGCTAATTATTTTAACATGATGTGACTGATTACATCTTAAGACAAAGCCAGGAGGGAAGAAAGGGTAGAGCTGACTTTCACTGGTCACCCATAACCCCTCCTCAAAGAGATACCTGCATCCACAGATGTTACGCCAAGAAAACAATAATAATAAAAAATGGAATTTTGTGGGAGCCAAGTAGCTTTGGATTGTTGAAAGCACTGTCTGATTTTGCAAATATAATTAGTCAATAAACATTTATTAAACACCTATCATGTGCTAGGTACTAGGGATACAGAAAGAGGCAAAAGAGAGCCACTCCCCTCAAAGAACTCACAGTCTAATGAATAGAATCCAGCCCAGCTCCTTCTCCTGGTCAGCTCTAGAGTCAGCTCTATAACCCATGTACAATATCCAGCCAAGACTGATGAATACATTAATGAAGAAATTCTACAGGGTTCCCTTTTAGCTACATGTAATGTCATATGGACAAGATATATTTTTCCAGTGTGACCGATTTCTCTGGCATTGCTGTAAATTTTGGTGAGGAAAGCATTATATTTCTTTGGGGCTTAATGCAATTACTATAAAGTCACCTGGGAATTTATAGACAACTTTACCATCAATAATAAATCTTTTGTTTATACTTCATCCAGGACCCATCTTCCATAGCCTAGACAAGCTTGTGAACTATGTGTGATTTCCCATCCCTTTTCTTTGTACTTTTGCATAGGCAGTCTGTCTCTTTGAAACCTCGATTCCCTTTAAGCTTCAGTTCAAATACTAGATGGCTCAGTGGCTAGAACCAGGCCTGCAGTCAAGAGAAATTGGGTTCAAATCTGATCTCAGATACTTCCCAGCTGTGTGACCCTGAGAAAGACTTTATCCCAATTTCCTATCCCTTCTCACTCTTCTGCCTTAGAATCGGTAACACAAAAGTTAAAGGTTTAAAAAACAAACATTTTCTGTTAAAGAAAAGAATTTCAGTACAACTAGTCATCTTATTGTGCCATCCAATACTACTTAGGCTTATAATTTTTTTGTTGCAGTTGGAATAAGATAAGCATCTCTAAGGTAAATTCACTTATGTGACCATTAAACTTGGCCAAAGAAGTCACCTACTCTCAGACAGTGTTGCTATTTATATTCTCTCTATAAAATTAGATCTCTAGCAGTATGGGCAACTGCAGTGAATAACTAAACTGTAGTGAATGACTGGGTGAAGAAAAGAACAAGGCTAGGTGAATATATACGAAATTGTATAAAGATGTTTTGTAAAAGGGCAATAACAGAAATACCTGGTGAAATCTTGGCAACTAACCAGCTCTTCTATGCAGATCCACCTTCAGAGCTACCATCATCTGACGCATACTCCAGAAGAGAAACATGAGAAGTTGTTTCCAGGGACTACCTGAACACTAGAAACATTATGCAAAAACCTAGACATCTGAAACTCAAATAGAAATTAAATTAATATCGAGGGTGGTTAGAATACAAAAAAATTGATTTTTGTGTTATCTGGAAGACAGGTAAATTCTACCTTCCAACAGATTGTTGTCAATGCATCTCGGTAGAGAATAACTCCCTTTGATATTTTATGAAACCCATAAAGGACTACTTGCTATGTGTCTGTAGGTTTTAGTGACCCATAACATTTAGGTCTTTTTGGGATTGAAGGGGAAGATGAAAATAATTATGAAACCTTTACTCAATTTAATCAGTATTTACTTAGTTCATTTTGATTCAATGAATATCAATGACTGAATTAGTGAGTCAAACAATAGGATGAAATTTGTTAGTTATGTTAATAAACATTATAGAAAAAGATATATAAAGATATATAGGTTAGAATTAAATCCACCATGTATTGGTGATATTTTTCATGTGGTTGTGTCATTTCAGTCATGTCCTACTCTTTGTGACTCATTTTTGATTTGTCATTTCCTTCCCTAGCTCATTGTACAGATGAGGAAACTGAGGTCAGTAGGGTTAAGTGATCCACCCAGGGTCCCCCTGCTCATGTGTCTGAGGCCAGATTTAAAATCAGCAAGATAAGTCTTCCTGACTCTAGGTCTGGCACCTTACCTACCCAATGGGCCACCTAGCTGCCTTGCTTTTTATGTGTCAGTGATTGTATTAATTGTTCTTGATTTATTAGACAGATTTATACTTAGATCTGTAATAAGGATTTATCTTAGCTTGTGCTGCTAGAGTAATACTGTTTCCCCACCCTTGCCTCTTCTAAGAATGCAATACTTGAAAAAAGATTCACATGCTTTACCAATACCCTTCACCCCTATGAATCACTACTGCCACTGCTAAGTGACCTTTGATTTAAAACCATAACTTCCTAAGCTTTCCTCCCCACAGCATTCTTAAGCCCTACAATGTTGCTACCCAAAATTCTCCCAAAATGGCCTGATAGCCTACAGAAGGCTCAAGACTTTGTTGTCAGGATCTCAAGACCTAGGGAAGGTCTAATGACCTGTGGAAAGCCCCCCACAGAACTGTTGACAGGATATTAGGAAATGATCGCCTGCAAAAAGACTTCTCGACAAAGTAGTCGTGGTTGGAGATTGCTCTTGAAACCATGGACATTGCTCTGAATCATTCATAAGAGCATCCCTGCTTATTTTTTAACCCTTACCTTCTGTCATAGAATTAACAACTAAGGACTGGTTCCAAGGCAGAAGAGTGGAAAAGACTAGGCAGTTGGGGTTAAGTGACTTGGCCAGGGTCACATATCTAGGAAATATCTGAGACCAGATTTGAACCAAGGACTTCCCATCTTCAGGCCTGACTCTCTATCCACTGAGCCACCTAACTGCCCTGCTCCCCTGCTTCTGAAAATGACCAATCATGGAACTATAATACCCCATTCTATTTTTTAGTAACCTTCCAAAAATTAAAGCCCCCTTATTCCCAGACCCTGAGGAGCAGGGTCCTTGACTGCAAAGGCAAGTTTGAAATCCACTTGAAGGCAAATCTTAGGGACCACTGGTTTCTCTAATAAATTGAAACTACTTGGAATCTGTCTCAGTGTCCTTTTGTTGCTATTTGGAATTGTGAGTCACATGAACACATTTTTAAGGTTAATCTGCATTATTAATGTTTTCTCCATCAATAAAACACTAAATCAAACTCTGACTTATGTTTGCTGACCTCCAAAGTATAAATAACTCATGCTGAAAATATAACAACCAATAAGCTAATTCATGATCATTCTAGCCTGCCCCTAACTATTACTGTTTACAGAGTACTTTCCTCAGAGTAACCCTGTGAATTGGTGCAAGTGTTATTTTCCCCATTTGAAAGATGAGGGTGACTCAGGGAATTTAAGTGACGTGTCCATAGTCATATAATGTCAGAGACAAACCTTGAAGTCAGATTTCCTGACTCTAAATCCAAGTGTTCTTTCTACTACATCATTCATATCACTTAAAGGCAATTAAACATGAGTGTTCCCTAAAAAGGCTGAGATCATCGGTTCCTTATCAGAAATGTGACCCTCTTTTATAGTTTGTTTCTATGGAACAATCAGATCATACTTTTAACTTAGAGTAGTTTCTGGGCATATGACATGCTGTCACATGAGGACTAACTAGCATCTCTAAGGTCCTTTTTATAATAAGTAGACTGGCTTCCTGAATCCTGACCTTCTCCAGTCTCCATTTTGGGGGCAGCTAAGTGGCTCAATGGATGGAGAAATCCTGGGTTTAAACGTGGCTACAGATACTTCCTAGCTGGGTGTCCCTGGGCAAACCACTTAATTCCCATTGCCTAGCCCTTATTGCTCTTCTGTCTTGGAACCAATACACAATTTTTATTGTTTCTAAGACAGAAGGTAAGGGTTTAAAAAAAAAGAGCCATTTAGCTTGTTACCTGCAGACTTAAGACCACTCTAGATTCTGAAATAGGAGATCTTGCTCTTAGGTAGGACCTTCGTTATGGTATTATTAATTAACATTGTTAATATGATTATTGATTGCGGTGTTATTTAATATAACCTTTGAATTTCCCTTGTGCCTTGTACAATGCTTTGTATATAGTAGACTCTAAATAAATATTGGATGAATGAATGAATACACAGCCCTCTTTGTGGTTATAGTCTCATCAAATCCTTGCGGTGGCAAATATGTATAAAAACAGCTTTGTTTGAGGCTCTTCTGCCAAATCCAAGCAAGAAAAAATTTACAATCGAATCAATTCAATGGGCAAAGATTTTGTTCTTTTTCCAGTCAAAATGAATGGTGGATGAGAATATTATTATTTTTATAACTAATAAAATTCACAATAACCCACATTTTCAAAGCATTTTACTTTCAATAGCCTTGGGAGGTAGATACTGCAACTGTTCTAATACTCATTTCAAAAAATTTCCTTCTGTGTTAATGTCAGTTCTAAGGCAGAAAGAAGAATGGCTTGGCACTTGGGGTTAAATGACTTGCCCAGGGTCACACAGATAGGAAATGTCTGAGGTCAGATCTTCCTGATGATGCGAATTTTACAGATGAAAAAACTGAGGCTTAGAGATGTTCAGAGACAAGCCCAGGATTACACAATTAATAATTGTCAGAGTCAGGTTTTGAATCTTTAGGCTTTCCAGTTCCAAAGTCCAGTGTTCTTTCAGCCTCATCACACTACATACATGTGGAAGAGAAGTCCCTACCCACTGTTTATTCCAGTTTCTCCAATTTCTTTCCTAGACATGCACTAGTTAATTTTCAGTATATTTGATTTTCAGTTGCTTTTTTTTTTTTAGGATCAACCAGAGAAGAAGCTACCCCTATTTTGCCTCACCATAAAACAGAAGCAGTACAACTGAAGCCTCAGCTAGAACTCCTTTTGTCTCATTTCAATATCTGCTATAACACAGAGAAGCTAAAGAATTCTGCTGATGAGATGGAACTCTTTTCCATGGTATTAGAAAAACTCTGCATCCAAATGAAGGTGTTCCTGAAAGAGAACTGTAGAAGCAAGCCTAGAGTCCAAAGGAAGAGAAAGTGCTCAGAATTTCCCCAAAGAAGGGTCCAAAGAGAGAACCATTTCCATAGTCTTATAGACCACAGAAAGGGAAGTTTCTCTAACAAGGGACCTTCTCTCTTCCTGGTCACTGTCACTGTCACTACTACTCATCTTCAGCATGGCCCTAGTCAATGGGAACCAATCAGAAATTTCCTGTGTTATCCCAGCAAGGTGTATGTCTCTTAAGAAGGGACAAGAAAACATGTCTAGCTCATTGGGAGGTGCTTTAGCTCTACAAAATGGGAATTTCCTTTATTGCTCCACTACACAGGAAAAAAATTTTATTAAAAACTTAACATTGAACATCAATGCAAACAACTAAATTTATTTAGCTACTATTTTAATTTAAATGAATTTCAGTCAATAAAACATCATAGCTTGGCATTATTACCTCTAAGGTTATATTAGAATTTTTAAGAATTCATGCTCTCGCTACTTTTACTTGGGACAATATGGGGAAATTCTAGTAGCTGCAATGAGACAGGGAAAAGCATTAACAAGATTAATTTAGAAATGAAGAGGTCAAAATATTATTGCTGCTGTTGCTGCTGATAATACCTAGGAAATCAACTACTTCTGCCCAAAGGCATTTTAGAATATAATGTTTGCTCTTATCTGAGAATCTGGTAAGCCAATGGTGGCTTTTTCAAAGATTTAATTCCTGACATTTCCTTTGAGACTCTCACTTCCCTTTCAAATCTGTCCTTCTCAGGTTGTTCAGAAGTTTCAGAGCATCTTCCAGAAGCAACAAAGATTGAGAATATTTCCAGTGTATGATGTTAAGGACATTAACGTCCCAAACCAGGCTTTATTAAAACCTAGCATGACCTTTAAAAAGACAGCCGACTGGATTACCTTCATAAAGGTAAGACAGCTCCCTGCTCTTGATCTCCTGTCTATTATTGTGGGTTGTGATGACCCAGTTAACTGATAGTAGGGGGCAGCAGATGGGATGTCCTGGATTCAAAGGTGACCTCAGATACTTCCTAACTGTGTGACCCTGGGCAAGTCATTTAACACCCATTGTTTAGCCCTTACCGCCTTCTTCCTTGGAACCAATACACAGTATTGATTCTAAGGCAGAAGGTGAGGGTTATTAATAATAATAATAATAATAATAATAATTAACTGATAGTAGCATTAGTAGCATCAGAGGCTCTCCCCAAAGCAGGCTTGAGGTAAACTTCCAGGATGCCATATTACTAAGCAGTTTTCAGAGTTAACAGGTCACTGCACCCCCCCTGCTAAAGCGGTCCTTCAGGGCATGGGGAGAATCCAACCCAGATTCTAGGTAAGCCCCTAGTCTTGTATCATGTGCTCAGAGGCTCATCGAGATGGAGCTGGAAGGGACCTCAGAGGCCACCTAGTTCAATCTCTTCATTTTACAGATAAGGAGACAAAGTCTCCAAGAAGTTAAGGGATTTTCCCAAGGTCATACAAGGAGGAAGCATCATAATTGAGATTTGAACCCAATATGAATGCATGTATGTATGTCTCAATGTACATTTGCCTGTATCAAGCATGTATCTGTTAGTATCTGTAATGCAAGATTGTTAGCAGAAGCTTTTTGATTCTGCGGTTTCAAACTGTCACAGAAAGACAGTTGGAGGTCTTAGAATCTTCAGAAAGTCAGTTGGAGCCTGAGGCTATAAATAGGGCTGAAGTCCAACTGATGGGGCTTTTGCCTTCTGACTTTTGCTTTTTGGGCTTTGGCTTAGCCTGTTTGCTTTGGCTTTTCGGCTTAGCCTTAGCCTGTTGGCTTCAGCATTAGTCTGTGCTTATTTTGTCTTGGGAAACTTTGGATCTATCTGATTTCTCTGGATCTCTCCCTGATCTCTGCATTACATTCCTGTTATTTCCCCTGAATTTCCCTTTGGACCCTGGGAGGAAGGGTGGCTTGGTGATTGGACATAGTGGGTTTAGATTCTTTAGGCAAGTAGGGTATCCTAAACAACTTAACCCCAATTTAGTGATTTGATAAATACTTTAAGGCAGTCGAATCTTCCTGACAGGGAGAGCAGGCTCTCTCAGTCTGACCCCTCTCCTGTGACCCTTTCCTCCACCATCAGCTTTCTCCCTAGCGGCTGTTACAAAACCCTAAACTCCTCTCTCCTACTGATTATCCCTGACATTAATAAATCCCCTTTGTTACCTACTCAAAGCCTCTGATGAATCATTGCATCGAAAATTAAGGCAAGGGCTGAAGAGGGAAGGAAATATTTTCTTTTTTATTTCTTAAGGGAACTGCAGGCATCCATCTTGGCAAGAAGTATCTATCCGAGACTTCCTGCAGCCATCACTTTCGCTGGCATGGAGGAGCCCTTTTGTTTCTTCCCTCAAGGGACTTAGAAATTAACAAGAGAAGTCCTTCAGCCGGATCTAAAACATTTCTGACTGGCCCAATCCCCCTGTACTTTAGAGATACCTTCCCTGATTGAAGAACCTCAGCCTATTTCCTTAGTATCCTCTTTGTCTAGCCTCGGTGAATAAGCCTGTTTAAGCTGCTGCCCTCTTGTATACACCCTGTCATTCCCCTACCTTCCTATATACCACCTCATCCTTCCCTACACTCAGCTATCTCCTTCATTCTCCTTCCAAATCACCTATATCCCTTTTTTCCATCCTCACTACCCAAATTGCCTGAGACCTGTGTTAGATTACCTTATGTACATATGTGTCAATGCATGCCAGCATAGATAGATAGCTATAGATATAGAAATATAGATTTTTTTAAACCCTTACCTCCTGTCTTAGAATCAATACTATTGGTTCCAAGGCAAAAGGGTGGTAAGGACTAGGCAATTGGGGTTAAGTGACTTGCCCAGGATCACATAGTGAGGAAGTGGCTGAGGCCAAATTTGAACCCCAAATCTCCTGACTCCAGACCTATCTACTGAGCCACCTAGGTGCCCCAGTGTATGCTAATAATTCCTGTATCAATATTCATTAGTACAAGCCATACTAGTCACCTAGAGTAGTATGAATTTTCCAGGGCCATTTACCTTTTGGAAGAATAAGTAAAATTTTCAAATAGAATCTAGAGGGATTGCTCTCTAATAGTAGAATCTCAAAGAGATGTTTTGGAACAGAGGATCTTTTCCAGAATCTTCAGATCACATTTTCTGCCAGTATGTAAGCCTAATTGTGATGCATTTAACATCCTTTGTATCTAAAAGTAAGTATTGTGTTTGTCTCAAACTAAACCACTTTATTTTTTCAAGCCTTTAACCTTCCATTTTAGGATCAATACTAAGAATCAGTTCCAAGGCAGAAGAGTAGTAAGGGCTTAGCAATGGGGATTAAGTGACTTATCCAGGGTCACACAGCCAAGAAATGTCTGAGGCCAGATATGAACCCAGGACTTCCCATGTCTAGGCAGGTTCTCAATCCACTGAGCCACCTTGGTGCCCCTTGACCCACTCCATTTTTGAGAGGTGTACCCCAATGGTCAGTACCTGCTGTCCCTGCAATTGTTACAGCTGTGGCTTCTAATGTGTCTGTGCTTATATTGTCTCTATTCTCACAAATCTTAGCTCTCTGACAAAAATCCCTGATCCCACTCTCTACTTTCAATCCTGCATTTCCATATTATCTAATATGTTTGTGGGATAATACTTAAGAATTACTGTTGTATGATGATGATGAAATTCTCACACAGATTACGCCAAAACGTGATCCTTGGCAGCAGAAGCTTTTGACCAAACTAAAGGAACGAAACAGAATAGATGCATTGATGCAGCTGCACACAAAGTTCCTGAAGGTGAGGTTTGTTCATTTTTAAATCCTCTCAGTCCACCTTGCTAGAATCGCATCCATGAGATCTTATTTTTATCATTTAAATGTGAGTGCAATGACTTGCTGAGAGACATTTCTAACCATGATGACAAATTCAGGCTCTTAGGGAATAGATGTGCTCTGCTAAGAGAGCACTGTGGATGGAGAATCAGAAGACCTGGGATCTCTCTAGTCCTGGCTTTCTCACCAACTAATTATGTGACTTTGAGCAAATCATTCAGTATCTCTGGATCTTGTGATAGCACAGGAATTAGAAAGGAAAGGGCCTTAGAGATAATCTAATCTGATCTCTCTTTACAAATAAGGAAACTATGAAATTAAATGGTTTTCCCTAGATTTAGATGAGTAGTAAGGAGGGAAATTGTCTTTGACCCCATACTCTCTGACTTGCTTCAGTTTATTACACTATATGGCCTTTTGGTTTCTCTAGTTGCAAAATGTGGGTTTTAAATTAGATGAGCTTGAAAGTGCCTTCTGGTTCTAACACTGGAATTACATCATTCTTAATTTAGTTAAAGTCTATATCTTTGGATTTGGAATACAACATTAGATCCATAGTTGGGTACACTGTTTTCCCTTCAGGGGATAATTCTCAGTGTTCACATTGTTAGTAGGAGCTTGTCCTCCTGTTTGTCTTTCTGATTATCTGATTATGATGCTTGGTGAGGAGATCACCAGTCTAGAAGTGACTTTGAGTTCCTTGTAGGCAACACAGCAGAGTTTTCGATGGAGCCTGTTTGGAAACCAATCATCTATAGGATGAGTGGGTGGGTGAAAAGCTCCTGCTTATCCACACACACCTAGATGGTAATGAGTGTCAAACTGAGGTGAAGCTCTGCTCACTTGCCCTAATCAGGGCCTATTTGCAGTCATGTCTCTGTGGTTTTCCTAAACTTTTACAGTGTCAATGAGCAACAATTGGCACCAGACATGATTGTAAAATAGGGCAAATATACCTTTGATAATCCATGTCACCTATGAAGATGGGATTAACTCTACTGGGCACATTTTTAGATTTAATCACCAAAAGTGTACACACCCCACTTATCCCTAAGTATGGGGAGGTCTGAGACCCACATGAACAAAGTGAGTGATAAATCAAAATCTACTGACTGCCCCCTAAGCAGTCCTAAGCAAAACTTTAGCCATAATTGGTACATGTAAAAGTGGGAGGAAAGCACAGGAAGTGACAAAAGGAATGGTCTTTATAAATTGCAAGAACCTCCTGTGAAAAGGATCTTTCGCATTCAACTTGAACCTGGAGGAGCTCTGGCTGAGGACTAAGGCCAGCTTTCCCTTAGAACTACCACGTGTGTGAGTGAAAAAAGGCTGACTCTCTTCCTTAGCTTCCCAAGAGGTACTCCAGAGGGACTCCTTGTTAATTGACTTTCAGGCTTTCTGGCTGGGGCTTCTGGAGCCCGGCTGAAGTAAAGCCAGAGCTTGAGCACGTAGTCTAGCTATTAAGTTAGATCTCTTACTCTGCCCTCTTCTCATTTTTCTACTTTCACTCTTTCCCTCTATTTTAGAAATAAATTACTAAAAAAATCATTTGGAATTAATTAATTAAATTCCTGGTGACCACCCTATTAAATATTCAGTCCAACCATAATTTTTACACTTTTACACTTGGCCCTCTTATTTGGTATTTCTCAATTCTCCATAATTTATGACTTACCTAGGCAATTTTGTTGTGGTTATTTGTGGCCACAATGGGTATAAGAAAATGGGACCATAGATGGGCAAAAAAATTCTCAAAACCAATTAAGCAGAGTGTATAGTCTCACAGTTTGGTTGAGAAGGCAAAAAAGAAATTGAAATGATAGAAAGTTACAAGACAAATAGAAAAGAGTATAGTTGGAAAAGGGAAGCTGAACACAGTGACCAAGTCATAATTAGAACAAATACTGAAAGATAAGCAACTACTTTTTCCTTGCCTAGAGACAGCATACTTTCCCATGGAAGAGAAGGAAGGAAATAAGCTTTTATTAAAATCTTATCATGTGCCCAACACTGTGCTTAGCACTTTTTATGATTATTAAATAATAACTCATTTGATCCTCATAGCATCCTCTGACATAGGTACAATTCTTAGCCCTAGTTCACAGTTGAGAAAAATGAGGCAAACAAAAGTTAAGTGACTTACCCAGGGTCTTAGAGCTATTAAGTGTCTGAATCCAAATTTGAACTCACATCTTGATGGCTATTCATTGCAGCACCTGCTGCCTCATAGCAACATCCCCTATGGGGAGCAGCTTTCCTCACTACTTTAGATTAATACTTAGTCTATCCATGGACTTTGTATAAATGTCAAGCACTCTAGAAGCACAATATATGAAAGGCCTAGTCCTGATTCTAGAGCTTCTTGAGCATAGTAACTAAATTGTTTTACTTTTCCATATCACTAGTACCTAGCACAGGGCACCGCACATAGCAGGGATTTAATAAATGCTTGCTGAATTCAACAGAACAGAATTTCACTGGTTTTTACAGTTATGATCCACAAAGAATTTTTTTTCTTCCAATTTCTACCTATGATTATTTAGATATGTCTTTTACCTGAAAGATCATAATTTTATCTCTGATGTTAAGTAGGATTAATATTTTTAAATATTTATTTAGAATATTTTTCCATGGTTTCCTTGCTCTCTTCTCCCTCCTCCCACAGCTGACAAGCAGGTCTACTGGGTTATGAATGTGTCATTGTTTAAAACATAGTTCTATATTATTCATATTTGCAGTAGAGTGATCACTTAATGTCAAATTAATCACATCCCTATCACACTATGTGATTGAACATATATTTTTCTAATGCATTTCTGGTTTCACAGTTCTTTCTCTCAAGTTCTTCTGGATTGTCTTGGGTCATTGCTTTGCTGCTGGTAGAAAAGTCCTTTACATTAGATTGTGCCATAGTGTATTAGTCTCTGTGTACAATGTTCTTCTAGTTCTGCTTCTTTTGCTCTGCATCAATTAGGATTAATATTTTTAAGATGGATGGATACCAGGCAAAAGATATGAATGATTTTCAAGTGAAGAAATGAAAGTCACATAGAGGTATATGAAAATATACTCAATCACTATTGATTAGAGAAGTGCAAACCAAAACAATTTTGAAATATCATCTCACACCCATCACATTAGCTAAAATGACACAAGGGCAAAATGACAAATGGTAGAGGAGATGTGGGAAAACTGGGATGCTAATACACTCTTGGTGGAACTATATAAGCTGATCCAACCATTTTGGAGAGCAATTTGGAATTACACCCAAAAAGTTATAAAACTATATATCCTTAGACTTCCCAGTACCCCTGCTATTTCCCAAGGAGATCAGGGGAAAAGGAGAAGAACTATGTGTTCCAAAATATTTATAGCAGCTCTCTTTGTGGTGGCAAAGAACTGGAAATTGAGGGGATGCCTGTCGGTTAGGGAACAGCTAAAAGAATTGTGATATATGATTGTGATAAAATACTATTGTGCCATAAGAAAGGATGAGCAGGCCAATTTTTAAATAACTTAGAACTACATGAGATAATGAACAGCAAAGCAAGTAATGCCAAGAGAACAATATATGTATATGTGTATGTGTGTGTGTGTGTATATATATAAAAAACTATAGATCTAATACTTGAAGAATAACAAATGAATATGTACCTCCAGATAATGAACTGAAAAATGGAAACATAAAAGGCATAGTCTATATATACATCTGTCTCCAAGATGATGCCTTCTATGATGCAGGAAGAGGAAGAAGAGGCTTAGACACTTGTAAATAAATTCTATTGATAAAAAAAAAAGACAAAGACAAAAAGATAACCTAGCTGATATCTATGTAAAGAGAACAAATCTTATTTAAAAAGCTTGAAGTAACACCACATCATTCTATTGAGGAAAATATGGTGCTTCTATGACTATTTGTCCTCTTCTGTGTTCCATTGAGGTTTCCAACCCTCTGCGAGTGATGAAGGCACTGCAGGCTCATGCATCAGCAACCCTGGAGCCACCTTCAGGGCTTCATTCCTTTGGGAATTCCCAGGATTTGAACCAGTGTACCTATGACCAAATCTGGGAGGAAATTTATAGCAACATCAACCTTCACCAGGTATTACAGCTAGAAATAACGGGCACTCTTTACAATAAGCACCTCTGGTTGTCTATGCAGGAAATATGCAATATGAGCATTTTGCTTTGAAAACTTTTTGAATGGTCCTTCATAGCAGAGTTCATCATCAACATCTTCCAGAACAAGAAACACTGATTTGTTCAGCACCAACCCAATTGTATATCAATGGATACAAAGAGACCCTTGCTCTCAAGGAAATTAAACTCTTTTGGGGATGGAAAGACCTTTGTTTTAAAAGACAGATGAAAATAGAAGGGAACATAGATTTTGTGCCAATAAAAGGGAGTGGGTGAGGCAGAAGAAAAATTGTGGTCAGAGGAAGATGCCAAATTTCAAAGCTTAGAGCTAGAACAGCTCTGAGAAGCAGCAGTCAGATAGGGCAATGGTGTCACAAACAAGCCAATGAGTCACTAACATACTGAGGATGCAGTACAGTGTGGTAGATAGAGCTCTGGATTTGGAGTCAAGGAGACCTAAGTTCGAATCCTGCCTCAGAAACTTCTATGCTAAGTTACTGGGCCTCATTGGTAAAATAAAGGTGTTGGGTCTTGATATCTTCTAAGGTCCCTTCTAGCTCTAAATCTGTGATCCAATTAAATTGAGGAGACTGAAATGAAGCTGGGACCATTGTAATAGAGAATGACTATAGCAATTAAATTGAAGCTTCTCCAGACAGATGACTCCAAAATAATTTAGTCATCCTTATTCTCTCTTGAATTGTACTCTTGCATTTCTACTGCTGGTTAGTAATCTCCACCCAGATGTTCTACTGGAACCTCAAACTCATTTTCTTCTTCCTAAACCTACCCCAACTCCATTACTTTTCTACCATCTTTGTAGCCACCAGGACTTGAAATACTTGTGCCATCTTTAACTCTTTTCTCTCTACATCCAATCCTTTTAATTCTATCTCTGCGGTACCTCTCACATCTTGTCCTCCCTTTCCATTCACACAAGCACTATGCTGGTTTAGGCTTTTATTACATATCATCCAGTCTTAATAAATGGTTTCCCAGCTTCTACTCTCTCTCCTTTCTAATCCATTCTTCATGCAACTGCCAGAAATAACCATACCAACTCATAGTGGCAGTGACAGTGTGGCAATGGCTTTGTTACTTCTCTGCTCAAAAGTCTTCACTAGTTCCCTATTGCTTCCAATATTAACTCTTTAGCCAACCTTATTTGATATTACTCTTTAAAAAACAATAACAACAACAACAACAACAACAACAACAAAACCCTTACTTTCTGTTGTAGAATCAACACTAAGTATTGGTTTCAAGGCAAAAGAATGATTAGGGTTAGGCAATTGGGATTAGGTGATTTGCCCAGGGTCACAGAACTAGGAAGTGTCTGAGGTCAAATTTGAACCTAGGATTACTTTTTCACATAATCTATGTTCCATTCTACAGAAAGATGTCTATTTTCCCCTGAGCTTTTCCTGCCTCTGTTTTGCACAAATTACCTCTTGTCCCATCTTATATCTCTCTGGTGTAATCCTTCTCTTCCTTTAATCAATTGATAAGCATTTAGTAAGCAATTACTATTTGTCAGTAGCCATGCTAGATACTATACAAATATTTTAAAAAACAACCCACCCTCAAGAAGTTTATGTTCTACTAAGGAAAATAACATGCATGTCTACATTACATTTTTTAATCTTTTTTTAAAACTAGACCTATGGTTTCACTGGAGTATAGAATTCCCAGTAAGTAATTTCCTCTATGTAGAACTGCACTGCTCTGACCAAGGGAAGGAAGGAAGGAAGGAAGGAAGGAAGGAAGGAAGGAAGGAAAGAAATATTTATTAAGTGCTTACTGTGTACCAGGCACTTTGCTAAGTGCTTTACAAATATTATCTCATTTGGTGTTCACAAAGAAGCCTAGGAGGAGGTAGATGCTGTTATTATTCCCATTTTAAAGTCAGGGAAACAGAGGTAGACAGAGGTTCACAGGATTACATAACTAGTGTCTGAGATCAGATTTGAACTCAAGTCAGCCTGACTCCAGGCCCAAGAGCTACCTAGCTGAATTAAATCTTCAATACATATATTTAGGATAGAATGCAGACACTGCAAAGGGACAACAAGCCAGACCCAGAACTGAACAGGAAAAAGAGAGGGCTTACTTAGGAGAAGTTTACACTTAGAAAAGCTATAAAATCATAATCATAACTCTGACATTTTATCTGCTCACAATCTTCTGTACAAAATTTAGAGGAAAGAGTCTGGTCCCGTGATTCACTGACTGATAATAGGAACTCTTAGACAGAGAAAGCTCCCTCTCCAAAAAAAGGGGGCAGCACTTTCTCTGTAGCTTATTGTCTTAGATATCTGCCTAAGAACAGTGAGAAATTAAGAGACTTGTCCAGGGTCTCACAGCCAGTACATATCAGAGGAAGGACTCACACCTAGGTTGTCCTTTTCCTGAAACCAATTCTTTTTACCCAAAAGTTTGGTTTTATTTCTACAAAATGTCTAAAAAGAAAACAGACAAAATAATTTTGAATATTAATAAGAGGTTCTTAAATGTGTGTGTGTGTGTGTGTGTGTGTGTGTGTGTGTGTGTGTGTGTGTGTGTGTGTGAAAGAGAGAGAGAGAGAGAGAGAGAGAGAGATGAACTCATTTAACAATCTGGTGATATGGATCCCTTTTTGGGATATTTTTAAAAATGTATTAAATAAAATACATAGGCATTAGGGGGCAGCTGGGTGGCTCAGTGGATTGAGAGCCAGTCCTAGAGGCAGAAAGTCCTTGGTTCAAACCTGGCCTCAGACACTTCCAATCTGTGTGACCCTAGGCAAGTCACTTAACCCCCATTACCTAGCCCAGTGATGGGCAACCTTTTGAGTCTGGTGTGTCAAAATTTGCCAAAAAAACAAGGATAACTCGGGTGGTGTGTTACTTCATGAAAAAAACATAATTTCATGATATTTATAGTTTAAATAACAAAAATTGATAATTGTAATATATAACTATATATAATAAACCAAAATAGATAAATTAATACAGATAGAATTGTCATCTATGGTGCACAGAGTGTCTACACTAAACTACAGCAAACATTTCATCCTTGACATGTGGCTCCATACTTCTCTATATGTGGCCACATGTCATAGAAAATGGCTACAAATATCCATGCCAACACGTGTGTCATAGGCTTGCCATCACCGGCCCAGCCCTTCTTGCTCTTCTGCTTTAGAACCAACATGCACTATAGATTTTAAGACAGAAGGTAAGGATTTTTTAAAAAAAGAAAGAAAATAGGAAATGATGGGTATAGGAAACATTAATGATGGTGGGAAGGAAGAATTCAGAGGAATAGTGAGTGAGCTAGGAAGGGGTTCTTTCTCCTTCCTCCGGGTCTCCCCTATCTGAGGGGGAAAACTATTATTTTCACTCTATTTCTGTTACTACTTTCCTACATTTCAGAGATAACAGAGCGTTTTCTGTAGCAAAAGAACCCAGAGAGAACTTTGGCAAAGGTGTGGTGGGTTATAGAAAACTGCCCAGATGTTGAAAAAGTAAGAAAACCACTTCCTCTGGCTCTTCCCTGACTCACAAGTGTTATTCTTGGAATTGGCAGGGGAGAAAACACAGCCCTGAGTACTACACATAAAGTATTTTATGGTAAGAAGGCCTTAAGGAGTCTTAGAAACCCTCCAGTCTCTCAGGTCCCAGAAGAGCAAATCAACATATTCCCATCTAGGAAGCCCCTCAAGCTTTGAAAGAGGGGAGAGGGTCTGGCCATAAACCTGGGACCCCAAGATATAAAGAGAGAGAATGCTTAGAAGCTACTTTATAACTTCCAAATTATTTTAAATTTTACCTTAACAATAATACCTATCATCCTATATATACTCCTTTTTAAAAAAAACTCATTACTTTCCATTTTAGAATCAAACTGTATTGGTTCCAAGGCAAAAGAGCAGTAAAGACTTTGCAATGGAGATTAAGTGTGCCCAGAGTCACACAGCTAGGAAGTGTCTGAGGCCAGATTTGAATCCAGGACCTCCTGTCTGCAGGCCTGGCTCTCAATCCATTTAGCCACCTAGCTGGCCCTACCATATACTCTTTCATAGGAACCTCAGATACCTACTAGTTCTTGTTTTCTCAGTTTCCTCATCTGTAAAATGGGGATAATAATAGCACTTGCCTCCCAGGATTGTTGTGAGGATAAAAATAGCACAATAACTGTAAAATACTTAGCTCAATGCCTGGCACTATAAAGGCTATATAAATTATTATTATTATAATTTATAGACTGTCATTGCCCCTAGGAGAATATATATGTAGATTGTTAAAATTATTTTGGATTCTAGTCGTCATATCCTGCTCTAAGTGATCTTAAGTGTTCTGATTTTCTTTATCTATAAAATATTTGATTAGATATTTGATTTTTTTCCCTCTGTGCAGTTTATTTCTGTGAGCTATCCTTTCCCTTCTTTACCCTTCAGTCTCTCTCCTTTCTCCTATTGTGTCCAGTAAGCCATGCCTCTCCCTCACTTTTGGCATAGACGAGTCATTTCATTTCATGAAAATATCTTCTCTTGTACCCTGAGTTCACCATTATTGTTTCCCCCTCCAAGTAGTTCTCCATAATGTTAGGACTCACTGAAACAGCTACTGTCCGATGGGAGAAAGATCAGGACCAGCAGCTGTCGTTCTGAGACCACATCAACCAGCCCTGAGAAAGGAGCCTGAGGGAACCACAGGCCACTGAGCTGATGATAGGTTTTGCTGGTCTCTTCCCCCTCTTCCCACTTACCTACCCACTCTTCGTTTTTCTTAATGCACCCAGAGAAACAGTATTGTAGAGTGGAGAGAGCACTAGACTTGGAGTCAGAAGAAATCTAGGTTTGAATCCTACCCCTGACACTTATGAGTTGTGTGACTATGAGCCTCAGTTTCCTCATCCATAAAATGAGGATAATAACAATTTCTTCATAGTGTCATTATGAGGATCAAGTCCACATAAACACTTTGTCAACTTTAATATATAAATGCCAACTACATGGCATAGTGGATAGAGTACCAGACATGGAATCAGGAAGAATTGAGTTCAAATCCTGCCTCCAATACCACTTGACATTGGAAAAATTTGAGGCAGACAGAGGTTAAGGACTTGCCCAAAGTCATATTGCTAATAAGTTTAATTCAAAATTTCTTGGCTCAGTGTCCAGCTCATGACCTAGCTTCCTTACTAAAGTTAAAAAGGCAAATTGCACAAATATGGGGGGGAGGGGAGATGAGGCTTGTGTGTCTAAAAGACCTAGAAGTTTTAGTAGATTGCAAGTTCAATAGTTATCAACAGTGTGATTGGGCAGTAAAAAATAGATAATACACCCCTCAGGTTTCATTAAGAGGAACATTATGTGAAGAAAGAGACAGATCCATGATAGGCTTTCCTGGTCAGGCCATTGAAGTATTGCATCCAATTCAAGATGCCATATTTTAGGAAGGAAATTGACAAATTGGAACATGCCCAGAAGAGAGTGACCAGGATATGAATGGACTCAGCATCATCTCAGATGAAAATCAATTGAAGGAACTATATTTAATTTGGGGGTAGAGACGATTTATAGGGAATGTGATAGCTGCCTTTAAAGGGCTGTCATGTAAAAGAGTAAGGTCCTGGAGGACAGAGCTATGAGCAGTCAATGGGTGTTATAGAGGCATTTTATAGTTCCATATGAGGAAAAGTTTCTCAGCAGTTAGGTAGTGAGTTCCCTGGCACTCAGTGTCTTAAGGTGGAAACTGGACTATGATTTCTTTTGAGTATTATTTCAGAATCCAGTTCCTGGAGAACTTGATCCATTCATCTTTAGAATTCCCAACCAGTTGATCAATAACTGAGTGTGTGCACATTAGCCCAACTAGCTCCCTCTATTTACCAGTTGGCCCTAGGCATCAGTCATGCCTCAGCTTCACATGCCATCCATCCAGGCCATCTAACCAACTATTTTCCAAAGCTGACCTGATTCTTACTACCTGGACTAGGATCCTCTAACCTTGACTTGAAATTTGGACTTCCATGACTTTTCTTTTAGAATCCAAGTTCCAGTCTCTGCGGAAATTAACCCACCCATCTGTGGAGTAATGCAGTGAAGAGAACATGGGTTTTTGAGGTCAAAGACTTGCATTTGAACTCTGTCCCTGCTCCTTACTACCTCTGTGTCTTTGGTTAAATTGCTCACATCTTTAGTCTCAGTCTCCTCATCTATGAATTGAAGTAACTGGGCTAATAGACTTCTAAGAAATTTTCCAGCTCCAAAGTTTTGATCCTCTGATCTCCTTTAGCAAAAATCAGGATTGGGGGTAAGTGGAGAGTGAAAACTTTCGTAAAAAATGCATATTGATTCATAAATTTAGAGTGGAAAGGAACCTTAGTCTTTAGAGAGATCTAGTCCAACTCCTCATTTCAGTGATAAAGAAGAGGCCTGGGAAGATCAGATTTTATATTCATTAGAACCTATTTTATTTTTAAATTCACATTCTCTCCATATAGTATATAATTTAAAAAATCAGAACAAAGCCAAATGAAATTATATAGTAAGCCTTCTGCAAATAAACAAATACATACACATTTAGCAACTAGGGACTTGACTGTAATGTTTTCCCATCTCATTTCCTATGAGGATAGCCTAAGTCCTGAATAATAGGTAAAAAGAGACTATGCATCATTGATAAAGAACTATCAATTTGTTTCTCTGAATTTCCTCCCAATAGGTTGGGCAAGCTCTAGGCTACTGTGTGTTTCTCTTATCGGTAATGCCATGTGTGACTCAACTTAGGTCCCCATTAATACATTTATCGATCAACAAGCATTTCTCATTTAGTTTTACTTATTTTCAGTTCCAAATTCCCTCCCTCACCCTTTCTTTTTCCTAATCTTTGAAAAGACAAAAAACCCATTACAAATATGATCAGTCATTGTGTTGATCAGGGTTCCTAAGTCTTTCAGAATGGATGGTCTTTACAGTATCATTTTTATTGTTTAAATTGTTCTTTTGGTTCCACTCACTTTACTTTGTATCAGTTCATATTAAGTCTTACCAGGTTTTTCTAAAACTATCCCCTTCTTCAGTTCTTACAACACAATAATATTCCATTGTATTCATATACCATAACCTGTTCACTCATTCTCCAGTTGATGGACATCTTTTTAGTTTCCAATTCTTTGTTACCTCAAAAAAGAACTACTACAAAAGTTTTTTTTACATATGTACTTATTGTACATTTGTACACATTTCCTCTTTTTTTGATCTTCTTGGTATATTGACCTACTAGCAATATCATGGTTCAAAGAGTGTGCACAATTTAAAAAGTTTTTGAGTGTAGTTCCAAATTGCTTTCTAAAATAGTTGAACCAATAGGGCATTAAACTACCTATTTTCCCACAGCCCCTGAAGTTTGTAATTTTACTTTTCTATCAACTTAACCAATCTGCTGAGTGTAAGGTAGAACCTCAAAATTGTCTTATTTGAATTTCTCTAATTATTAATGATTTAGATCATTTCTTCATATGGCTATTGATAGCTTGGATTTCTTTCTCTAAAGACCACTTATATCTTTGACCATTTATCCAATGGAGAATGGTTCTTATTGTAATCAATAAACATTTATCAATTCCTGAAATTCTCTGGTGGAGAAAGTGCATACTTCTCAAAAATGCATATTGATATGGTAAAGTCTCAACATGGGCCATGAGTTTGGGATTCCTACCTGAAATACGAACTTTGCACACCACAGACATTGTGATCTCAAGGTTAGTTAACAGCTACTCCACTAAGTTTAGCATTGATAGAGGGAGTACACACAATGATAATGCTATGGACCCTTAAAGTATCAGAGTACTGCATTTAGGCCAAGCACTGAAAAGTTTAGAAAATACTATATATTTACATAATTATATAAAGCATTTATTAATTACTTACTATGTGATAAGCACAGAGGGTAAAAATACTATAAAGCAAAAAAAAAAAAAAGAAAAAAAGAAAAGAAAAGAAAAGAAGGAACAGCCCTCAATGAGCTTACATTTTATTGTGGGAAGACCATGCATAAAAAGGAACTGGAGGAGGGGAGGGAACTGAAGTAGAAAAGTCTGGAGATGCAGAGATAAATGAATCTAATTGGCATGGATACTTCCTTATATGATGGTCCCTGCCAGGGATTCACCAGTAAGAGGAGAGGACCAGAAGGGTAGAGGCATCTTCAGGGTGACAAGGTTGCTGATGCATGAGTGATAGGAATCTATTATTCTATGAACCCACATTCAAATACTCTAGGAAAAGCTAATATTTAAACATATCCTAAAAAGGGCTGATTTCCAGCCATCTCTCCACCATCCATTCTGGCTGAAAGGCAGCAAGAGTTGGTAGAAAAAATAAAACCAGAGAAAGCTGGTTCTCTCCCAGCTGTTACAGCTGTTTGACTTTAGGCAAATCCTTTTGCCCTTCTAAACTTCAACTTCCTAATATATAAAATGGAGAGAACATCTATACTCCTTATCTTGTAGTTGGTGGAGCGGGATGGAGTGAGGGTTGTCAAATGTAATATACATAGCTTCCATTGATGTCCTCCATCTCATGCTTCATGCTGGTGTGTAGGCAATTGACACTCAATCATAAGACCTATAGATTTAGATCTGGAAGGAAACTTGGAGGCCATTAAATCCCACTCCCTCATTTTACAGAAGAAATTGAGACACAGAGAATTCCAGTGACTTACTCAAGGTCATACATCTAGGAAGGGTCAGAGGTGGGATTTGAACCCAAATATTCCTGACTCCTAGTCTAGTGCCCATCTACCAGGCCAGACATGATACCTTTCCTACATGACTCTGGGCTTTTGAATGTAAACTAGACAGGCTTCCAGTATGATGGAGTGGATGTCTCAAATCAAATTAAAATCAATCTTGGGACGAGCTAAGTTAAGTTGAAAGCCACTCAGCCTTAGGTTATTGACTTTTTGGCCACAGCCACTCTATATAGACACTTTGAGAACTTCTAGTAGAGGGCATTTCCATGCCAACAAAATCACAAATCTTTAAAGCATGAAGCTGCAGAATGAGGTAAATCACTTTGTAAACCACAAAGTTAATTGAGAGTTGCCATTATTCTTTATATACAAATAACTATATGGCAATTATAGCATATATATTCTTCAAAATTATGTTTAAATCACATTTTTATAATGTAAAAAAATCACATACTCCAAGAGAATTAAGTGTTTAATTATATCCTTTGATGAATCTTTTTTTTTTTTAAAGCAAACTTTTAGTAAATCTTTTAAATGAACATGAGAGGCAGTGTGGGGACTGGACAGAAAGCTGATCTCAAAGTTTAAGAACATCTGAGTTCAAATTCAGCCTCCAAATATATATTGGCTCTGTGCCTTTAAGCCAGTTATTTAACCTGTCAGTTTTCTGGGCAACTCTCTTAGATTTTATGTTGCAGACAAAGTGTTCATCTGGGAGTTTCCTTACCTGGAAGTTCCCTATATTAATGAAATCAGAGGTCTAGACCTTATCCCTATTAAACACCTAAATTAAACATCTTTCATAGATGTAGGTTTTTGTATACAAGTTATACATAAAGTAAAGGGTACTTGTATCTAATTTTTTTTTTTAGTAACAGAATTATGTATCCTCATGGTCCAAGGACCTATGATTTCAGCAATGTGGCCACTTTTTCCCACCAATGTATATCACAATTCCTTTATACCTTTGTCTTTCTAAAAAGTCCTATTTTATTTTCCCCCTATTACATGTAAAAACAATTTTTGACATTTTTTAAAGTTTTGAATTACAAATTCTCTTCTTCTTCTGACCCTCCCTCCCTCTTCCCTCTCTTTTCCTCTCTCTGAGAGGCACACCTCAGTCTTTATGAACTTTTGTGGCTAAATCAATTTATTGACTGTTTATCATTCTTCTGATAACAAGCCCTTCTGTACTAAGCAAGGCTTTTCCCCAGATGACAGATATGCTGTCATCTGGCTTCTTTCTGAGCCTTTCCAACTTGATAAATCTTGTCAGGGCTCATACTTGGTGGGCATGACTTTTTACAACTCAAGACCATCTTCATGCCCCTTGAGACACTGAAGGAGGATTTTAGTGGGAGCTAGTGGAGATAGCATGACTTTTTAAACTTGATTTTCTCTCTTAAAAAATTTATTTTATTGATAGCTTTTGTCTTGGGATAGAAACTTGTAACAAAGAAGAAAAAGAAAGAGAAAAAAATAGGAAAACTAACTAGCATCTCCAGCAAGGCAGTTATTATTTGCAGTATTCAATATCCTTGGGTAGCTAAGTGGTACAGTGGATAGAATGCCAGGCCTGAAGTCAGGAAAACTCATTTTCCTGATTTCAAATCTGGTCTCAGACACTTACTAGTTATGTGACCCTGGACAAGTCACTTAACCCTGTTAGCTTCAGTTTCCTCATCTGTAAAATGAGCTTGAGAAGGAAATGGCTAATCACCTCAGTATCTTTGCCAAGAAAAACCCCAAATGGATTCACAGAGTTGGATGGACCTGGATAACAACAACCAATTTAATACACCTCTACAAAGGTCTACATCTCTGCAAAGAATCTGAATTCTTAACCCTTCTGAATTGCTCCTAATCAACTTTATATAAATCAGATAGCTCTATAAATTAGGGACTGAGTTTTGTCAGATAATTTACAACATTCAATTTTGATTTACTCTTTTTTTCTATTTATGTTATTGTAGATATTTATGTTGTTTTCCTGGCTTTGGGCTTCGTTCATTTGTATCAATTCAAGTCTTTCCATCCTTTGGTTTCAAATCAATAATAGCTAGATAGCTAGCTAGATAATTTATTAAATGTTTACTATGTGCCAAACACCATGCTAGAATTACAAATACAAACAAATATGATAGTTTCTTCCTTCAAGGAGCTTACAACCTAACTGAAAGGTTAATACATAATACATAAAGGGGAGCTAGAAAGTTGAGGAGGAACTCTCAGGGCTATACAGAATGGTTCTCTGAGACCCAAATCCTGGCAAGATAAAGTGAAAATTGATTTATCAGAGCCAAGGGACAAAGGAGCAGGTGGGTAGGAGATGAAGGTCCAAGCAGAAGCAGTGTGACTAAAAGATGTCACTTCTGAGGCAGAATTATAATCAAATAATTCCAATTCAAGTCTTTTCTCTTTCTTATTCTTCTTTTCCTTTAGGGAGAAAATACAGAAGAGGAAGATCTTTCTGTGGGTGGCAGTGACCCTGCTGGACCCCAAATCAGTCTCAACCAATGTGCTGGGGGACTTTCGAGGAAGAAGAAACAAATAGGGTACAGGGTGAAATTAGATCATTTCATGCATGACTCAAAGAAAGTCTTTTTGGAAACATAGAATGCTGATTAATATCAGGCTTTTGTGCCAACTCAAAAATATCTGATGCAGGGGGAACAAAACAGCTGTTGAAGGAAAGATCATTGAATCTGTTGAAGGATGACAGTAAACAGTTTGTGGTCTTAATAAGTGTGATTCTTAGGAGAAATTTCTGTTAGCAGTGTTGTTATTTTTCATCACCCCCACCCCCAGGAAAATTTTTAAGTTTAGTCATTTACACAAACCCTTAAAGATAAATCTTTCCTTTTAGAGACTATGTGGTACAGGGAAGGATCTCTAGGCTTGAAGTCAGAAGATCACTGAGCTGAATCCCACCTCTGACACTAGATGGGCCTCAGTTTTCCCATTTTTAAAATGAAAATGAGGGGGCAACTGGGTAGCTCAGTGGATTGAGAGCCAGACCTAGAGATGGGAGGTCCTAGGTTCAAATCTGACCTCAGACACTTCCCAGCTGTGTGACCCTGGGAAAGTCACTTGAACCCCATTGTCTACCTAAGGGGTATTTATCAATACACAGTATTGACTTCAAGATGGAAGGTAAGGGTTTTAAAAAAAATAAAAAAATTTTTAAAAAGAAAATGATATCTGTAGTATTTGCCTACCTCTATTTACCTACCTTTAAGGCTCCACCTCTGCAAAGAAAGGAAGATCTGAATTCTTAACTCTTCTGAATTTCTCCCAATCCACTTTAGGAAATAAGTAGATCAGTTATCTCCCCCACTTTATAAATTAAGGAGTGAGTTTTGTTAGATCATTTAAAAACATTCAGTTTTGCTATACTCTTTTTTCTATTTACTTTATTGTAGATATGTATGTTATTTTCCTCTCTTTGGGCTTTGTTCATTTTGTATCAATTCAAGTCTTTCCATCCTTTATTATCCAATTAATGATAGGTAGGTAGGTAGGTAGGTAGATAGATAGATAGATAGATAGATAGAGCTTTTTCAATCCAATTCATGCACAAGTCAAAACATTACCTTGTCATATCACTGATCCTCTTCAAAAATGAACACGTCAACAAACATTTATGAAGTTGGGTGCCTGGTACATGGTAGATGCTTAATGTTTATTGATTATTGATTAAGTATCTAAAGGGCCAGGCATGTGCTAAATGCTCAAGATACAAAGAAAGGGAAAAACAATCCCGGCCCTCAAGGAGCTTATATTCTAATGGAGGAAACAATATATAGAAAACTCTGTATAGGGGAGATATAAAGAGACTAGATGAAAGTTAATCCCAGAGTAGGATGCACAACCAGCTGGGGAGAACTTGGAAAAGCCTCCTTTTCCTAGGATCATATATTTAGACCTGGAAGGAAGTTTGAAACAAATAAAATAATGAGATAGTTTATAAATTTTATTAAAAAAATTTTAACCCTTACCTTCCATCTTAGAATCAATACTGTGTATTGGTTCTAAGGGAGAAGAGCCGTAAGGGCTAGACAATAGGGGTTAAGTGACTTGCCCAGGGACACACAGCTAAGAAGTGTCTGAAGCCAGATTTGAACCTAGAATCTCTGGTCTCTAGGCATGGCTCTCAATCCACTGAGTCACCCAGCTGCCCCCTACAAATTTTAAAGTACTACATGAATCTTATTAAATTAGTGTCAATGAAATTTCCAAATCTCTTTGAGGAAAAATAAGTGTGTTACATTTCTTTTGCCTGTCAAAGGTATAGTTACCTAGCAACCCTACAATTGCTGGGACTAGATGAAGGTAATGATACTGGAGATAAAAATCCTGTCATGATGAGAGGAGCCTATCTATCCTTCTTGTATCTTCGGCACCTAAAAATCAGAGAGCTACAGGTATGTCTAAGAGAGCTGTCTTGTTCAAAACTATGCAAGTAGTCCATGGTATACCTTTTAAACCTGCCTTAAAAAAATTCTGTCTTTGTTTCAGCGTATCTGCTTAGGAATTCTGAATTATTTCAGATCTGTAGAGCGAACCCTAACAATCCACACCTCAGGCCTTACCTTGAATTCAGGGAATTTAGTTTCCAGTCATGAAGATGCCTTTCGGGTAAATACTGCAAGAGGAGGAAGTACTAGTACCCTTTCTCACCACCATGTACATTATACACCAGCAGACCACAAGGTGAGCTCTTTTACAACTATTCCTTTTTAAGCACACTCTAGAGAGCTGGCCTCAGGGCCAGAAAGACCTCAGTTGGAATTCTGCTTCTGACACATACTGGCTGTGCTATCTTAGGCAAGTTATTTGACCTCTTCAGTGCTCCAAGCAACTTTTTAAGAGAGGGATCCTTAACCTTTTCTCTGTCATAGACCCCTTTGGCAGTCTGGAGAAGTTTATAGGTCCCTTGTAAGAATGATGTTTTTAAAAGGATAAAGAAAATACATTGGGTTACAAAGGAAATTGATGATATTGAAATAACAGTTATTAAAACATTAAAAAAAGTTAATGAGCTCCATGTTAAGAACTCTTGTTCTTAGACAATGAGTTACAGTGTAAATGTTGATCTGCATTAGTAGAAAGGATTTCTTTATTGGGATTTTTTTTACCAATGAAATAAAAAAATCCTTCAGAGTACACACACACACACACACACACACACACACACACACACACACACACACACACTTTTTATCAAAGGAAATAGAAACGGGAAACTAGGAAACATAGTGGATAGAATTCCAGGCCTGGAGTCAGGAGATCCTGGGTTCAAATTTGGCCTCAGACACATCCCAGCTATATGACCCTGCACAAGTCACTTAATCCCAATTGCCTAGCCTTTGCTATTCTTCTATCTTATATGGGCTTTAAAAAATAGGAATAAAGAATATTAGGGCTGCACATGACTAGAGAGATCATATTGACCAATATCTTCTTTTTTAAAGATAATTATAATGATAAGCGCTTATGTTTAAATAGTGCTTTGTGGTTTATAAGGCACTTTACAAATATTTCCCCATTTCAACCTCACAAGAACCCTAAGAAGTATATGCTAATATGACCCCCATTTTACAAATGAAGAAATTAAAGCATATAGAGGTTAGGTCACTTTGTCCTGAGTCATGCAGATGATAAGTATCAGAGATACCATTTGAACTCAGATCTTCCAATTCCAAGTCTACTGAAGAATTTGAGACTTGGAGGAGTGAAATGGACAAATGGCCAAGCACGTAGCTAATGAATGACATCCAGGTCCCTTAACTCTGAATCCAATGGTCTTTTCATTCTACATTTTGCTCTAAAGTTCTAACTCCTCAGACCCTAGTAAGTTTTTGATTGCAAGAAAAGATCTACATGGACAAAAATGTTAATACTTTTTGTTATTGTTCCTCTCTGATGTTTTGTGGCCTTTTTATGGAGTTTTCTTGGCAAAGATATTGGAGTGGTTTTCCATTTTCTTCTCCAGATAATATCATTATCTGTGATAATAAAACATGGGGTCAAAAACTGGGTCTATGGCAAAATGATAGAGTGGGAAACCTGGAATCAAAGAACCTGGGTTCAGTCAGGTCTATCCTTCCCTATGTGATCCTGAACAAGCCACAGGTTCTCTGGACTTCATTCTCATCTCAGCTGCCAGTTTGGGGGCTTGATGACTCTGAGGTCCTTCCCGATTCTAGAACTCTAGAACCCTATGACCTTCCCTTTGATGGCTCCCTTACTGTTAAATGAGGGCTTGACTCTCATGGACCACATCACATGAACAAGATGAATCCCAGCAGGGCTTTAGCTCAGTCATTCACACGAGCTCTCTTTATTTCCCTTTCGTGCTAATGACCCAATTCTGACCTTCCTTCAGAGGGTTCTGTGGTCTGGAGAACTGTTCCTCCAATATTGTGTTTGGAGAAGTGAGGGGAAGGCTGTGAGCTTGCCGGTGTTAGAAAATAACCTGACATCCCAGGGATGAAGATGGAATGCCACAAATGAACAATTCCAAGAGAAATATTTGCTGGACTTACTCACCATAGTGGAACTGGGACCACAGTCTCGATTTAGACTTTCCATGCTTGAGATTTGTTCTCTGAATTGTTAGAGTGTACCTAAGGTCATTTTCTTGGTTCATAGTTTCCTAATCAAGTGATCAAGCAATTATTGAGCATTTGTTGTGTGCCAAATGCTGTTTCTGGGTCATAGGATCATAGATTTGGAAGATACCTTAGAATCAACAAGTCCATAAGTATTTATTAAACACTTACATCATTTCTGTCCCTGTACTAAGTGCTGGGAATACATCTATAATTAGAAAAGACAGTCCCTGCTCTCAAGCTGCTTATATTCTAATGGGGCAAAATACACATAAAAGGGAGCCCAAAAGGCGAGGAAGGTAGCTGAGAGGTATGGCAGTTGTGGGGAGGAGTTGGTAGAGAAAGTCTGCAGTCACAGTTCAGCCTAGAGAGGAAGGAAGGAAAGAAACAGACATTAGGCACTTACTGTATTCTAGGCACTATGCTCAGAGCTTTACAAATGTTATTTCATTTGATCCTCAAAATAACCCTGGTAGGTAGGTGTGAGACCTGGCTGTCAAGGGGTCTGACCTAAGGCTAAGATGACAAAGAGATTGAGTAATATAGCAAGGCTTTATTGTGGGAAAGGAAGGGGTGGAGGGAAGGAGAGCAAAGGAGGAGCCCACAACCAGTAGATGGCTAGGAGTCTCCACTTGGGTAGAGAAGGGGGCAGTCTTTTATAGTGTGGTGGTCTAGGATGAGGTAATCTGGATTGTCTCTATTAGGCAAAGTTGGGGTACTTGTGTCCAGATGATTGGGTAGCCCTAAGGGGGTTTGCTTTGGGGGTGAGAGCTTTTGATTCCCAGGCTTGTGTAGTCCTTAGTATGGTATAGACAGTATAAGTCCATAATATCAATCCATCATGCATTTGTCAGGGCACAGTGTTATAGGGGTACAAATGGTGAACCCCTGGGTTCAGGATGGAAACCTTTTTGAAGAATGAGAGGACACAGCATCTCAGTGGATTGAGAACCAGGCGTACAGATGAGTGGTCGTAGGTTCAAACCTGGCCTCAGACACTTTCTAACTGTGTGACCCTGGACAAGTCACTTAACCCCCATTGTCTAGCCTTTACTGCTCTTCTGCTTTAGAACCAATACACAGTATTGATTCTAAGATGGAAGGTAAGGTTTTGTTTTGTTTTGTTTTGTTTTTAAATGGAGGTTGGAGGAGGAACCAGCTAATCAGAGAAAGGGTTTCCAGGAGCAGGAAATATTTTTAGTCTGAGAAGACCATCTGTGGAAAATACTTCAGGGTTGACAAGACTTCTATGGCATGGTAGGGTCAAAAGCAGAAAAGGATGAAGACATGGCTGGTTTGGATATTTTCCTTATAATAGAGTTCCTGGGAGCAACCGGTTAATTAGAGGAAATGGGCCAGGAGTGGACAGATGAGGAAACTGAGGCCTAGAGAACCTAAATTGTTTTGCCACACAGCGCGTAAGTGGCAAAGTCAGGATGGAAACTCAGATTCACCTCTTTTTATCTCACAAAGGTTCCACTGCTTCTCTGGCTTCAGAATCTTAGAATCATGGGTTGTCAGGCCTGAAAAAAACTTGGAGTTGAAGAGGAGGGGATGGAGGAATAAGGGGAAGAAGAGATGGAAGAACAGCAAAGTTGACGATTCCATAGTATTTTTTTTTTTTTTTTTTTTTTTTTTTTAACCCTTACCTTCCGTCTTGGAGTCAATACTGTGTATTGGCTCCAAGGCAGAAGAGTGGTAAGGGTAGGCAATGGGGGTCAAGTGACTTGCCCAGGGTCACACAGCTGGGAAGTGTCTGAGGCCAGATTTGAACCTAGGACCTCCCGTCTCTAGGCCTGGCTCTCAATCCACTGAGCTACCCAGCTGCCCCCGATTCCATAGTATTTTAAGATTTACAAAGCAGTTTACATCCATTCTCATTTGAGTCTCAAAACTCTGGAAGGCAGATGCTATAGGCATTATTCTCCCCATTTTACACAGGCCAGGTATTCCTGACTCCAGGGCTCTTTCCACTGCATCATGCCCCCCCTTCTCCCCATTCATGTGAAATTATGCTTGGCAAAACCCACCGTACCTTAAGAACACTGTGAAAGATTTGTTGAATGAATGAATAAATAGAATGAATGAATCATTCAGTCCTTTGGACAAAATCAGGCACATTTTAGTTTTTCAGAAGAAAATTGCCATGAGAATCAAAGGTGCCTTTCACCCCTGTTCTTCCTCTCCACCACTGCCAAGCACAACACTATTGCTACTATTTTTGAAGTGGCCAAGCATTAATAAGGATTTCAGAGTTATATATGTGGCTCTGTAAGACCTTGGCATATCTTTTTTCAGTATTGTTCCAGAGCAAATCTTGGTTAAAAGCTCCCCTCAGAAACTTCTGGCATCGTTTCAGTTAAATAGGGGGAAACAAAAGGTAATTCAGACAGTCCTGTGAATTAAGAGCTCTACAAGGCTTTACAAAATATGTTTGCTGAGCAAGGGGAGTGCAGTGATGTCCTTTCAATCTTGAACAGTGGGCTTCATTTAGAAATGGACTGCCATAAAAGCTTGCCTAAACTTAAGAAACTCAAGATTTGTCAGTGACTAGAATCTGGAGCAGGGCTTCTCAACCTAGAAGGTTTACAAGTTTGGAAGGGAAAACATTCATATTTTTATTTTCACTAATCTTTAAATTTACCATGTCCTTCGATGATGAATTAAAAAAACAAGCAAACAACAACAACAACAACAACAAAAAACCCTGTTATTCTGAAAAGGGGTTTCACTAGACTGCCAAAGGTTCCATGACACACAAAACAAGTAAGGAAATTTCTAGAAGCAATGTAGTGCGAAGGATAAAGAGCTGCTTTGGAGTTGAGAAGACCTAAGCTCAAGCCCTGCTCCCATCTGTGCTAGTTGTCCGAATCTGGGCAAGTCTCTCTCTGTCTCAGTTTCCTAAGCTATAAAACAAAAAAGTTGGGCTCAGAGGCCTCCTTGATCCCTTCCATTTCTAAATCTCTGACACTGTATTTGAACATTGGTAATTAGTTTCATTTATTTTAAGTATTTATTAGTTTTACATTTTATTTTATTAGTCTTATTCATTTTAGATTTTGATGGATTCCTCTTTTTTTAACATCATCATTTATAATTATCAGAGAGACAAGAGAAAGAAAGTAACAAGTAGACTCAGAGGGGCCTGGGTTTGAATCCCAGCTTTGCTACTTATAAACTTTATGATCTTGTCACTTATTTTTCTGTGCCTCCGTTTTCTTCTTTGTAAAATAAGTTGTATGTATGGTTTCTCTCTATGTACATGCTATCTCCCATTACAAGCTTATAAGCTCCTTAAGGGCTGGGACCATTTAATTTGTATTCATTGTATATAACTTTGTATCACTAGCACCTTGCAAAGTCAATGGCATGTAATAATGATAATAGTAGGGGTAGCAAGGTGGCTCAGTGGATAGAGAGCCAGACCTGGAGATAGGAAGTCTTGGGTTCAAATGTGACCCCAGACACTTCTTAGCTGTGTGACCCTGGACAAGTCACTTAACCTCTATTGCCTAGACCTTACCACTCTTCTGACTTGGAAACAATACTTAATGTCAATTCTAAGACAGAAGTTAAGGGTTTAAAAATAGTAGCAATAACAAAACAAAAATGATAAAAACAAAGCCTTTGTATAGCATTTTAGAGTTGGCAAAGCACTTCATATATGTAATCTTATTGTATCTTCATAACAACTACATGGGAGAGGTGTTATTATTTCCACTTTATGAATGAAGAAACTAAGGCTAGAAAAGCTTAAGGGACTTTCCTGGGGTCCCACAGCTAATAGTATGCAAAGGCAAACTTATAATTGATGCCTTCTTGACTCCCAAGTCCCATATTCTATATACTGTGCCACCCACCTACCTGCATTATAGGTGTTTAATAAATGCTTATTGATTGATTGATCAGCTAGATCAAATCTAAATTCTATGTCCCTAACACGGGGGAAGCATTTCTTCCTAAAATTGCCAGCCTTGTCAGAAGGCAGTGATCTGTTTGGAGTCATATTGAATATTGACTCTTTTGAGAAAGATACAGGAAGGCTGTGAGTTTGGGATTCATAGAAGAGAGTCAGGCTGTAGCACTTGCCAAATTCAATCATACAATAGAGCTGATTCTGTTGCTATATGTAGTCCAGTAGCACAACTCTGACATAGTATAGGATCATAGACGCAGAGTTAGAAAGGATTTTGTTGTTTAGTCATCTCAGTCATGTCCAATGCTTTGTAACCCCTTTTAGGGTTTTCTTGGCAAAGATCCTTGAATAGTTTTCCATTTCCTTCTTCAGCTCATTTTATAGGCAAATGGGGTAAAGTGATTGGCCCAAGGTCAAACAATCAGCTAATAAGTGTCCAGGGTTGGATTTGGACTCAGGAAGATGAGTCTTTCTGACTTCATACAAACAACCCTCTCCATGAGCCAACTAGCTGTCTCAGATTGGACTTTAGAGGTCATCTGTTCCTATTCCTATATTTTTCAGATAAAGAACTAAGTCCCAGAGAGGTCAAAAGATTTGCCCCTTAATGCTAGTCACTTTATTTTGAAATATTCTCCAGTTTATACTGTCTATATTTTGTTCCTTGTTGTTTGCAAGTTGTCTCCTCCATTAGAGTGTGAGCTCCTTGAAGGGAGGGACTGTTTTTGCTTTTTTTTTTAAACACTTATCTTCTGTCTTAGATGTCATACTAAGTATCAGTTCCAAGGTAGAAGAGCTGTACCAGCTAGGTAATTGAGATTAAGTGACTTGCCCAGGGTCACTCAGCCAGGAAGTGTAAGAGGGAAATTTTAGGTATTTATAGATATATATTAAAAATATGTGGCCACCAGGAATCAACGATTTAGGTTGATTCCGTAATTAAATCAGACCCAAGTCAGCATCGGGTTGAAGAGTTTATTTACAATCGGTAGGTAAAAGTAGGAATAAAGAGAAAAGGAGAGGCTAGTCCAGGCCAAAGGCCTGGACGGAGGGAGAAAGTTAAAAGGCTAAATAAATGAAGCTGTAAGCCACAAGGCCCAACAGCCAGATAGGCAGAGGTTAGAATTGGCCCAGCTAGGCCAAGGAAGCCAGCCTAACTTACCCACGTGACAATATTGAGTGTAAGCTGTCTGTGGTCTCAGGAGATGCTTCTTCTTCCAGTGCCCCCACAGGAAGTTCACTCACTTACTTAAAGAGATCGTGTCTTTCATCACTTCCTGTGGTCCACCTCTAATTCAAATGGACAAATGGCAGTTTCTACATTGATTTGGACTGCCCAAAGGGCAGTCCCTTATTCTTGATTTGTTACTTATTGTCACGTGTGGGTAACTCATCTCCCCTCCCCACTAAGGGAGCTGAGAGTGACATCATTAGCACGCCTGGGTTGAGTAGATTTTTGACTATTAATGGGATCAAGCTAATCTATTTACACAGAAGTATCTATCTGAGGCCAAATTTGAACCCAGGACCTCCCATCTCCAGGTCTGGATCCCTATCCACTAAGCCACCTAACTGCACTTTTGCCTTTTTTTCTATCCTCAAAGCTTAGCTTAATGCCTGGCATGTAGTATATTTATTCATATAGCATATTTGACCATGGTCACATAGAGAAAAAGTAGTAGTTTTAGATACAAATACACATCCTGTGACGCCAAATCCCGAACTCTTTCCACTGTACCAAGATTGCTTTGTCTGCTGGCTAAAACCATTTCCTGAGCAACTTTTAAAATAAAGCAAGAAATATTGGGATACAGTGAGGAAAGACAGTAAGAGACCAAGAACCACAGGCAGGCTCCTGCCTTTCTTGCCCCATCTCACTCTAATCAAAGGCCTTATAAAAGGTTAAGATGCCCATTTGTAGTTAATACTGTGTGCACATTCCTGCCCTGAGTTTCCTACACCACCCTGTTGTCATACAAAAGAAAGAATTAGATCTGTTACTTTTTAAAAATTTTTTTTTTATTTTTTTAAACCCTTAACTTCTGTGTATTGGCTCCTAGGTGGAAGAGTGGTAAGGGTGGGCAATGGGGGTCAAGTGACTTGCCCAGGGTCACACAGCTGGGAAGTGTCTGAGGCCAGATTTGAACCTAGGACCTCCCGTCTCTAGGCCTGACTCTCAATCCACTGAGCTACCCAGCTGCCCCTGGTCTGTTACTTTAATAACTAAAATTATCTGACAATGTTAACCACAGATCTGTCTGCTTTTGACTACTGGTGGGGCTATGGACATAGAGCTTGGATGAATCCCAAGATCATATCAGAGATACAGACCAAAGATTATTTTTAATTTTCATTGTAATAATAACAATAGCTAGCATTTCCATAGTATTTTAAGGCTTGCAAAGCACTTGACATATGTGAATTCATTTTATCTTTACAAGTGCTATTATTACAAATGAGGAAAGTGAGTCACAGAGAAATTAAATGACTTGGTGAAAATCACAAAGCTGGAAAGAATCAAAGGCTGTATTTGAATTCAGGTCTTCCTGACTCAAAGTCCTGCATTCTCTCCACTATATCATCTACCTGCCCCAACTTGCCTAGAACCAAACTAATTGATTTCTGAAGAATGTATATGAAAGATGATTTTTTTTTTGTTGCTGTTGCCTCTTTTTAAAAGAAAATTTCCAATATACTCTTATCACTCCTTCTACCCCTACCCTCATTTGTAACAAAGGAAGTCAGTAGTGAGTAGAGTGCTAGAAGTTCAAATCCTGCCCCTGGTACTAGGTGTGTAACCTTGGAGAAGTCTTTTAATCTCTCTGAGCCTCAGTACATCATCTCTAAATTGAAAGACTGGACCAGATGTTCTCCAAGCTCCCTTCAAACTAAATCTGTGAGTCTGTAAAGTGTCTCGTCTAACAGTCTACCTCTCTCCTGAGAGGAGGGAAATTTGTTTCTATCTGGGACCAAGGTTGGTCATTGCAATTAAACCGAGCTTTTTTGTGTTATTTTAATTTACATTTATTTGTTTTTCATTGAAATAACAACATGAAGAACAACAATAATAGCTAACATTTATAGAGCCCTTTAAGGGTTGCAAGAACAAATATTATCTCATTTGATCCTCACAACAACCCTGAGAGGTAAGTGCTATTATTATCCTTATTTTACAGAAAAGGAAACTGAGACAAATGGGTTAAGAGACTTGTCCAGGGTCACATAGCTAAGTCCCTTAACCTATTTGTCTCAGTTTCTTTGTCTGTTCTTATGTTAGTATTCTCCCCCCACCCCATGCCTTTTTATGTAATATAATTTACCCCATTTTCCTTCTTCCTTCGTAATTATATCAGAAGTAAGATTTAAACTCTGATCCTGCTAAACCCAGATTCAGTGCTCTATCCACCGCACTACCTAGCTGACTCTACATATATTTACATGTATGTTATGTTTACAAATGAAATAATGTATATAAATATCTTTACAAATCTAAAAGGGCCATAATTTCATACCAGTTGTTATAACAACAACAACAACAATAATAAAAACATTTCCCTCTCAGGGTTGTTTTGAGGATGAAATATGACTGTATTTGTAAAGATCTTAGCAAACCTTAAAGTGCTGTATAAATACTAGCAATTATTATTATTTTTTATTATTGTTATCATCGTGGTATGTATTATGCTCCAAACATACTGACACTTTCTTCTTACACATCAACAGATAGCGATGGAGGAAAAGGTAAAGAAAAATAGGAGAAAGAAACAGAACTTTGAGTGACTGTCTTTCCAATATTCTATGTTAATATGTAGAGTCAATCTCAGCCCCAACCCTGAGAATTCCTGCATTGATTTTGGTCAGTGTGGGTACTTTGAGAGGGGTACGCTGGTAAATGTTGTTTGCCAATTCCCAATATGTAAAATGCTCACACGGGGGGGGGGGGGAGGAATTAACTATCGGCTCACTCACTATTTCCATCATACCACTTGAATATTTATTATTGCCACTTAATATTTCACAGACTTTTCTAATCTGTAAAATTAGTGGGTTAAACTAGATAACCTCTTAAGTGTCACTCTGCCTTTCTTTCTATAAAGAAACCCGAATAGATGAGTTAATCCAACTTCATCCCTTCAGCAAGATCATACTTGACCAAGCCAGACAGAAAAGAATCCATCTTGTTTTTTGGTGTTGTTTTTTTAAAGATTTCTAGACGTTTCCACAGCCCCACACCGTATAATTCTCGTTACATAAATCAATCAGCAAGCCCATTCACATCCAAAAAATAATGATTGCTTAATTTCAGATGTAATGGGATTCCATCCAAACAATATTCTGCTTTACTTAGCTAAGCTTTCTGTGTAGTTAGAATTATTGCATGAGAAACTGTAGATTATGAGACATTGGACAAAAATAACTTCTATGTTTTTCTTTAAATCATGGCACTAAACTCTAGTAAAAATGAGACCAGATGTCTTTGGAAAGCAAAATAAATTTGTGTAGTATACAATGCCGTATTTGTGTAATGTTATATATTAGATAAAAATAGATTTTATAAGATCCTAGATGTTAGATATTGTCAAGTGAGGAGTTTGGTCCAAATGATTACTAAAGTCTCTTCCAGATCTAAATCCTAGTCTGCCCCTTTTGTAAGACAGATAAAGAAATTGATATATAGAGAGTTAATCAGCTTGCACTGGTCACACAGGTGTTCCTTGAATCCAAGACCTCTGACTCCAAATCTATTCTTTCTATTACACTAAACAATACAAGAATCTAAAATGCAGGTTACAATCAAATTAGCTAAAACTGAACTTTCTAAAACCAATAAACTGGGCAGCTGGGTAGCTCAGTGGATTGAGAATCAGGCCTAGAGACAGGAGGTCCTAGCTTCAAATCGGGCCTCAGACATTTCCCAGCTGTGTGACCCTGGGCAAGTCACTTGACCCCCATTGCCCACCCTTACCACTCTTCCACCTATGAGCCAATACACAGAAGTTAAGGTTTAAAAAAATGTAAAATCAATAAACCACTCCTATGGTCAGCATATATTCATGTTTCTCTTCTGCCCCATTTCAGAACAACAGTACTGGACGGAGAGATATGAAATTCAAGTCAATGTGACAGATATTTGTGCTAAGTACTGGGGATGCAGAGAAAGGCAAAACAATCCCCCCAAAAATCCGGACCCTACTCTCAAGGAGCTCACTATCTAATGAGGGAGACAACAGGCAAACAATTATTTTTATTATTATTATTTTTTTAATTAAAACCCTTACCTTCTACCTTGGAATCAATACTGTGTATTGGTTCCAAGGCAGAAGAGTGGTAAGGGCTAGGCAATGGGAGTTAAGTGACTTGCCCAGGGTCACTGAGCTAGGAAGTGTCTGAGATCATATTTGAACCCAGGAGCTCCCACCTCTGGGTCTGGTTCTCAATCCACTCAACCACCTAGCTACCCCCCAGGCAAACAATTATAAAGAGACAAGGATAAATAAGAGATAATCAGCAAAGGCACTAGTACTGCTAGCAGGAATCAAAAGAGAAATGATAATACTTTCAGAATGATGACCTTCAGCACTCAAAAAAAAAATACAAATATGTTCAGAGGATTTTGTCTCTTAAGGCAGAAAAGTGTTCTAGTGCATTTTAGGATAATGTTGTAATAAAAGTTGAAAATAAGGGGAAAGAGGAGGGAGAGAGAGATTTGAGGACATTAAAAATGGTTTTTATATGTAATTGGGGAAAATGTAAGTTAAATAATAAATTAATAGCTCCAAAATAAATAAAAAAGGTGAAAAGAAATAATTTCCTAGGTTAATTAGAATATTAACATCATCATTCCAACTCCCAAGCATTTACAAGAGTTTAGATTTTCAGTTGGAAGGAAATCTTGAAATCATCTCTTCTAATCCTCTCTTTTTTCAGAGAGATAAAGTGATTTGTACAGTATTACATAGCTAATACTTTCAAAATGATGACCTTCAGTCAAAATGATCTTCAGCACTCAAGCAAAAATATGTTCAGAGTGTTTTATTTCTTGAGGCAGAAAGGTTTTCTAGTGCATTTTAGGTTAATGTTGTAATAAAAGTCAATTTTTATTGGGATTAAATTGGGATTGGGATTAGGATTGGATTAAATTCAGATTAAAACCCATGTCCTCTAACTCCAAATCCATCACTCTTTCTATTGTACCACTCTCATTCCTATTAAGATATCCCCATTTTCTACACATGATAATTTTTGGATTTGACAGCACATCCTGACATATCAACTTGAAAGTAAGGTCCTGTCATTAGGTCCACTGGGGGGCACCCTGTCCTAGCTTGAAATCTATTGCTGTCCTTTTCCTGATGACTTCAGGGGTTGGTTGTCCCTCAGGTCCAGAATGCCCAATTCATGGAATTCTCAGAAGTGGAGCATCAGGATGACTTCTATACTATGAAAGATGGATACATCCATGTCCAGGACCAGCAGGGAGCTTACGTGATGTATGATTGTGCCTTACAAGATCTGGAAGAACTGGAGAGCCAGCTACTACTCCTAGTGAGCCATTACATCGAGAGAGAGAAAAGTAAGATGCGTGCTCAAACCCAATACCTATGACTTTCCTTGAAGAGAAGTAGTCTACAAAGGTCAAATAAGAGAGAAACAGAGACAGAGACAGAGGCAGAGAGAAGATACAGCTGTCTCCAGCTTATTAAATTCCATTTTCCTAATGATGAGAATATGGATAGAGGGCTGGCTCAGCTCCAAATCAATTGAGTCCAACTCAACGAGCACTTATTGAGCATCTCTTATATGTCCCAAGCTTTGCTTTTACAATATAAATTATGGAAAAGGTACCAATCTATAGGTAGAGGGGATTTCTACACTGAGAGTCCCCAATGCCAATGAAATCACAGGTTCAGTCTAAAACACATGTATAAGGCAGCATGCCAGGTGTAAGGACACAAAAACAAAACAAAAAATTGTCTGCTTACATCCTATGGTGGGCCATTACAACATGTAAAGCTATATAAACTGTTGTTATTCTTACAGGGCTCCCAAGGACTCATCCTCCTGTTAAATTATACATAAAGGCTATATACACATACATTTTTAAAGCTTAAAAATATGATAATTGGGTGAGGTACAAGAGAACACTAACAACTAGAGTGATCAGAAAAGGATCCCACCCCCACCCCAGGAGTGGCCCATGAAGCTAGGGGCAGAAGTGAGGAGGGAATACATTACAGATATGAGCACAGTCAACATAAAGGCAAGGAGGTGAAGGAGAAGGAGAAGGGAAGGGAACAAATATTTATTAAATGCCTACTATGTGCTAGGCACTGTGCTTAGTGCTTTAGAAATATTATCTCATTTGATAATGAGGGGGCTAGAACATTGAGTTTGGAGAATAACCAGTAGGCTATTTTCTAAAGGATCTGGAATGTATGAGGAGAAATAATATGAAATAAGTCTAGAAAGGTAGATGAAGAATACATTGGGAGGGAGCCAGCTATGTGACTCAATGGATAGGGAGCCAGGCCTAGAGACAGGAGGTCCTGAGTTCAAATTTGACCCCAGACACTTCCTAGCTATGTGACTTTGGTCAAATCACTTAACCTGCAATGCACAGCCCTTACCACTCTTCTGCCTTAGAATCAATACTTAGTAACAATTCTAAACAGAAGGAAAGAGTTTGAAAAAAATATCCCCAAAAAGACAATTCAAAACTGGGAGAGTTTGTATTTTAAGGGGCCACTGAAGGTTTTGAGCATTGATATAGATCTGTATGTTAAGAATATTAATTTGGCAGTTTGGGGAATATGAATTGGAGAGAGGGGCAACTGGAAGCAGAAGGATCATAGCAATAGTTCTGGTGAAAGATGATGAAGGCTTGAACTAGGGTAGTGATTAAGTAAAAAGGGGGGAGGCATAAATGAGCAATGTTATGGATGTAGAATTAAAAATACTTAGCAACTAATCAGATTTGAAAGAAGATTTAAAGATAACACCAAGATTATGAAACTGGGTGGCTGGAAGGATGATAGTTGCCTCAAAAGAAATAGGGGATGGATTTGGATGAATTTAGAGAGGGATGGATTTGGGGGGGAAATAGTGGCTTTGCTTTTGGACATGTCATGTTTGAGATGCCTAAAGGAATGCAGATGGAGATAATCCAACATTCAGTTGATAAAAAAGGACTAGAGACCAGAAGAAAGACAAAGGATAGAGAAAGAGATATATACATATACATACATACATACATACACACATACATATACATACATACATACACACACACACACACACACACATATATATATATAAACGTGGGAGTCATCTACATAGAAATGATCACTGATCCCATAGAAATTGAACAGAAAGAGTATAAAGAAAGAAGAGAAGAGACTGTAAGGGCTCACAAAAATAGAATGAGTCTATCCATTGATTAATTAGTTAAAAGTATTTTGGAATCACTCTGAATGAAGAAGTTGTTATATTAGAGAGGAGGGAAGATTGGGTGGGAATAGAGAAAAAGAAAGGGGAAGCAATTGGGAGGGAAGAGTTAACCTCTTTCCAAACATGAGCAGAAGCTTGGGGTTGAAGAGGAAGTGGGCTTAGAGATCTCTAGATCTTAAAAAATTTTGGAAGAGAAAAAATTATAAGTGCTTAGGAGTGAAAATAATCTCTCACACAACATCCTAATTGGAAAAAAAACCTAGTGTTTCTAGATCATGCCATATTTTGTAATAGCTAAAGAAAAAGTAGATATTCAGGGTTTATACTGAGATATGACAAATGCTGACTTAATGAACGTTTCCTTAGAGATGTTTAAGCTAAAAAGGAGCTTAAAATTCATCTTATCCAGTCCTCATGTTTTTGGAACGAGGATACTGAAGTCAAATGGGGTGCTTCTTGTTATAAAATTCAGCCCAAAGAAAATTTCCATGACAATCCTCATCCTTCTTGACATCTCTACAGCATGTGCCCTTGTTGGATTCGCTCTGGGATTTTATGACGCTGTTTCCTCTTGTTCTCTTCCTGTCTATCTACCCACTCCTTCTTAGTCTCCTTTGCTACTTGTTAGTCCATGCCAGTTAACTGAGTGTCCCCTAAGGCTCTGTCCTGGGTCCTTGTTTCTTCTCCCTCTGTACTCTCATTTGTTATCATCATCTCTAGGCAGATGATTGCCAGATCTTTATGGAGCTCCCTCTCTGGATTCATTCTCCCAACTCCCACTCACATTTTACTTGCATAGGCAGGTAAGGTCCCCAGAGGGCAAGACTACTGCCGTTAGGGTTCTAGGGGTAATCCTGAAGATGTGAGGTTAATAGCATAGTTCATGAGCCTCCATTGGTAAGTCCCCCCAGTATTAATTAACCAATTGATACCTCTCCAATATTACTCAACCAGTTAATAATCAATTAACTTTTAAAAAGGATATTTATTAAAAAGGCATAACAAAGACTGAGGTTACTAAAATATCCCTTTTAAAATGAGGGCGCACTTTCCATATCACACAAACTCAGTCTATAGTAGGGAATGGACTTAAACCTGAAGTAGTTAAATAAAACCGTAAGGAACACAGGTAACCCAAGGATACCCCTTCACTCCAAAAATTCTTTTTCCTTTGAGGAATCCCTACTGTGTTTGCTCCTGACGAAGGCATAACTAACTAATAAATGGATTGCTTCTTTGTTCAGCTGTCTCAACTGCTGGATTGATTCACTGGTAAATTAGGTTAAGCAGATCACCCCTTGGTGATGCACTGGTTCTTCAATGGGCTCCTGCTGCTGCCAGCTAGAGGACTCTGGCTGTTGATAGTACTTTAGATGGCTTTGATGGATCTCTAGACTAGTGGTCATCTGAGTAATCCTATCTCAGGCTCCTCACTCCTCCTGATCATTATAAAAGAATAAACACAAAAGAGGCAAAAGAGACAGAAGCACTGTGCATCCATGAACATATGATAGCTGGATGGGAGATAAAGCAATCTGTTTCTTCTCTCCCTGGTAGTATACAGCAGTAGATATTTACTTGTTGATTTGACTTGGCATAACCTTTCAAAATCCACACAGCATTTTATTCAGAATGGAATGGAAAATGTTGACCTATCTTTGGCAGTAATCTTTGAAATCTGAATTTCAGATTTCAAAATCAGAAGAGATGTTTTGGATCATATCATTTCAGTTGTTTGTTGGGAGGTGGGGATTGGCAGCTGTTACATCCTTTTCTGTTTGTTTGTTTTTTTTGGACTGAATTGTGATTTCATTGGTAAAAGAAATTCCCAGTGAGAAAACTCCCTTTACCCATACCGTTCATTGTTTTCTCTATACCTTCCAGTCTTAGAGAGTTGCTTGGAGTGCTTAGAGGTTAAACGACTTATTGAAGGTTATACAACCTCTACATGTCAGAAATAGAACTAGGACCATTGGGATTTTTTAAAATAACACTACTCCACACTAACTCTCATGTTACTGTTTGATTTGAAATCAATATCTCCAAGTTCTTATTTTTCATAAAGTTTATTAATTATCACTTGAAACAGAAAAAGCAGATAAACATAGATTTAAAGTCTCTTTTTCACTCTAAGTCTGACCACACGTGTAGTAGGATTTGCCGTTCCTCTCACCTGCCTGCTCAGGGAAGTAGAGAGAGAGCCCAGGTGGGGTCCACCCACACCCTTTTATTTACGTTCATGGATGCAGCACTGGCATGTAAAAAATGGGATGAACTGGGTCGGCAATCCAGGAGGGGGAGAGGATGAAATTCCCTCTACACATTACATATTAATACAACATTTTAATAATGGCATGAATTCATTATGAGTAGCTATATGACCCTGGGCAATTTGGACAACCTTTTGGAGCTGTAGTTTCTTCACCTATAAAATGCGGGGATTAGACTAGTTGACCTGTAAGCTAACTTGCAACTATAATAATCTACTATTTTTCACAGGCTTCAAAAGGAAGCCTAGCATAGAGCCACTCTTGGAGTCAGGAAAGCCTGGGTTCTAGTCCTATCTCAAACATATATGTCTTGGCTATGGATCTCTGGGCAACTTAATTGTTTGATGTCCTAGTCATCTCCTACCAAGTTTAAGTTTTAAAATGAGTGCTAATCCTCACTGGGGAGAGGGAGTTTCTAACACCAATCAAATCACAAATTCCAGTTAATAAAAAAAACAAAAATTTACCTTATGACCAACAGTTCAATTCAGAAAACATATATTAAGTGCTAGGCACTGGGGGCACAAAGACAAAAATGGAGCAGTGTCTGTCCTCAAGGAGCTTCTGTTCAACAGACAGCTATAAAGGTGAGTCTCTTATTTGAGCTAAATTGGATATTGTCATCCATTATGAGGCTGGCATTCTGTATTGGATACAGTACTGACCCTAAAATCAGAAAGACCTAGGATCAAATCCCATTGGTGAAACTTTCTAGCTCTATCCCTTCATTTCTCTAAGCTTCAGTTAATTCATCTGTAATTGGGGATAATAATACCTGAAATAGCATTGTTTTTCAATTGCATCGGACTTTTCATGACCCCATTTGGAGTTTTCTTGGCAAAGCTACTAGAGTGGTTTGCCATTCCCTTCTCCAGCTCATTTTACAGATGAGGAAACTGAGGCAGAGAGGGTTAAGTGATTTGCCCAGGGTCACACAGCTAGTAAGTGTCTGAGGATGGATTTGAACTCAGGAGGAGGAGTCTTCCTGACCCCAGGCCCAGCACTCTATTCACTGTACCACCTACCTATCCATTTTTATTGTTTGTTATTTTTATTCCAACAGGATTTCCTAACCAGCCTTGAAGAAGGGACTGATTTTTTTTTTTGCTGCTGTTGTTCAGATCTCTGATTTTATTCATGTAGGGAGATACTCAGTTAGGCAACTGTTCTGTAAATTATAATCTGAGAAAATTTACATGAGCATTTGAAATGATTGGCTCAGGGTCGCCTAGCCAGTGTGTGTCAAAGGCATTAAAGTTACTAATTAAGGGCTTTCCTACAGTCATATGTGGTTACTATTCACTGATCTGTTCGTCTTCCCTGATATAGTCTAGGTCTCTTGTACTGATCTTGTTTGCAGCGAAGTCTTTCTTCTAACAAAGTTTCGTAGAACACTTGGGTCCCTTTTACCAGAACTAGAAATGATGTCAGCTGAGAAAGACCTATGTTGTCTTCATTTCTGACCACATTGGTTAATATCATTTTTCCTAATTAAGCAATATCTTAGAAGTTCCTCTTAAGAAATACTGACCAAGGGGCAGCTGGGTAGCTCAGTGGATTGAGAGTCAGGCCTAGAGCCGGGAGGTCCTAGGTTCAAATCTGGCCTCAGACACTTTGCAGCTGTGTGACCCTGGGCAAGTCACTTACCCCCATTGCCCACCCTTACCACTCTTCCACCAAAGAGCCAATACAGAGAAGTTAAGGATTTAAAAAAAAAAAGAAAAAAAAGAAATACTGACCAGGCCAGCTGAAAGAACTGGTTAAATTAGATCTGTCTTTAAGCCATTTGGGTGGCCTGTTTTTGATCAAGAAATGCCCCCTTACCCTCTTACCTCTTCCTTCAACCTGGACTACTCAAAACCTATCCAGGATCTCTTCCCCTTTTCTTCTTCCCTCAGTATAGGTTATGCCCAGAACCCATCCTAGTTGCTTGACTGCTCACATTTAGATGAGATGTGAGTTAAAAATTCTATTCCTTCTGAGATGAAAAAGTTCCAAGTGTTAACATCTGCTCTCTCATTGCATCCTGAGGTCCTCCAAATCTTACATCTGTCCTACCTCTACACCCAACAGACCTGGGCACTATCATCTGACCTGCTGATGTAAATCTAGGGATCCCTGGGCTGAATCCTTTCTTCCTTCCTGCCTTCCTTCCTTCCTCTCTTCTTCTCTCCCTCCCTCTCTTCCTTCCTTTCTTCCTTCCTTCTTCCCTTCCTTCCTTTCTTTCTTCTATCTTAATGGAAGCTCCTTGAAAGCAATAACTATTTCATTGTATGTCTTCACTTGTACTTAGCACAGTTTGTCATATGCTAAGAATTAATAAATGCTATTTAATTCACTCATATGTTTTGCATTTAAACCCAAGATTTAGCATACTTGAATAAAGGGGCATCAGTTTCTCAAGAACTTGATTTCAACAAACTTATTAAATGCCTCTTAGACACAGATCATTTTGTTGAAAGTAAAAGTGTTTTTTAAAATACCACTTTAGAATAAGAAGTGTGGCTTTTATTTGTTTCTTGCTTTTTCCTCGTAAATGGTCATAACTAAGTTTATTGAATCCTTGTCTCTTCCATCATTTTAACCATGTAAAGACTAGTCAGGGAGCCTGAGTTCAAATTCTGACTTGCTACTTACAATATGAAGGGCAGCTAGGTGGCACAGTGAATAAAGTGCCAGGCCTGGAGTCTGGAAGATTAGTCTTCCTGAGCTTAAATTCCATCTCAGACACTTTCTAGCTATGTGACCCTAGACAAGTCACTTAATCCTGTTTGCTTCAGTTCTTTCATTTGTAAAATGAGCTGAAAAAGGAAATGGTACACTACTCTAGTACAAGAAAACCCTGAAATTGAGTCACAAAGTGTTGGACAGACTGAAGAGCAACTCATTCCTACCTAATTTCTTTTATTTCCTAGGTCACAAAGGGATCCATGAATTCAGGGACAGCAGCCTCCCAGCATGGGCCCATGCAAGTGTGGATCGATTTGAAGTGATGTTTGACATATGGACTTGGGAGGCCACTCTTCTAGAAAACAAATGTCAGGTATTTCCCCTTTTCTCTAAAGACAAGGAAATTGTAAACACTACTGTTTGTTTTCAAAATCCATTGAGTCTTTGGAGTTTTTTCTTTATTAGATAAAGTATAGAATTAGCCAGTTAAAAAAAAAATCTTTGTAAAATTCAAGGAATTGAACAACATGACTTATATTCTTAGGGACTCACTGCCATAGAGAATAAAACTTCAGCAATAGGAAGTAAGACTCTTTCCCTTTGAGATTTTGACAAGTATACATGTGCTAAGAAGAATGGATAGAGACCATAGAGGGCTTTAAGTGGCCTGTAAAAAAAAAAAAAAAAAAAAAGCTAAGAAAGTGGCAGAGACAGTAGATTTGCAAGCAAAGACATAGACTGCCTCATTACCTTGTTTCTCAGATGCTTATTTGTAAGAAGAAACATAGTGCTTATAAAAACTGGGGAATCTTGAACCACAGACCTATTTGATGATTATTAGACAAATGTATAAATGCTTTTTGGAAATAGCATGCAGAAGTGAAGATCTGGGGAAAGTGCTAGATGGTCACCATAAATTAGGGAAAGAATGCAATATCCTCCATCAGTAAACGTTTGCTAAGTGCCTCTGATGTGGGAGGCCCTTTGTTAAGTGCTGGGGATAACAAAGAAAAGCAAAAGATCATCCTTTCTCTTAAGGAGCTCATAATCTGATGGGGAAGACAACAAGCAAATATGTATAAATGAGATATGTACAGGATAAAGAGGAAATAATTAAGGAAGGATTCTTCCTATAGAAGGTGATTTAGCTGGCACGTGAAGGAAAACCAGGGAAGCCTGGAGGCAGAGGAGCACAACCAAAGTTAGTTAGGATCTAGAAAGGAATGTCAAAGAAAAACAAATGAGAGATTTAGCCTCTCTGCATTGCCACCTGTTTTCTGGAAGGTAAAAAGAATGTAAAGTCTAATTCCAGGGGACAGACAGAGATAGGCTTCTTCTTGGCTAATCTTTGCTCTTTCTGAAAAAGCCCAACACTACCCCTGCTAAGGGCTTTAGCCAAATGTGAAATGAGAAGAGGGAGAGGCCACAGCAGCTATTGAGAAGTAAGCCCAGCTGATTCTTACCCTTCCAAATGCAAGAGGAAGTAAATAACCACATCCTTGTTGAAAAGAAGAAAGGAGAGAGAGAAAGAGAGAGAGAGAGAGACAGAGAAAGAGAGAGACAGAGAGAGAGAGACAGAGAGAGAGAGACAGAGAAACAGAGAGAAAGAGAGAGAGAGAGAGAGAGAGAGAGAGAGAGAGAGAGAGAGAGAGAGAGAGAGAGAGAGAGAGAAACACCAAGCTCCTTTCTTGGGATGTTTAGTTTTAAAGACCATTGATTCCATCAAGCCACTAGGCCATGATTTAATTCAATGAAGACAGTTTACGAAATCATCATTATTAAGTATTATTGATCCCTTAATGGACTTGAAGTACTATAGTAAATGAAATGCTATAAAAGCACTGGCTTCCTTGGTGGCTCACTGGACAGATGTCTGATGGTCAAAAGGATCTACTTGCTCAAAACCTCTTTCTTGCCCACTTCTTCCCATTGTGACTTAGGTCCTTCAATTTTCAAGACCCTTGGTTGACATTAAGAATGATGATCTTTGCCTTTAGAGGTACTTACTTTTTCATCTGAATGAAATATACATGATGATGCATAGTCTATGCATAGGAAACAATGTGTAGTGGAAAAAACTTTGCTTTTAGAGTAGGGGTGCAGGGTTCCAATCTTGTCTCTGCTTCTATCTTTGTCTTCGGGGCAAGTCACATTAGCTCTCTAGATTTCAGTTTCCATGTGCATAAAATGAAGGGGTTGTAAGTTTCTTTCCCTAAAAATATCTCTGGAATATTTAGGGATTAAAATACAAAAGGGTGTGAAAAATAAATCTTATATTTTGGTTTTACAACTGAAAAAAGACAATTTGAAATTTAGGACCTGGAACATCTTCCTAATAATTGGAGAGATCCAAAAATGGATTAGGTTTCTTCAGGGCAGCCAGTGGGCCTCCCTGCCACTGGCTGACTTCATTTTATTTTATTTTATTTTTAAATAATATTTTATTTTTCCCCAATGACAGTATAAACAATTTTTAATATTAATTTAAAAAAATTTTTTGAGAGTTCAAATTCTCTCTCTCCCTGACACCATAAGCAATCTGATATAGATTTTATTTGTTCAGCCATGTAAAACATTTTCACTGGTTGTCTCTAAACAAAGGCTGGGTGACCAATTGTCTAGCATGTGATAGAAGAGATTCTTGTTCAGGTACCGGTTGGCCTGGTTGACCTCTGAGGTCCCATTCAGATCTGAAACTGGGGGATTCTGTTTTTCCAAGCTGCCTTATTCAAGGTTTTAACCTATAACCTTGCTCTTCCTAGACCCTGCTACCAAGAGCTGAGCTAATTGCCAGACTAGTCAATAGTTAGGTACAAAGGAGTTATTAAAATGCAAATTAATCCTGATCCAAGTTCAGAAATCCTGGGACCTAATTAATTCCAATTAAAGAATGAAGACAGGACTGGCCTTAAGAAAAATGCCAATCAGTGGGTTTGTCCTCGGTGTCCTCCCCTGTTCTTTTTCAGCAACGCTGCCTCCTTCAAAAGCTCTGGTTGCTGGGCCTGGTGGAAATATGCAGGTGCTAAAAATAAACCATAGACTTTAGTTTTGCCTAGGTTTAACAAAGGCCCCCAAGGAACCACAACTGCCAAATAACTACTTCTGTCCTAATTGGCTCTGTACTGATTTAAAAAACTACTGGAAAGGGCCTAGCCTCTTTCCCCAACCCCTGAAATAATTTACCCATAAAATCTGAGCCAAAATGTGTCAAGGTATAGAATCCAGCTCTCTAAAATAATTCTGTTTTTAAAAAAGTTTTTATTAACATATAAACTACTGTCCTAGACCTTCAAGGGGACCATCAAGACAAATAAATCAAAGACTCTTCCCTCAAGGAGTTTATAGTCTTATAGGAAAGATAAAGCAGAAATGGGGCTAGACGATCTCTAAGTTTCCTTGTAGCTCTGACTTGAACTTTTTGTTATTGTTCAGTTTCAGTCGTGTCTGATTCCCTTTGATCCCATTTTCTTGGCAAAGACACTAGTGTGGTTTGCCACTTCCCCCTCCAGCTCATTTTACAGATGAAGAAACTGAGGCAAGTGGCCTTAAATGACTTGCCCAAGTCACACAGCTAGTAAAGTGTCTGAGGATGGATTTCAACTCATTTGAACCATCTCTAAAGCTAGGAGTATTTGAGGATGAAAATATAAAAGGGTATGAAAAATAATCCTCATATTTCAGTTTTACAGCTGAAAAGAGATAATTTTAAAAGTTTAGAACCTGGAAAGCCCCTCCCCCCCAATAATTGGAGAGATCCAAAAGTGGATTCAGCTTCTTCAGAAGACAGTGGGCTCCCTGCCACTGGATATTTTTAAACACAGCCTGAGGGATAGCTGGGTAGCACAGTGGATAAAGCACCAGGACTGGAGTCAGGAGAACCTGGGTTCAAATTTGGCTTTAGACACTTACTATCTGTGTAACCCCGGGCAAGTGCTTAAACCCAGTTGCCTAGCCCTTGCCTTTCCATCTTTTAGAGTTTAGTCTTTAGCAAGGGTTTTAAAAAACAAAAACCAAAAAACCAAAGTCTGGATGACCAATTGTCTAGCATGTGACAGAAAGGATTCTTGTTCTGATACAGATTGAACTGGCTGGCCTCTGAGGTCCCATTTAGGTCTGAAACTGGGGGATTCTGAGTCTTCCTGACTCCAGCACTGGCACTCTATCCTCTATGCCACTTGGCGGCTTCATGAACCTTTTAATGCCGTGGAGGTAAAGGGCTGCTTCAATTTACCTTTCCTATTTGTGATTGTTAAAAGGTATTTGTATAAGCAGCATAATGTGACTTCTTTGGAAAAATCACTGAACCGGGAGTTCAGAAAATCTGGATTGGAATCCTACCTCTTACATTTATTAGCTTGTACAACCAAAGACAAGTGATAATCATTACCGTCAGTTTCCTCACCTATAAAATGGAAATTATTATATTGGCACTACTTACCTCAAAGAGTTATTGTGAAAAAAAACCATAGGGACAAACCTTAAAGTGCTTAATGAATATAAATTATCATTATAAACAGGATTTAAATTCCCTGAGCCTGCTGGATTTTCTCTTAAACCTACCTGAGCACATGTAACTGCTAATGAGATGAAACATGATTTATACTGAATGAATCCAACTTACAGAAACAGCACATTTATTTGCTTAGTTATCAGGTGCTTTTGAGAGCACCTTAGACTCTGTCACTCTATTTATTTTTTAGTTCCAATTTCTCTCCCTCCCTTCCCTCCTTCCTTCTTGAGAAGGCAAGCAATTTGATATAGAATACATGTTCAGTCATGCAAAACACATCCCCTTATTAGTCATGTTGTGAAAGAAAACACAGGCCAAAGAAAGAGAAAACTCAAGAAAAATAAAGTTAAAAAAAAAAAAAGAAATATACTTCAATTTGCATTCAGACTCTCTCCATTCTTTCTCTAGAAGTGGGTAGCATTTTTCATCATAAGCCTTTTGGAAAGAATGCTGAGTCACTCGCAGTTGATCATCATACAATATTGTTGCTACTGTGTACAATGTTCTCTTGGTTCTGCTCATTTCACTTTTTAAAATTTTTTTGGCATCGGTTCATGTTTTCCAGATTTTTCTGAAAGCATCCTGCTCATCATTTTTTATAGCACCATAGTTTTCCATCACAATCATATACCACAACCATTACCCTCAATGTCTAATTCTTTGCCATTACTGAAAGAGCTGCTATAAATATTTTTGTACATGTACGTCCTTTTCCTTTTTTTTTTTTTAATTCGTTTGAGATCTAGACCTAGTAGTGATATTGCTGGATCAAAGAGTAGGCACAGTTTTATAGCCCATTGGACATATTCCAAATGGCTCTCCAGAATGGCTGGATCATTTCACAACCCTACCAGCAATGCATTGGTGTCCCAATTTCCCCACATATCCAACTTTTGCTACTTTCCTTTTCTCTCATATTAGCCAATCTGCTAATTGTGAAGAGGTGTCTCAGAGTTGTTTTAATTTGCATTTCTCTAATTACTAGTGATTTAGAGAATTTTTATAATTGCAATTAGCTTTGATTTCCTTATCTGAAAACTACCTATTCAGATCCTTTGACAATTTGTTAATTGGTGAATGACTTGTATTCTTATAAATTTGACTAGGTCTCTCTATCTCTCTATATATTTGGGAAATGAAGCCTTTATCAGAAAAACTTGCTGTAAACATTTTCCTCCAGTTTTCTGCTTTTCTTGTAATCTTAGCTGCATTGCTTTTGTTTATGTATTACTATATTTAAGAAAACACAGATGAATTTGTATAGGGACCCTCCCTTTGAGGGAACTCACAAGTACACAAATAGATAGTGCTGAGGAGATTTTTCACCTGATAGGATGCCATTTGGAAAACTGAATATTGTTCAGAGATTAGATACTGCCTAGAAGTTTATTGTTTCTGGTTTTTGTTCTTCTTCACTTAGATCTGAGATATTATTTTGTAATGCTTTGGTTTTTTAAATTAGATTAATTATGACAAGAAACTTACTATAAAAGAAATATGAATGGCTTTGAAAGTATCTACTTTAATTTACATGAACTGATGCAAAGTGAGGTAAACAGAGATAAGAAAACAGTATAAAAAGTGACTACAACAGTGCAAATGGAAAAACAGCTAAACAACCACAGAACAAGTGAAAATGTATATTGTGAAATTATTCTGATCAAGAGTAGTCCCAGACAGGAGATATCTTCCTCACTCCTTTGCAGAAATGGGGGTAGGGATGGGGAAAACATAAGTGTGTAATATTGCATATGTCAGATTTTTCTAGATGTATAAGCATTTTATTGAATAATTTTCTTTTTGAAAAAAAAGTTGCTTTTATAAAGCATATCTCTCTAGGAGAGGACGTAAGGAGACAGGGAAATCTAGGCAAAACAAAAACAAGAGATATAAATAAAATTTATTTTTATAAAGGAACTATCCACTTTAACAGTTGTCTGCTCCAGTGAATCTCTCCCCTGGGTCTGTACTATAGTAGGTAGTTTTTTGCCTGAGTGCTGGCCCTTGACCAGGCAGCCTGGACATACAGGTGACATTTGACATATAGTGAGGCCTCCTTAGACAAATACCAGACCACAGGCAAAACCAGAAACTTTCCAGTTTGCAAATATGTAATAGAGGCTCTGGAATGGTATTTTTAAAACCTCAATCCTGTCAGGACAGAGTCCACAAAGAGGTTGTGTAAAAGCCCATTTCAGACTTTCTTTAAGTTGAGGTCAAAGTGTTGAGAAAGCTGGTGTCATTAAAAAAGAGATAGAGAGCTGGATCTCCCTTGTCTCCCATAGCAAGGATGGATCTTGCAGCCAAGCCCAGGAACCAAATCACACCAAAGACAGTAACCCTCCCACAGGTCTTCAGAATAATAGAACAATGAGACCTTTTGTCTAAAAAAGGAGGTCAAGGAAGTTGAATTGCCAATAAGGTCAGGCTCCTGGGATTGTACTCAATCAGTACTTTGGCTTCAGCCAAAAATGTTAATGTTAGTGCTATCTAAATTTAGGGAGGAAATTCTTTCCTAATCCATTGTAGGCTGTTGAGCGACACCCTTCCTTTCCCAATCCCATCCTCCTTTCCCTTTGTTCCTATTCCATGCTCTCACCTTTGGAAATCATCTGATTATTAAAGGATTGAATGTGTTGTAACAAGTTAATTTCATATAGTCTGCTGATTTCCTGATCCAGACAGACTTGGACGCCCAGAAGCTTCTATCCCACTTGCATTTCATTGAGAATGGGATGGTAGGATAATTATCAAAGTAGTATTAGTCAATGCTAGGGTAATTTCAGTCCAGTGACGCCTGACTTCCTGGCTGTACCATGAATAAGACACTCCATCTCTTGGCTCTAGGCATGTTCTCTGGCTGTCTCTCTTCCTAGAACACTCTCCCTTCTCTGCTCCAACTACTGATTTTCATGGTTTCCTTTAAGTCTCCATTAAAATCCCAACATCTACAGGAAGCCTTCCTCAGCCCTTCTTACTTCCAGAGCCTTCCCTCTGTTAATTATTTCCTATTTATCCTATATAGCTTGCTTTGTATATATTTGTATATATTTGCTTCCATGTTGTCTCTCCCATTAGATTGCAAAATTCCTTGAAATTATCTTTCCCCCTCCTATATTCCCAGAGTTTAGCATGGTGCCTAGCACATAGTAGGTGCTTAATAAATGTTGACTAACTGATACATTATCTCCTCTGATCCTAACAATAACCTGGTGCAGTAGACACTATCATTATTTCAATTTTACAAACGAAGAAACTGAAGCTCTGGGAATTAGCAGTGACTTGTCCAGGTCACAAATCTGATAAATATCCAAAGAAGAATTTATGTCCTAAGTCAGTGATAGCGAAATTTTTAAAGACAGAGTGCCCAAACTGCAACCCTCACACCCTGTGTGAGCCTTCCCGTCTTACAGGGGAGGAAGGAAGTGCTCCCATTGGGCTGCTGAGCAGAAGGGAGGGTGAAGTGAGAAATGTCTTCAGGCTCATGAAGAGGGAGAGGGAAGCAACTCCTCCAGCACATATGCCATAGGTTCACCAACACAGATCTAAATCCACAGCATGCAGCTGCAAAACTCCAGAGTATGTCTGCCTAGTGTCATACAAGTTATGGCAGAGATGGATTTCAAACATGGATCCTTTAACTCCAAAGGTAGGGCTCCTCCCAACATTTCCCACAACTTGACATGACCAGCTAACAACATATATAGCTTGAACTTTTGGCTTCAAGCCTAAGGGTGTGTTACACAACTTTACAGAGGAAGAAAGAAGCCAGTTGATGGGTTGAAGGGAAAGGAGAGGGACACAACAGTGTAACTGAATGTTGAAGACTGCTAAAAATATCTTCATTCTACAACTAGCACCTGTCCTTGCTTTTAAAGAGCTTATCGTCTAGCTATAGTGACAGTATAGACAAGTCATATGGTAAAGTCCTTGAAGATAGGAATTGTGTCTAATTTAACCCTGTCTCTCCTTTCAGTCTTACCACCTCAAATAGTCCTTTGCAGGTAGTAATAACAATAGTTCAAATTGATGTGACACTTCAAGGCTTCCAACCCCTTTCTTCAAAGTACCTCTGATAAAATAGGTAAATGCAAGCATAACAATCACCATTTTAAAAATAAAGAAATTGAAACATAGACAAAACTACTTCTCATAGCCCATTACGTGTCAGGGCCAAAACTCAAAGATAGTTCTCAATAGCAAAGAGTATTTAAAGAAGTGAGCCTCAAACATTGTTGATAGTAGACCCTGTCAGTAAAGCACTTCTAAGCACTTTCCCCAATATGTATACATTTACTTATTTATAAGTGGTACCCTACTTTTCATGACCGTATTTTGGGGTTTTCTCAGCAAAGATCCTGGAGTGGTTTGCCATTTCCTTCTCTAGCTCATTTTACAGATGAGGAAACTGAGGCAAGCAGGGTTAAGTGATTCACCCAGGGTCACACAGCTAGTAAGACAAATCTTCCTGATTTCAGGTCTAGCACTCAATGTACCACCTAGCTGCCTTGTTATATACATAATATATATACATACACATATAAATATATACACACATAATTTATATTCAGATTACATATATTACTATACTAATAATTCTGTAACATTATACCACCTATGCAAAAAAATGGATATTAGAAAAAATAAAGTAAAGAAGAAATAACATTTGATCCTAGAATCAATAGGGAGCCACTGGAGTTTATTAAGCAGGGAATGACATGGTCAGACCTGAACTTCAGGAAAATCACTTTGGCTGCTATGTGGTAACTGGAGTGGGGTGAGATTGGAGGTAGAGAGAAGGGGGTCAGATGGGAGAAATGGGACAGTAGAAAAGATAAGATTTAGCAGCAAATTGGATATGCAGTGTGAAAGAGTTGACTATATAGAACAGGGGTTATGAAACTGAATGATTGGAAGTAGAGCAACACTCCCCCAGATAACAGATATTCAAAAGAAGGTTGGATTTGTCAAGAAAGATAATTTAATGAAATCTGTGATGTGTCACAACCCATCTGTGCCTGCTCAGTCTGTGGAATTTACTCTGTCTCGCCCAAAATGAAACTCATCAGTCACTGCCACCAGCATAATGAATGGGAGCGTGCTCCTGGGATATTTCTGAATTTTCTTCCTGCTACCTGCACAGTTGCTGCTGTGGCTGGCAAGATAACAGTTAAGAGATAGTTGTTCTGAGGGACTGATGCCCAATTCAAAAGAGGGTGGTTGATAATATAGCAAAGGAAGGAGCCCACCCGACCTAGTGCTAGAGTTTAAGGGTGGGTGCAGGTTGGTTGGAGACAAGTCCCCGATTGTCTATCATGTGGAGAGTGGTGCCCCACCTGTCTCCCTACCCTCTTATTGGTTCATCATGTATCCTCTGGCATTAGTCCAAAATTCCCTTAATGTGGGGAGTCATACCACAGATACCCAGGGCACCTAACCTTCATCTTAGAGACTAGTGACCTAGAAGAGACCCACAGAATGGTAGAGGACCTCAATAAAGTAAGAATTGATCAAGTTCCTGCTAGGCTAGGCATTATGTTGGGTGCTAAGAGACAGCTAAGTGATGCATTAGCCTAAGACACTTAGCTGTATGACCCAGGGCATTTCACTTAACCTCTTAGCCCCATTTTTTCATCTGTAAAATGGGAATGATAATAATAGTACTAGAATTGATGTGAAGATGAAATGAGATAAGGAAAAAGCACTTAGCACAGTGCCTGGCACATAGTAAGTGCTATATAAATGTGAGTTAGCTATTAGTATTAGTCATTATTAATTGCTGTCTGCCCCAGTTTCTTCATCTGTAAAATTGAGATAGCAGTTACCTCCCAGGGTGGTTGTAAGGATAAAATGAGATATTTGTTGTATTTATGATATTAGATAATATTGCAAATTTTATAGATGAACATTTATGTAAATGCTAGCTATTATTAGGGATACAAAGACAAGAATGAAGTAATCCTTGCCTTCAAGGAGCTTCCATTCTATTAGAGGAACATTTTTTTTTCTCTCTATGCTATAGGAAGATCATTTGAAGTAACTAGGAAGATTTAGGATGGAGAAGAAAGAGTATACAGTGGACATGAAAGCTATCCATAAGTATTTGAAGGGCTATTTAGAAGAGAGATTAGTTTTATGCTGCTTGGCTCCAGAAGGAATCAGGAGCAGTGAATAGAGTGCCAGGCAAGGAATGTAGGATTTAAATAAATGTCCAATACTCCAAGTATTATATTTTATAAAGTTTATTAATAATCACTTGAAGTAAAGGAATAAAAAGGTAATTATCTAACAAAATATAAGGCCATGTGAGTAGATTCTTCTGCCACTTACGTCACACCACCTCCACCAAAAGAGATCATAGGAAGAGAATGAGAGGTGGGGCTACACCAAATTTATATCCTCCCTATGTCAGCACATAACATGAGGAGAGTGGGGAGCTGGGAGTTAGTTTTTAGGGTAACAGATTCAAATTACACAGGAGTAAGGAAAATTCATCTTGTTGAGTTCAAATCCAGCCTCCAACACCAGTTGTGGGACTCTGGGTAAGTCACTTAATCCTGTTTGCCTCAGTTTCCTCATCTGTAAAAATGAGCTGGAGAAAGGAATGGCAAACCACTCCAGTATCAACTTGACAAAAGCCAAGAAAACTACAAATGGTAAATCTCTGTGCAAGACAGTCAAACACAACTGAGATGTCTGAATAAAAAAGTTAAATCTTTGTAACAGTTGTCTCAAAGTATAATGGGCCCTGGTAGAAAGGCAAATAGATATTTTCTTCCTTGAGGTCTTCTAGTAGAGACTAGCTGAATACTTGTTGAGCATCTTGTAGAGGGGATTCTTGGTTGGATATAGCTTGGACTAGATAGCCTGATCCCTTCTGATTCTCAGATTCTGGGATTCTGACTTGAAATTGATTGCTCTTTCCAATAAATGTTTATTGACTAAATGAACAGATGAATAGATGGACTGATGTATGGAATCAATGAGAAACTATAGATCAGTTCCAAGACAATTACCATATATATATATGTGTGTATGTGTGTGTTATAGTAATATACTAGTTTATATATATGCATATATATATACACACACTCATATACATGCAATAGTGATAGATCATACAACTAATCAGAAAAAGCTTTGTGAAGGAGGTAAAGAATTAGTTAGAACTTGAAGGATAAGTAAGATTTGGATTGGCATAGAGGGACTAGCATAGAGGATTCTAGAAAATAGATTTTTGGACTCTGACCTTGCTCTAGCTTCTCTGTGTGTGTGGGCAGCTAGGTAGCTCAGTGGATTGAGAGCCAGGTCTAGAGAGGAGTGGTCCTGGGTTCAAAACTAGCCTCAGACACTTCCTAGCTGTGTGACCATGGGCATGTCACTTAACCCCCATTGTCTAGCCCTTACCACTCTTCTGTCTTGGAACCAATTCATAGTATTGATTTTAAGATGAAAGGTAAGGGTTTAAAAAAAAATCTCTGTGCGTAACTCTAACCTGCTCTCCTCTAATTAGCCACAAAACAAAACTAATTACATGAAGTAAAGTTTCTTTTTAATACTAGAACACAACTAATAGAGAACGGAGAATCCTGAAGTTCACAAACAAATACTGTATGTGACAAATTAGAGGGAATCCTTCTCTGACTTCCACCATGCTCCCCAAATCTTTTCTCCTATTATTGGTGTCTGGTTGCTCTTCTTAGCTTTTAGGAGCCATGGGTGAAGTTGACTAAACCAGAATTTGTATCAATGTTCTGCTCAGGACACCACCACTTTCTCTGAGATGTGTAATGGGGGAAAAGGGGGTTTTGGTTTGAATATATTAAAGATTGGTCACCAGGGGAAAATTCCCCAATTAAGGAAATGACCTCAAGTCAAAATTGACTTTTATGGAAATTTATTTATAATTGATAAGAGGTAGAAGAAAAAAGAAATAAGAATCTAACACAGTAGGTAAATTGACACAATTCCCTAGTTAATTCAGGTAGATCTAATTAACCCAAGAGTCAGAGGGCCAGAGGCCCTGAGGGCTGGGGGGGGGGAGGGAAGGGGAAGAGGGAAGGGTGGGCCCTGGAGGCGAATGAAGCAAAAGCTTCCCTCACAGAGTCACTTTTAAAGGGAATTTCCTTAAAAGAAGTTCAGGAAGATTCAGGCTTTAAACTCACTACATAGAATTCCAAAGGAAGATTTTAAGAACAGTCTTACCAAGGTCTCAGGGTCCCAGCCAGCACTCCTCCACAAACCAGAAGAGCTCCTTCTCTAGAAGACCTTCTTCTCCAGAAGACCTCCTGACTCACTCAACTCCCTCTTTTAAAGGGGTCACTTATACATCACTTCCTGTGCCTCCCTCCTAGTTGGTGTGTCCAATCACAACAGACTCTTCGGTTGGGACTGCCTAGGGGGCAGTCAGTCGATTCTGATTCATCACCCACTCCAGCACACATGATTATAGACCTCCCCAGATTGGAGATGTTTTCACCTTTGGTGATTAAATCTAAAGATGGGCAGTGTAGACTTAATCTAATTATCACAGATGGTTCCATAATTTATACTATGTGAAATAGAAAATATGGGCTGAGCAAAAGGCAGTCTTTTATGCACAAATATTAGGGGGTAAGGAATATGTTCTCTTCCTTTCATCCCTAGGATATTCATTATAAGTGAAATTTAGTTCAAGTCAACACCAAATTTAGAGATTACCTTCCTTGCCCTGGAAATGGTAGAAGTGGCAGGCAGGTGGTTTAGGAGGTTCCTTTCTTGGTGCAAATTATAACCTATGGAATTAGAATTACATTCCCACAGAATGTAAACTCCTTAAGTACAGAGACTCTTTCCCCCCTCCTTCGCTTTGCACAGATTAGGTGCTTAATAATTGCTTGTTGAATCAAATTAAGTTGAGTTCTACTGTTCTTCCTCTGCCTTTCTGTCTTGAAGTGCCATTCTCCATTCTAGTCCCACCGAACTGGACAACTGTGCCATAAAGACCACCTGTCCACTCTCTTTCCAGCTTCTTGACATTTACTTTGAAGTTTATCAACACGTCTTTGATCAAGAAGAAAGAATTGCCTTGGCACAGGTGATGACAGACATCATATACCACCGCCCCAGGTTTGATTTTAGCCACCCTTATTTTGGGAAGATCTACAGGGATGAGTGCATTAACCTAAGGCTTCATCTGCAGCTGCTGAGGGACATATTCAACAGACATGTAAGTAGAACCCTTTGAGTAAATATTATCCCAAGTGGGAAGGGGGAAAGTCAGCTCTGAGAATGGCATTTTCTGCTTATTGAAGACCCCAGATCTCTCATTCCTCAGAAGGACAGAGACTCCCCTTCTCAGTGTTTATTTGCAAAGCTTAATTTCAAGCATCATGGTTTAGTGCAGGGGTCGGCAACGTATGGCTCTTGAGCTATATCTGGCTCTTTTGAGGGCCAGATATGACTCTTTCTGCAGGAGCCATAAAGTCAATTTTTTTTTTAGGCGCTGTTACAGGATTGCGCACTGTGAGCACTGTACGGCTCTCACGAAATTACATTTTAAAAAATGTGGCGTTTATGGCTCTCACGGCCAAAAAGGTTGCCAACCCCTGGCTTAGTGGATAGAAAAGCTGGCCCTGGAATCAGGAAGTCCTGAGTTCAAGTCCTCCCTTAGGTACTTACAAGGGCCAGTGACAGTCTCTCAATGCCCCAAACAATTTTCTACTAACTTCCCTTTGAGGTGGCCCTCAAGGCTCTATCTTGGACTTTCAAGCCCCCCTTCTTTGTGAAGCCTTTTCTAATCCCCTCCCTTGCTGGTGTCCTCTCTCTCAAATTACTTTCTATATTGCTGTGTTATATCTATTCTCTTTTTTTGATTATTCTGCATATATGTATGTATGTCCTTGTAGCCTGCACTAGAATATAAGCTCCTTCCAAGTAGGGATTGTTTTATTTATAAGGTCTGCATTCCCTGTATCTAGCACAGTATCTGGCAAGTAGTATTTATCATTGATATTTGATTGATCGATTGGTTGATTCTGTAAGAAACAGAGCAAGTCCTGATATGCTTTGGTAGCAACAATGAAATCACAGATCTGGAAAAAAATAAAAAAAATTATAATTCAAACAGCACTGTGGCTTTAAAATCAAATGTTCTGGGGTCAGCTAGGCAGCTGAGTGGATTGAGAAACATGCCTAGAGAATGAAGGTCCTGGATTCAAATCTTGCTTCAAATACTTCTAGCTATGTGATGCTAGGCAAATCACTTGATCCTCATTGCCTAGCCCTTTCTGCTTTTCTGTCTTAGAACCAATATACAATATTGATTCTAAGATGGAAAGCAAGTGTTAAAAAAAAATCTAGTGTTGTCTTTCCCCCTTAGAATATGAATTTCTAAAGAACAGGTATTATCTTTTCTATTCATATCCCCAGCACATTAAAGTAGAACTTCATGCATAATGAGTGCTTGATAAATCTTCATTCACTCAAATACAGGTAACTTGAGTACATTTATTGGCCCACAAAAGCACAGACTGAAAGCAGAGTGAGCCCATTCACATTTTCATTTGGACCACAGATTTAAGGTATTTGTGGTGTTAGAAACAATAAAGGTAAACTATTTCAAAATGTAGATTACAAAATTATACTATGAATATGTATGTGAGAGGTTTGGTGGATGGAATGCTAGACTTGGAGCCAGGATAGATCTGGGTTCAAATTTTGTTTTGGATATGAGCTGTGTGACTCTGAGCAAGTCACTTAATTGTAGGATAAGGAATTAATAGCATGTACCTTACAGGGTTATTGTAAGGATAAAAAGAAGCCATGTAAAAATGAGTTACCTATGAATAAAAGATAATAGAAATGCATTGTCTCTTTAGAGTCCTAGAACAAAGAACAACTCTGTGGTAAAAGATTTGATGTCATGGAAACCTAGAGGGGCTAGAGAAATCAGGGACATCAATTGGAGATAAGAGTTGAAGAAGAAGGAGTCTGGGGGCAGCTGGGTGGCTCAGTGGATTTAGAGCCAGGCCTAGAGACGGGAGGTCCTGGGTTCAAATATGACCTCAGACACTTCCCAGCTGTGTGACCCTGGGCAAGTCACTTGACCCCCCATTGCCTAGCCCTTACTGCTCTTCTGCCTTAGAACCAATACAGAGAATTGATTCCAAGACGGAAAGTAAGGGTTTATTTAAAAAAAAAAAAAAGAGTCTAAGAAGATGACTGGATTTCCAGAGCAGTGATAGGAGAACTCCTTTTTGAGAATATTGTAGAGAACCGATATAACCAATAAACTAATATTCTTATTCCCCCTCCCTAAAAAAAGAGAATATTGTAGAGGGAACTCTCTTTTTTTTTTTCAATCAGGGGAGTTGGCCTAATTCTGAGATTCTGTATGGAAAGTACTTTACAAACCATAAATCATCACATAAATACAAGCTTCAATTATCATCATTGCCATCATTAGTCATTTCTGTGACTAGGGACAGCATTGTCTTAAATTTCCATGACTCTTTCTAGATTAATCAGGGCACAGCCTATGGCGACATGGAGTGAACATGAGAACAATATTAAACCAAATTGTGGATAACTAAGGTATATCTTGACAAGCTTGATGGGAAACTTTTTTCTATCTAGTCAAATATCAGAAAGAAGGAATTTCCTTCTTTTGCTTCTTGAAAATGATTTCAGTTTGTAACTTGTCTGGGAACCAACACAATCACAGTGAGAGCAGATCCTCAGAACTCTGTCTATATAAAATTTTGCCAACTGTACAACTGAGGCAGAGGCCATGCTACAATTCCTCCACCAAGTCTTTTGTGCAGTGTTTGTGGAATAGGTTGTTTTTCTTCTAATTTTAAAATTATGGTTCCATTTCTAGATAGAGTCACAACGGAAATATATCCAAAGAATATGGCGAGATGGTCAGAAAAGCAGTATTAATGAATTTGGACTTCCTCCAAACATAATTTGCAAACAACTTATCTCTATTAACAACAGCTGGTGAGTCTAGGGTTAGGGGGCGGGAAAGGGAGGGCACTGAATTAGTTTAATTAATTCTTCTAGAAAACAGCCACAGATCTAAATACTTTCCAACATGTCCTAAATTATGGAGACGCTGTCATGTGCATAATACTGAATTACAAGTCAGAAGACCTGACTGGAGTTCCATCCCTGCTACAAACTTCCTCTGTGACTTTGGGTAATGACGACCTCTCTGGATTTTAGTTTCCTTATGAGGGAAAGTAAGAAGTTAGATTAAACAATCATTAAAGTCTATCCCTCTTCTAAAATTTTGTAATTTTTGTACAAATTCTACATCCTGAGAACCACAGAGAGTGATCCTATCTCCTCCCTTCGGGCAGTTGCCCAAATTTCAATTTATTTGGAAACTAACAATGGGTAAGATACTTCTCTCTGAACTTCCTTGGGGCAGATCTAAAATTTTAATTTATGCTCTGCAGTCTAGGACTTTAGTCCCCTAAGAAGTTCTATTTTTTTTTAATGGCCTTGATAGATTGATTGTGTTGCTTCCCTGCTCAAGTGGCTCCATTTGGGGGCAGGTAAGTTGCTCAGTGAAGAGAAAGCCAGACCTAGAGATGGCCTATCCTGGCTTCAGATGTGGCCTCAGACACTTTCTAGCTGTGTGACTCTGGGCAAGTCCCTTAACCCCCATTGCCTAGTCTTTACTGCTCTTCTGCCTTGGAATCAATACTTAGTTTCCATTCTAAGATGGAAGGCAAGGGTTTTAAGTAAGGGTAAAAAAAGAGAGGTTCCAATGACTTCCTATTATCTCTAGAACCAAATACAAACTCCAATATTGAGCATTTAAAGCCCTTTACCATCTAGTTTCAGGAATCTATCTTTCTTTTATACATTCTACATTCCAGAAAAACTGGCCTGTTGACTGTTTGTATACATCACATTCCATCTCTTGCTTCCATGTGTTTGTAGCGATGGTCCTCCATACCTTCACTTCTTTCCTCCTCACTTCCATCTCTTAGAATTTGCAGCTACCTTTGAAGTTCTACTCAAGGGTCTTGCTTTCAAAAGGCTTTTACTGACTGCCATCAGTTGCTAGTGATTTCTAAGATTATTTAGTATTTATTTATATATACTTTATATTTACTATTTATATATGTCTGCATACATGTAGCTTCTCCAAAATTACTTGGTATAGCATTTATTTATGATTTATATATAATGTGATTTATCATAACATATATCATATAATATATAATACATTAAACATTATGTATAATTTATAATTTTATTTATTTATCTGTGTACACATCACTCTTCCCCAGCAGAATGGAGGCTTTTTGAGGACAGAACTTCTTCTTTTGGTTTTATTTTTGCACATAGTAAATATTTAATCACTTCTGTTTAAATTGAATTGCTATGGGCCAGCTAGAAGACTCATTGGATTGAGAGCCAGGCCTGGAGGCAGGAGGTCCTTGGTTCAAATCTGATCTCAGATACTTCTTAGGTGTGTAATCCTGGGCAAGTCATTTAACTCCATTTGCCTAGCCAAATTGGTCTTAAGACAGAAAGTAAGGATTTTTAAAAAATGAATTGCTACTGAGAATCTTTCTGTTATACCATACCAGAAACAGGACTGTGTAAGCCTGTAATTTGGAAAAAGGAGAAAAAGATGAGGCTGGACATGGGAAAGAAAAGACAGGATCCAAAGAGCTATGTTTGTTTTGGTATTTGTGTCTTTAAGTGCTTAGCATAGAATTTGGCATGAAGGAATCATTTAAGTCAGTGATGGGCAAACTACAGCCTGGGCCAGATGTGGCCCTCTGTTCTATCCAGCCACAGACATTATTCCTTATGTGATGAATACAGTGAACAGGATACAATACAATGAAACTTCAAAAGAGTTGCCTTAGAAACAGATTGACAGATGAGCATTTCCTTTCCTTTGGCCCCCTCTTTAAAAAGTTTGCCCATCACTGACTTAAGTGCTTTTTCATTCATTCATTCATTCGTTCGTTCATTCATTTGTTCATTCATTCATTCCATTACCAAAGAGACTAGAGGCTGCTGAGAGAATGAGTATGTCAGCGTTTAAAACCAATTGGACCTTCCAAGGATTAAGGATTAAATTGATACTCTGTCTAAATTCAAGTAATTTTCCAGAAGCGTGGGATTTTTCTTTCTGGTGTTCTATGTGTGGATCTCATTCTGCCTGGCGCGTGGGTAGGTCCCCACCACACCACCACCACCTTTTCCTCTCCTAGACACCCCTGCTGAGTCATGGACCCCTGAAGTGTCAGTCAGAATCATCACCTTAAGAGCTGGACATGCTGAAAATAGTTTTTTGAAACCCAGCTTTTTTGCCCACAGCAAATTTCAGACACCATGAGCTCCTTGAGCTTACCATGGCAGGAAACCAATTTCCCTGTGTTTTGCCATTTTGACACATAATTGCATTCCCTGGAATCATTCAAGGAAAGAGGTAACTAAATTACCCTCTAAGTCACCTTCTTTAGTAGGGTCTGTCCCATTCATCCCCCTCCCAGGGAACAGGAGGGAGATGGAGACACTCTCCTAGCCACCCAGTTCAGTCTGCATCCTTAAAGTCGTGTTTTCCTTTTCTATTTCCTCCCAGACGGGAGGGTGGGATCCTTATGGCTGTCTAGGACATGCAGTCCCCCAGCATTTTTCATCACAAGCCTCTCTGATAAAAGGATTTCTTCACTACAGCCTGCTTGAGGTACCAGCTTTGAGAGAAGCTTGCCATGGCATAAAGCTGGGTTGTTTTTTTAGGAAATGACTGGCAGAAAAGATTTTACCACAGACCTTAAGCGTGGAAAGAAGCATCCCAAGAACAAATGCCATTTGGTTGGTGAGATGCTCTTTTTGGGTCAAAGGCACTCAAACGGCAATTAAAATCTAGTTTTTAAGGATATAATAAATGAGCCCCAAACTGCAAAGAGCTAATTTGGGGGCAGGCAGCACCTTTGAGGGGCCAGTAGTGACCCAGGGTAGGTACCTACCTTTCTTGCCTACAGGTTAGGAACAGATTTAATCACAATAGTCTCATGATTAATGACTTAAAGGGAGAAAAAATATCTATGTCCTTGCATTCTATGTAGAGATAGGGAAGATCCAGGCCACGTTCTTCTCAATTCATCTCAATGAACATTTAGTAAGCATCTGGTCCATACAAAGCACAGTGTTAGTCATTGGAGTTACAAATTTGGGAAATGATATAGTCCCTGAAAGATGGATGGTGTGGCTAAATGGATCGAGCGATGGACTTAACAGCTAGTAACCGCTAGTATTTCTATAGCTCTTTAAGGTTTGCAAAGCATTTTACAGATATTATCTTGTTTTATCCTCAAGTGACCCTGGGAAGTATGTGCTACTATTTTCTCCATTTTATAGATGAGGAAATTGAGGTTGATTGTGGTGAAGTGATTTGCCCTGGAATATATGTCTAGGGTAGGATTTGAACCCAAGACTTCCTTATTTCCAAGTTTAGTGCCCAATCATTATACCACACTGCTTCACAAAAACAAGCAACACCCAAACATTTCATTTTTTTGTATCTTCATTGTCTAGCACAGTGCCTGACACACCTAATAAATGTCGATGGATATATTTCTCCATAAAGTGAAATAATAATAATAGCCAGCATTTACATAGTGCTTTAAGATTTGTAAAATGCTTTAGAAATATTATCTCAGTTGATCCAAATAAGCTAAGGAGAGAGGTGCAGCTACATTTCCATTATTGCAGATGGGGAAACTGAGACAAGTGAGGTTTACGTCACTTGCCTAGGGACACACAGCTTGGAAGTATCCAAAGCAGGATTTGAATTCAGGTCTTTCAATTCCAAGTCCACTCTCCAATGCCCCCACCTAGCTCCCTCAAAAGAAAATGCCTCTAAAACTTGACAGAATATTTTTTTTGTCCTTTAGTCTTTTACAAATACCGTAAGGACTTAGATCAATCTGAATAACTTAAAACCTGGAAAATTATTTACCTGATTATATTTACTATTGCCAAAAATATTCTTGCTTTTATAAATTCAACCGCTCTTGATTTATGCAAGTTTGAGTGGGATTGCAGTTCATTCCACAGCTTGCAATATATCTCCCTCAGTCAAAAGAGATTTACTGAGAGCCTCCTTGTTCCAAAGCACTATGTATGTTTAGCTGACAACTTGAGCCGTGCTAGGGGGGTACTTTTATAGCTCGTTCTTTCTGGATCTTAGGATTCATTCCGAAATGAAAAGCACTTTATTTACTGGAAAGCTGTTAGTGATGGGGGTTTCCAAGTGGCAAACTCTGGCTATTTTTCAAGAAATAAAAAGAATTCTGTGCTTAGTACAATGCTTAATTGCATAGACTCGTCATTAATCTGCCTTATTCTTCAAGCCCAACTTTAAAAAACATTTACCTGTTGGAGTTCCATCCTTCCCTGGGCCTGGCCTCCCTCATCCCCACAGCTCTGCAGCACCTCTTCCGGGAGTTTCGCCACATCTCCAGGCCCCGAACGGCTCATGGCATCACCCTTCTGGAGAAACAGGTGCTCCAGCTGGCCCTGGATATGTGGCAGTCTGGGAGGAAGCCCGAGTCTCTCTACAGTGCCCAGCTTCAGAAAGATGTAGGTTGGCCCCAGAAGTGGAATCCGGGGTATGGCTGATTCTCTTAGCAAAGAGATCCTTATTGTTTCAGAGTTTCTAACTCGTTGGAAATTGTTTCCTTTTGCCTCTCTACAACAGAACTGTTAAAAATCTTAGACCTTGATCTCCTTGTCTGTGATTATTTTTCCCAGTGGTCAGAGAGGACTTAGTCAAGATTTGAGTGAAAACGTAATTTCGGATATATGCACAGAAGTTTATTTTCTGGATTTTCATTTTCTACCTTTTCTGAAATTAAATGAATATTAATAAAAATATAAATATTAAAATAACTGTACATATAAATAAAATAATGATAATAAAATATATTAAAATAATAAAAAATCAAACTGAAATTAAAAATTATATTTAAAGTTTCCTCCTCAAGGAGTTCATACTTTTTACTATTTTTTGGTTTTTTTGCTTTTCTTAGTTGAAGGCAGTGAGATGTGACTCAGAAATTTACTTGTTTTGTTTTGTTTTTTAAACCCTTACCTTCCATCTTAGAATTAATACCGTGTTCTGGTTCTAAGACAGAAGAGTGGTAAGGGCTAGGCAATGGGGGTTAAGTGACTTGCCCAGGATCACATAGCTAGGAAGTGTCTGAGGTCATATTTGAACCCAGAACCTCCTGTCTCTGGGCCTGGCTCTCAATCCACTGAGCCACCCAGTTACCCTCAATTTACCCATTTTTGTTTTTTTAGTTTTTTTTTAGATTGCTTGGAAGTTATTTTTAATGTTCTTGTTTACGGCTGTTGTGATTGACCTATAGACAATAAAGCTGGATTCCTACTCTGTATAATTAAGGAGTACTTAAAAAGCCCTGCCTGCCCCCAAATTATTTCTTCCTCTATTCTCCCCTTCTAAATGGCCTGAACTTTTTAGCCATTGGAATTTCTCCCCTGGGTTAGACAGAAAGGGAAGTGGGGTGAAGAAAGTGGGAGGAGAGATTATTTCCAATAGATCACTGTCAATCTGAGACCCTGAGAACATATCCTGTAAATACTGATTAATTAATGTCCATTTTGGAAGACTTAAAAGCTATTTCCACCTAGAATGGACAGACATGATATAGGTCAATCAATCCATCAACATTTATTAAGTGCCTCTTGTTAAAAGGGAAATCCTATACAGGGATCTTTTGCCTTGCACAATGAGGCAAAACTCAGGAAGAGAGAATTAAAAAGGAGTTTATTAAAAATGTCAAAATAGAAACACGTTGACAAGCGGATCACTGAAGATCAACATGGTATGCAAAAGGAGGGTGCTTTTATTGACAACTTTTGCAAAAAGAGCAAGACAATCCTGGCCACCAAAGGGCTGAGCCATTGCATCTCAGCTCCACTTCCATGAAAGCTCATGGGACTCTGTGCCAAATAGCAGATGGAACAAGGGGATCAAAAGCAGCCTCCCCCAACAGGCTGATTCTCACTACCCAGAAAACTAGGAGCAGGGAGTGAGTCATTGAGTCACCATAAATGTCAATACTATTATATGCTATAGGCATTGTGCTAAAAACAGGTAAGCAATGATGTGGGGGAAAATAAGGAAGTTGTAGTCCTTAGATGGGAAAAGCATAGAGAAAAGCTCACTAGTCGTGGCTCTCCTAAAACAGAGTATCTGAGAGATAGAGGGGATGCTGAGAACTGTCACACCAAATAGAAGCTTGACCTGTTTCACAGCCTTACCTAGGATAAGCCTTGAGTAGCAGCAGAGCCCTAATAAGCAATTCTGTCATTCATGACAAGCTTTCCAGAATGGACTCTTGAATCTGTTTTGTTTTGTTTTTTTAAGACAAATTAGGTGAGGAGAGATTTTGTGTGTGTGTTATACATAATGTACCCCAAGCCCAAAAGAGTGCTTCTGGGAATGTTCTCAGCAGGGGAAGAGGTAAGAAGCCCTCCTAGGGTTCAGCTACCAGAAAAAAAGAAGCATTCCATCTGGTATCTTCCTGCTTTAACTCAACTAAGTTAAGCATACCTCTTTCTTTCTATGCTGCTAAAGGATTGAAAGAGCTATCAGTAGCCTCTAAATTTTGGTGCCCTGGGCCTATGCCCCAGGTTGCCCTGCCCTAGTTATGGCACCCAGAAGAAAAGGGTTGCATTTCTACTTACTAAAAGGCTAAATTTTCTTCAAATTTTGGAAAATATCAGAAATTTATTCCCATCCAATTTACTTTGGTAACTCCTACTCTCCTTTCTCAAAATTTTTATAATAATTTTGATTTGGTTGATAAAATGATTTTTAAAAATTAAATTAAATAAAAATATAGAATATTTTGATAATAAATAAATGATAAACATTTTGATAAATAACAATACCTACCTAGTGAAATAAAATGGAGATTAAAATGCTTTGTAACCAATAAAGTGCTAGAAAAAATGTAAATTATTCTTTTGGTAGCACCTTTACTATTGAGGGCATTTTTCTAAATGTTCATTTTTGAAAAATCACTTCATGTCATTAAAAACATCTTCCCTTTATAGTTATTTTCAGATGCAGTGATGGGAGATCCCTTTCTCGTGGTTGAGACAGGCAGGCTGGTTCTAGACTCTGCAATAGGGGAAGGAAAGAAACAAAGCAAAGATTCTCAAGCTTTTCTTCTGGAGACCTTCTCTAGACTTTTGGAGCTCTTGACTCTCCGCCACCGACTGATAGAAATAAGCGTAGAAAGCGCGCACTTGGCATGGTAGGTACAATGGCTCTATCCTCCTGATACAGGGCAAACTTCGCAGTAGAGCATGGGAGAGGCAGCCAGAAGAAAGAGATGCTTTGAGGGTTGTTGTTTTTTTTAAACTTTTATTGATGCCACAATCATTTCTCAAAATGTTGACTCCTCCACTTAACTCCCTTGTGTAACAAAGAAAAATAGTTCAGCAAACCCCAAACAAACAACAGAGTCTCTTCTGGTAGCATGTGCAATCTCTCTCACTTGAAGCCTTCAAATGCTCTTCAGAGAAGAGAAAACTGTTTCATCATCAGTTCTCCAGCTCTAAGATTAATCTGAGTTAATGTGCATATTATTACTATGGCTATCCTTTCTTCACTTGGCATCTATTTGTATCTTACCATGTTTCTTCACATTTTTCATCTACATCATTTCTTATAGGGCAGTGGGACAGGTCCAGCCATTCATTCCTCAATCAATGGGCACATATCCTATTTAAGTCAGTAAATATTTTACAAAGAGCCTCCTATGTGCCAGGCAAATGGACTAAGTTCTGGGCATGTAAAGAAAAGAACAAACAAAGAAGTTCTTATTCTCCAGGAGCTCATGGTCTAATAGAAGAGACAACATACAAACAAATATCTACAAACAATATATAGATATGTGTATAGCTATATGTAGAATTATATATGTGTGTTTTAAATACCTATGATATACAAACACTATTATACATATATAAAGAGAGAGATATAGAGACATGTAAATATAGACATATATCTTATTATATATGTGTGTTGGGCTTAGCAAGTGATGAAGGATAGATGTTAGGACAAGATTCAAATAGTATGTAATTGAACTGACTCCGATAGAGTAGAAAGAGAATGACTTCTCTCACAAAATTTAAAATTGTTTTAGACTAATTGGAACAATTTTCAAGTACAACAATAGTGTATTCACATTTCTGTTTTCAGATAGGCAGCTAGGTGGTGCAGTAAATAGATGTCTGGGGAAGGAGGACTTGAGTTCAAATCTGTCCTCAAATACTTAACAGCTATGTGACCCTGGGCAAGTCACTTAATCCTGCTGGCCTCAGTTTTCTTCTCTGTGAAATGAGCTGGAGAAGGAAATGGCAAACCACTCCAGTATCTTTACCAAAAATATTCCAAATGCCATCACAGAGATTTGGAAATGACTGAGAAATCTTCCTATAACTCTCTAAAATTAATTCTTTCCCATCTTTTTATTACTTTTGCCAATTTGATGGCCATGAAGTAAAACTTCAGATTTGCTTCAATTCTTTTCTTAATTATTAGCAATTTAGAGCATAAAAAAGATCTTTTTTTTAATTAGGGAGGTTAGGCATCCTTGTTTAATATACAGATTTTATACATTTCTTTCACTCATCCATCAATCCTTTAATAAGCATCCATTATGTCCAAAGCACCATGATAAGCACTGGAGAAGTTACAAAAATAATGAAGACATGGTCTTTGCACTAATGATGCTTACAACCTAGCAGGGGTATGTTCTTTATGTACAACTGTCCAAAATTACACAATTACTCTAGTGAAGAACAGAATGTACTAAGAGCATAAGGCAAATGCAAGTGCCATCTGAGATCAAAGGAAGGAAAGACAGTTTCCATCTGGGAGGATTAATCAGTAAGTTTATTGCATGCCTATATTGATATGAAGAGACTAACCTGACCTACTCACTTATTCTTCATTCCCTTTTATTCTAATTACCAACTTTACCGTCAACTGAAAGTATTTTCTCACCAAAATCACCAACAACCTTTTAATTGCCATATTCCTAAACATTACCTAATACTTATCCCCTTTGCCTTCTCTGCAGTACTTAACACTGTTTGCCACCCCTTCCTTCTTGATACTTCTTCTTCCCGTGGCTTCTATTCCCTTCTGGCTCTTTCCCCAATTATCATTGGGAAGGAAGGGTTAGGATTGAGGCCAGAAATAGTGATAAAGGGAACACATTATAATCATTCCAGGTTTTTCCCATCTCTGATACTATGTAAGTGGTTTATTAAAATAGGAATGATCCAGGTTCCTGAAATATATCATTATAATTCTCATTATTGGGCACAGCCCAATTTATGATTTATATGAGATATATGTGTATATGATTTAAATAGTAATAATTAATAGGAAACTTGTCTCCAAGTGAGGAAAATCTAAGTTCAAATTCTGCCCTGACACATACTAGTTAATATATGTAAAACTTTTTTCCTCCAATAATATTTTATAGTATTTTCCCAATTACATGGCAAAGCAATTTTTAACATTTGTTTTCTGATATTTTGCCATCCAGATTCTTCCCCTCTTTCCCTCTCCCTTCTCTGAGAAAGTAAACAATTTGATGATGTAGGTTATATACATGTGCCATGCAATATATATTTCCATATTCATCATATTGTAGAGGAAGACATATCACACATACAAAAAAACTCATGAAGAAAATAAAGTGAAAAATGGTGCTTTGATCTACATTCAGACTCTAATTCTTTCTCTGATGGTGGATAGTTTTTTTCATCATGGATGATGATCCATCATCAAAGATAGCCTTTGGAGTTGTCCTGAATCATAGTATTGATGATAAAAGCTAAATTGAACATAGCTGATCATAGTACAATATTGTTGTCCCTGTGTATAATGTTCTCTTGCTTTTTCTCACCTCGCTTTTCATCAGTTCACATAAGTCTTTCCAAGGTTTTCTGAAATCATCCTGTTCTCCATTTCTTATACCACTGTAGTATTCCTCTACAATCAAATACCACAACTTGTTCATCTATTATCCAATTGATGGGTATCCTCTCAGTTTCCAATTCTTTACCACCCCAAAAAGAGCTAAATGAGCTTATATATTAATACAATGAAAGGCAGCAAAGCTTAGTGGATTAAGTGCTAGCCTCTAAATCAGGGAGTCCTGGGTTCAAGTCCCACCTCTAGTACCTACTGGCTATGTGATCCTAATCACTTAACTTTGCAGTTTGCTAGTTAGTTCTCAAAAACCATAAGTTAATTTGAAGGTGCCCAAGTAGAAATATTTTTATCCAGAAGTTTTTTGTACCAATATAATTATAGGCTCACTGTCTGTTTGTTACCGTAGTCCTTAACACAAAAACATTTCAAAATGTCTAGATGCCTCTTTTCTAGCCACTTTCTCATCAAAACTGTTATATGATATAGAGAGAGGCAGCATCATGACCTTATGGATAGAGATGTGGCCTCAGAGTCTGGAGCACCTTCATCCATGACTGGCCTCTGGCATACATATTGGTCTGGGAACCTGAGAAAATCATGTATCTTCTCCGTACCCAGCATCCGACTAAGGCTATAATTTGCAAAGAAATTTGCTTTGCTGGAAGAAGGAAGAAGTTCCCTTTACCAATGAAATCCCCTTGTCATGTCATAAGATATAAAGGGACTGAGATCTTGACTCTCATTCACTTCAAAATTCATATAGTACTTTATTCTGCTTCTGACTTCCCTGGCATGTGTATTCAACTCTTGGGATTTTTTCTCAGCACCTCAATCATTGTTTTCCTTAAAAAAATAAATTTTCATTGATTTATTTTGGTTTTATGTCTCTTAGGTCTAGAACAAATAGACATTCAGGAAAAAAAAATAATAGCAGATAGAATGGGTATTTATTTTTAATTTTAGGCTCTACAAGATATTTGCCCAAGAGATGGGTTTTGATGAGTTCCATTTATACTTGAGGCCAGTCTACTTTGAATTCTCATCACATAAGGAGAAGGCAGAGCAACCACCTCCAACATTCATTACAACTCTCCTGGAAGATAATAGTCGAGTAGACAGGTAAGTCATCATGTATTATTTGTGTTATTTGAGGTGGAACAAGAGCAGAGATGAGACCATGACTCATATCCTGCTCTCCTAGTGAGTGATCTTATGAGTGGGAAAAAAAAAATTCTAACATCATTTATAACCCAAATTGAATCACCCTGTGAAACTTATTCCTTAGAGACTTTGCCTAAAGTCAAGAAGACCTGAGTTCAGATCGAACCTCAAATACTAACTAACTAACTATATAACCCTGGGCAAGTCACTTAATCTGTCTGCCTACATTTTCTCAACTCTAAAATAAGAGAATAACAGCACTTATCTCCTAGAGTTGTTGTAAGGTTCAAATGAGGTAATATTTGGAAAGCTCTTAGCACAGTGCCTGGTATATAGTAGGTACTATAGAGATAGTAGCTATAATTATAATTATTATTATTACTATCTAGGCTTTGATTTTTTTGAAATTTAGGAGAAAAATGAATAAGTGAGGGAAAGCTGATTTTTTAAAAAAGGTATCATATAAATTTTTAATGAAAATAAAACACACTGTCTCAGAATTTGAGAGTTGGAATGAACCTTGGTGGCCATCAACTCTACCCCTACATGAGAGAAGTGCCTACTATAACATACTTCTCAAGTGGTCATCCAGCCACTATTTGGAGACCTCCATTGAAGGGAAGCTCACTGTGCTTAAGGCCACCCATTCCACTTTTAGAAAGCTCTGATGAGAAGAAATTTTTTCCTGATGATCTAACCATTTGTCTTGGATCTGCCTCCTGGATTCCTACAGAACAAAGGTAATCCCTCTGCCACATGACTGCCCTTCAAAACTTTGAAGCAGGCTGTCTTGTCCTTTATTAATTACTATCATAATAACTATGAAATAAAAAGTTAAGACGAAGTAGTAGGACGCAATGAAGAAATGGGTGTGGCAATCAATATAGTTAGCAAAATGTTAGGGAGGAGCTGGCAAAAGACTTGGGATGAGCAAAGGATAAGTGGCTGGGAGCCTCAGGGCCTGACAGGTGATTTCCAGAGTTATAAGTTATGAAGCTTAAATTGGGCAGGAGTACCAATATCAGCAAGACAATGTTCTCAAAAGCCATTGTTCTGTGCTCTTCAATGCATGAGATTCTACTTGGTCTTGGCAGTCATGGCTTCAAAAAAAAAGTAGGTGAGGTCTAGCTAGAAATGTGATGAGGTTGGCCAAAAAAAAAAAAAAAAATACAGGTAGTTTCCAAAAAGAAGAATCTGACTCAGAAAGAAGACAAAGATGGAAGAGATGCAGTGGAGACTAGAAGAATAGGTTCAGAAAATTTTGACCTAGGGGCTCTGACTTTCTAATTTTTAGATAAAGTTATTAATAATCAAGAAACAAATGAATAATGCGTGGAATCAAGTGTCAAGTACAGGAAGCAGTACTAGTTTTGACTTTTAAAAGTTGCTGAGGGGGCAGCTGGGTGGCTCAGTGGATTGAGAACCAGGCCCAGAGATCAGAGGTCCTGGGTTCAAATCTGGCCTCAGATGCTTCCTAGATAGGGAAATCACTTGACCCTCCATTGTCTAGCCCTTATCATTTTTCTGCCTTATAACCAATATATAGTATTGATTCTAAGATAGAAGGTAAAAGCTTTAAATAACTAACTAACTAACTAACTAACTATATGAATGAATGAATGAATGAATGAATAAATGAACAAATGAACAAATAAATAAATAAATAAATGAAAAGGAGCTGAACGAGAAGGTATTAATGCTACCCCAAAATAAAAAAATGAAACAGAACAAAAGCAAAGGTTGGCCTTCAAGGAAATGCCAAAGTCTTTGTGGGGTAGAATGCAAAAACAGAGGAAATTAGTATATTGTCCTGCTCCCCCACAACAAAAATATACTAAGTTCCCTTTTGGCAGCTCTACAGAAGCAAATATGGTCTTGCCTAGAGACAATTCTTCTAGAAAGGGTAAGAATTTGAAGAAGAGTCAATTTAGTTTTCCTAGGCTTTTTTCTGTAGATACTTTCTTGAAGTTAGGTATCCTGTAATTCCAATCTCAATAAATGTCCTAGAGGCACTGGCTATTAAAGGAACCCTATACTTCATCTTTTTGCAAAATAAAGAATACTTTGTGATGTAAATGACCTGCACATGAGCTGTTTTATAAGGCTAGACCTTTTTATTTACTGGATTTTCATTAAAAAGAACATACCTGAACAACAATAATCAGTTATAAATTAATAGTCTCCATGTTTTGCTTTAAGGCATTGAGAGTCCTAGGATCTCATCTATGTGGGTATTCCTTCCAATAATGCCTATCTCAAGGCATCTGTATCCTCTCATCCTATGGAACTCTGGTCCATATCTTCCCATGAATCACATTACAAGGGGACCACTCCACTTGCTGGGGATCTTCTTTCATGTATCTTAACACTGTGTAGATCTCAACAGAGCACACAGGCTATTCATTACTTATTCTTGGTTCTTGCCAGATGACTGATCACCTTCTTTTCCAGCTATAAATCTTTCTGATGAAATACTTTATGCCATTTTCCATATGTAATTCTATATTGCTAATATGCTGGGGCTTGCTCACACCCACTAACATACCTCTTTATTGCCCTTTGAATAACCCACAACTTCAATTCTTTGGAGACTGTGGTATTTATATGCAAATATATAGATTGAACAAAGAGTGTCTTTTCCTCTCCCTCTCTCCCAGTCCCTCTCTATCTCTCTGTCTTTGTCTCTGTCTCTTGTCTCCCTCTCTCTTTCTCTCTCTCTCTCTTTCTCTCTCTCCCTCTCTGTCTCTCTCTCCCCATCTCTATCTCCCTCTCTCTGTGTTTCTGTTTGTCTGTCTGTCTGTCTGTCTGTCTCTCTCTTTCTGTCTCTCTGTCTCTGTCTCTGTCTCTCTGTCTCTCCCTGTCTTTCTCTCCATCTCATTTCCAGTTTAGTGACCACAATCTGAAACCACATAATGGAATTATATTGAGTACCTGCTCATTCAGGTAGTGACCCCCACCTGAACCCACTAAATACTACTCTTTTATCTGTAATGCCCAAGGGGCTAACCCATTGGGTAATCCCTGAGCCTTTGAGCAACTGCCTATGTGATCTACTTCAGGTTTATCAAACTCTAATAGAAATGGACCATTAAACCATACATAAAGAACCCTATGAGTATATACTGAACTACATATTAACACGATCTGTTTTATTGTGTTTTTATTTATTTTGTTAAATATTTCCTAATTACACATTAATCTGGCTCTGGATCAATTGGGAATCACTTGAAAGAGTGTCTTGATCTCCATGCAAGTGGGCATGTATTTGACTCTTCTGATCAACAAGATATTCTAGATAATATGCCAAAGGCTAGTCAAAATAAAAAGTATTGCTCTGGTTGGCTCAGGAAAGCCTTTATCAGAAAGTACTGGAATCTTGTCAGAGAGTGTTTAAGTAAGACTTTAATAAAATATTTAAACTAAATTTGCATATAACAAAATTCTTTTTGCTACCACATCACAGTTTTAGTCCTGTTGCTCCCATGATTCAAACCCAGACCTTCCATAAGCAACAGTTTTTATAACTTTTAACAAAAGATCAGTTTTTTTTTTACTTTAAATACCTCAATTGCCACATATTTTAGTACAGGATTATTGTAGTATTTTGTTCCTTTCTGCTGTGGTTGAATCTTTTTTCTATGGACAAAAATGGAATCAAAAGAAGCACGGTACCATTAAGATAGCTTTAGTTTGCTTGATCTACACTAGTTTGGGAGAATAGGCTATGCCCTAAGTTTGGAAAAACAAGAAGACCCTGAAGCAAAATAATAATTTTTCTTATGTATCAGGGAATGTTCATGAGAATGAAAAAAATAGAAAAGAAATTTAATGTAGGAGGACTCAGTTTCCTATAATTCTTGGCCCTGGGTCCAAGAGACAGGCATTGATAGGAAGAGGGTAAGGCCTTGCTTAGCCCAGATGCCATGGGGTCCAGGGCCTGATTGGAGCAGAAGGAGAAGACTGCTGGGAACCCAAAGGTTCCCAGTACAATGAGATAAGAGGTCATCTATAGTTATGGTAATGGGTGAAAGTGACCACAGCAAAGGCAGTCAGGACCTAAGAGGGTACAAACTGTGTGGGAAAACCAGAGCAAGGAAGAAAGGGGTCCAGGCTGCAATCTGGCAGACAATGATATAGGATGCAGATGTTGTCTTCATGATTTTCCAATTCTACCCATGCAACAGAGAAACCCTTCTTGGTGTTGTAAGTTTGTTTATGTGAGACTGGAGACTGATGCTTTGGGGATAAAGAACAATTTTTCTTGCTAAATGGGGCTTGAAGGCAAACCCCACCCAAATGGGGAAAAAAAACAACCTTAACTTATTTATAAAGGTCCTTCTCAAGGAAGGGAGGGTAGGAAGGGAGAGAATTTAGAATTCAGAAGTTTAAAAAAAGAATGTTAAAAATAGCTTTTACATGTAATTGGGGAAAAAAGTAAAATATTAAACAATAACAAAAAATACTCCCTTGATGCAGAGTTTGTTTAGAGTCCCATTTATACAGGTTTTTAGTGACTTGGAATGTTCTCTTATTTTTCTGAGAAAAGATTGAAATACATTCTTCCCACTGTTCCTGCCACCCGTTCTCTCCAATCCTGTTCGTGTTTGTATGAATTCCAAATAGCTAAAAACAAGCCGTTGAGATGGACATGATGTCTATGGACTTCTGGATAATTGTTAAGAGTCCTATTGTAGATTTCATATTTTTCCATGTAAAATGCAAAATAAACATATATATGAAACAAAAAATATAGGTTAATATGCTTTATATAAAATGTATATTAGGAACTTATGTTATATTATTATATTAATTTTATTATAAACAAATACTTCTGGATAAGATCTAGAAATAGGTCAAATTCAGCTTTCTCTAGCTTTAGCTGGCTGGATCAGAGCACCAGCCACAGAGATGAGTTATTTTGAGGAATCACCCAGATTAAACCCAGACCAGATGCCAAGAGTAGTGGGCTCTAAGGAACTCTCATTAATATAGGGGACTCACTCTATCAATTGTGGTTGGCACTTTTTCTGTAACTTAGAATCTTAGAGAGTTGCCTAGAGATTTGAGGGAGATAAAAAATTTGATTTGATAAATTTCATTATGGTGCAATATAAAGTATTTGATCCAGAGTCATAAAACCTGAGTCCCTTTCTGAATCTGTTGTGTATTCACTATTTACCTTGACCAGATCATACCAACATATACATGCCTTACTCTTCCTATCAATAACCTGAAAATAGTAATATTTGCTCTGTGAAGTATTAGGATTGCTTTTCTGATAAATTATTGATTTGCTTCCCCCTCACCTGAAGTTTTGTGATTGCTATGAAGATGGGAGAGGGAGGGAGGAGTGAGTGAGAGAGAGAAAAAGCAAGAAGAAAGAGGATGAAGAGAGGAGAAGAAGGAGGAGGAGGAGGAGGAGGAGGAGGAGGAGGAGGAGGAGGAGGAGGAGGAGGAGATGATGATGATGATGATGATGATTTTTTAAGGTCAGAAGAGAACTCAGAATTCATCCACTCCTAAGGTCCACAGATTATGAGTGTTTTTCATTTGCCCAAGGCTTTAGAAAGTAAGCAAGTGTCAGAATCGGGGTTTGAACCCACACCAAATCCTGTGTTCTGTTCACTATCCCATGGAGCAAGCCAGTAGAGATCATCTAGTAAATTGTGATGATTTGTTAGTCAGTCCTGCATTAGAATGAGGGGATCTATAGATTTTAATGACATTTGGTCATTTGGTTACATTGAAACTGGCATTATTTTAAAGTACTTAATTGGTCTGAATATCTGACTTCAACAAAATCTGAATGGAGCTAGTACTATAGAACTCCCATCCCCAAAGAGTATGAACTTTGTGCCAAGGTTAGAGTTCTACTTCCCACTTATAGATATATAGCAAGTGTGTTCTGGGCCTGTCTCAGAGACAGGCAGACTACATCTGCCCTCAGGGTACAAGGAGTATCCTAAAGATTTGAGGGTTTCTTCTCTATTGCCATCATCTGGAGACACCACCAGCTGTGTTCCCATCATTGATAAGTGCCAGTGACTAGAACCCCAGTTCTTTTTAACCATTTAACATCTATTAGCTTTTAGAAAGGGATATTTATAGCAATAGGTAAAATATAAATGTTCTACCCCCTCCCTTATATACTTAGAGATATACTCTCCTCTCACCTCAGTTTCTTGGGAATCTGGAATAAACTCCAAATCCCCTATTACTTATATGTGATTGCTACATGGCAGCTCCTCAGAATTCAAGGTCATAGAATGGAGAAGTATATGAGAGGGACAGCTGGGTGGCTCAGTGGATAGAGAGTCAGGCTTGGAGATAGGAGGTTCTTGGGTTCAAATATGGCCTCAGATCCTCCCTAGCTGTGTGACCCTAAGCAAATCACTTGACCTCAGTTGCCTACCCCATATCATTCTTTTGCCTTAGAACCAACACATAGAATTGATTCTAAGATACAAGGTAAGAGTTTAAAAAAAAGAAGAAGAAAAAGAAAGAAAAGCACATGAGGGAGCAAGTCAATGAACACTTATTAAGTACTTATTATGTGCCATGCAGGAGGATGGATCCCGTGCAGAAGGGGGTTCTCAAGTTTTATAATCAAATGGAAAGACTGTCCCCAAAATGAAGTAATAGGAAGGGAGGGGGTAACGAACAGTAAGAATGATCTTTTTGGGGGCAGCTGGGTAGCTCAGTGGAGTGAGAGTCAGGCCTAGAGACAGGAGGTCCTAGGTTCAAACCCGGCCTCAGACACTTCCCAGCTGTGTGACCCTGGGCAAGTCACTTGACCCCCATTGCCCACCCTTACCACTCTTCCACCTATGAGACAATACACCGAAGTACAAGGGTTTAAAAAAAAAATAAAAATAAAAATAAAAAAAAAAGAGTGATCTTTTTGTTTTTACTTCTTCATCTTTGAAAAGATCAACGAAGTTCGGAGGTCCAGATGCTTTCTGTCTTCAAAATGGGATACTGGTAGGGAGTATTTAATCTCTCTAGAGGCTGGAGAAAGTTGGTACTGGTAGATTAGAGCTCCAGAGAAACTGGATCCCAGCCTAAGCTGGTAGGGAGCAGAGAAGGATTATAACACACACAGCTGAGAAAAGAAAGGAGAAGATTTCATTTGTTTTCAGCCCTAAGATGTCTCCTTAGAAGATGATGAAATAAAGGTGACAGAACAGGGTGGAAGAAACTACAAGAGTATGATAAGGAAAGGGATAGGTATACAGCATCTGTTTCACAGCTTTTGGGTTCATAACTTTTCTTGCATCATGAATCCTTTTGGCATTCCGGTGAAATCCATGGACTCCTCAGAATAAAGTTTTTAGATGTATAAAATTAAGTATATGGGATTAAAAAGGAAACCAAAGGTTAATGAAAATAAAGCAGAATTTTTTTTCCTTCTAAGTTCCTGGACCCCAAGTTAAGAAAGCCTCCATTAGCAAAATAAGATTTTCTTAAAATACATCTCTCGGCTCTTGATATAAAGCCAAGTACCTACCTCACAAGGTTATCATGAGGATAAAATGAGATCATATATATGAAGTACTTTGCTTTAACAAATAAATATGAGCTATTGTTGTATTATTATTAAAACAATTTCTACAATTAATTAGGATAGGATTTTCCTGGAAAAGAACATCAAGCACAGTGGTAGAAAGGCCAAGAAACATAAATAACAAAATAGGGTCTATTTCTTAAAATTACATTTAAGAAAAAAAAATATTCAAACCCGGCCTCAGCCACTTCCCAGCTGTGTGACCCTGGGCAAGTCACTTGACCCCCATTGCCCACCCTTACCAATCTTCCACCTATGAGACAATACACCAAAGTACAAGGGTTTAAAAAAAATAAAAAAAATAGCTGGTTTCTCTGAAATTGAATGGTACTTTTAAAAAAGAAATTATAATTTTTTAGAATTATTTTTCATATTATTGCTTTTCGAATGAGATTTGTTTTTAGATGTGTACTATACATTCAGACATTCAGAAATGGCTTATATTTGAACCAATATGATATATTTGATTTATCTATAGCCTTTTGGAAAAAGATCTAAGTAATAAATTCAATATATATATATGTATATAGATAGATAGATAGATAATAATATTGTCATTCCAGAGAGGGAAGTCAAGACATTTATTCTGCTCTTTGGACTAACTATATATAGATATGTCGATATCCTATTCATGAGAGCCAAAAGACAGAGCAATGGGACTAGTGTTAATTTATTTGTTTTTTCCCTGTAGATATGCTCCCTCTACACTTCCATTGGCCATCTCTGAAGTAGATAATAATCATGTTGGAAAATTTAGTTTTCACAAAAAGGAAAGTATTTTTCAGGTAAATTGTTTTTCTCTTTTCTGCCAAAGGAAGTCATAGTAAACTAATAAGCCACATGCAGATTGCCTATTAGTAATATTATGTTATTTTAGCCCCAGAATTTTAGTTCCCTCTTGTAATCACAGCTCTCAAAAATCTAATAAGAATAATTATGTACTATTGTAGTTTGGCATAATGTATTATAATAACTGTAGCAGGAATCCCTGTTTGGCATTAAAAATAAGCTACATGTTTCTAATCACCTTCATTAAAGTGCCTTTTTTTTAAAAATGCACTTTATTTTGGGAGACTTTTAATTGAGTTTGTTAAATTATACAGTAGAATGTAAGCTCTTTGAGGGCAAGTTCTGATGTTCATTTTTGTTCTCTGTATCCCTAGTACCTTGTACAGAACCTGGCATAGAGCTGGTGCTTAATAAATGTGTATTGCATTAAGTACAGGAAACTTACTGATGTTCATTCCCCTCTGCCTTTTCAGAAAAGATTTCTTAGCTTTTCTCTGGGAGCAGTGGGAGGGGGAAGAAGAGATTAAACATGAACATGATCTGGGTTACTTTATTCTACATGGCAACCTACTTCTGGAGATAAATCTTTCAGAATTTGTCTAGTATCCTCAAAGGAGGCTGAATAAAATTTGCAGCTTTGGGGGAAAATTAGACCTGGGTGACTGCCATAAACTGAAATCAGTGCTCAAGGCTTCCTGAGAGACCATTTGCTCTAAATTCAGCCCTGGAGCTCAGAGGCCTGGGTCAGCACTGTTTTTAAAGGTCAGGGTATGTTTCCCACACAGTGAACAGATGGCACACATCTTCCTACCTTCTCCTTTGTGAGAGAAGAGCGAGTTCTTAATGTTTTTCATACTTTCTTCCTTTAGCTCTTGTTACATTCTGGAGTGGAAAACATGCAAGTGACACTCGCTTGCCAGACTGCTCAGAAAAATGCTCTCATGGTCACTGTCCAGCAGGCTGCCTTCTGCCACAGTCCACAGTCCATCTGCCCAGTGGACAGACAGGTCAGCCCAAGGGATTAGACAAACCAGAGAACTGCTGTGCTGTCACTAGCTGAAGCCAACTAATTGCATCTGGGGAGTTTGGCAATGTGTGATCATTGTAAATGTGAATCTCTGACCATATCCCTTACTATATTATTATCTACCTCTTGCTTTTCTTTTTCCTTTTTCTCTCCTGTAATGGGCGAGTTATTGATTCAGTTTCTATTGGTTACTTTAATGGACTGAACAAATGTAAATGTAAGGCATGTACAAAAAAATGTGGGAATTAACCTAGACTTGAGGAGATGAATTTTTAAACGATTGATTCTTCCTCATCCAAGTTCACTGAAGAAGAGTTCACTGAAGAAGAATGAAGGCAGATTTGAACGAACTGTAAAAAGAATTATCTAGTAAGCAAAAGAAGGTCAAGTCCCAGTAAGAAGGAAGTCAGAGCCCTCACAAGATGGTAACCTGATTGTTAGGTATCAACCTTTCCTATTATGGTTTCGACAAGAGTTCTTGGTACCAAGTTGGAAAGAAGAGAATGCTTTAGAGAAGGGAAAAGAGAAAGGGATGCAAGTTGTATTTGGAAGGAAAATAGAGAAGAAGGGATCTCTCCCCGAAATACACGTGGAGAGATTAAAGCTTAGGTTTAAAAAAATAAAAATAATTTCCCTAGAATCATTCTTGTAAACAGACTCTAGCTCATCTGGTTGTCAGGGAGTCTGTTTAGTTTGTTACTAAGGAGTTATCTCTCCCACCTTGGTCAACACCACTCTTTCCCTTTGGCTTTTTTCCATCTCATTTGAATAAAAGAATATAGTTCTCTTCTCTGCATATTGAGTTTGCTCCATCTGAGTTGTACCTTTTTTGTGATGGATTTTTCAAATAATTTTTATTCTATATTTAGAACCCCACCCCCACCATCCCCAGTGTGTTGAATTGTTTTAGCACAGATTATCATGAAAGCTCAATAAGGAATTAGACATGGAAATTTATTTTTAAAGCCCACTGACTGACTTTCTTTAGTGACATAATCTTATGATTCAAGACATTTTTCCCTTGTACTTAAATACCCAAAGGGTCTTTTTATTTTATTTTTTATTTCTTTAAATATTTTTCCATGTTTATACGATAAATTTTCTCTCTCTCCCCTCTTCCCTCCCACTTCCCAGATTCCACTGGGTTATACAAATGTTATAACTTGATACCTATTTCCATATTATTCATTTTTGCAATAGATTGCAATAATTGCAATAACAATTTTGTAATAATTGCAAAAATTATTTAATTTTGTGATCTTTGGAAACCAAAACACCAAATCATGTGCCCATATAAACAAGTGATAAGTCATATGTTTTTCTTCTGCATTTCTACTCCCATAGTTCTTTCTCTCAATGTGGATAGCATTCTTTCTCATAAGTCCCTCAGGATTGTCCTGGATCATTGTATTGCTCCTAGTAACAAAATCTATTACATTCCATTGTTCAACAATGTTTCATTTTTGGTGTACAATATTCTCCTGGTTCTGTTCATTTCACTCTGCATCAGTTCATGGAGGTTCTTCCAATTCATATAGAAATCCCCCAGTTCATCATTCCTTCAGCACAATAGTATTCCATCACCATAATATACCACAGTTTGTTCAGCCATTCCCCAATCAAGGGACACCCCCTTATTTTCCATTTTTTTGCCACCATAGAGTGTGGCTATGAATATTTTTATACAAGTATTTTTCCTTGTTATTTCTTTGTGGTACAAACCTAGTAGTGGTATTTTTGGATCAAAGGGCATGTATTCCCAAAGGGTCTTTAGAAGAAATAAGTTTGGGAACCACTAACAGGAGTTTCCTTTTAGGTCACCTTCTTTCCTTCACTCTGGGTTTTGTCCTAGTATAGAATCCTACTCAATCCTTTACTACCAGACTAATTTTCTTCCTTCTTGTGAAAAATGAAAAGGAGGAGAATTTTCCTTTACATAGATAGCTCATTAAAATTTGGAAATGAGTTTCCTCACCAAAATAATAGTACAAGTGTCACAGTGACACCCTGGACCTCCATTTGCATGAAGGTCAGGTGTATTATATTTCATTCCTCCCCCCAGCATTCTCCTATACTTTTAAGAGGTTGGAGGGGACAGTATCAATTCTTTGCCATTGACTCAAATCCCCACCAATTGTATTCTCTTAATTTTTAGGGGGTCTGAAGCATTCTAGTTCCTTTTAAACACTTACCAGTCAGATTATCTTTTGAAACAGAATATTTACTTCAAAGGTATAGCAATATCAAACGTTAAAAATTCCCTGTACTGTCTAGAAATAGCATCTTTTCACTCTTATTGGTCCCTGTAGCATGGGATTTGGTTCTCAACCTACCTTGGGTGTTATAGCATTAATCCCACCATGTTCCAAATCCAAAGTCCTTCTGTGCTTATGGCTTTCTCTGGGCTTCCCTGAAGGGCTGGTTATAACATCTAGAATCCTAGGCTCCAAGGTCACCATGTTTTGAGCTCCTAGACACTAAGACTTAATTCTCTGAACCTAGAACTAGAAAAGGACAAATGAAACAGACTAAAACTTCAAGGCCATTTCTCAGGGGCACAGGAAAGGGGAAAGGGAAAGTGACCTTTTCCTCACCCAGTTTAGTGCATGGTGCCATGCTATGAGTGAATGAGACCTTCACCCTTGGAAACCACCAGAAATGGGGAGATCTAGCCTGGTATTTTAAATCTTAGATTCTTAATAGCTTTGTGATTCTAGTCAAGTCATTTAATCTCTCTCGACCTCAGTTTCCTCATCTGCAAAAGGAGAGCTTTGCTCTCAGATGACCTGAAAGGCTCCTTCCAGCTCTAAATCTATGATTCCAATGGCCTCTTATGAGTTCAGTTTAAGAATGGATCCCAGAACTTCTCCTTGCAAAAACAATATTATATTTCTTATTCCACTTCTTTCCTACAAAATGATAACTTTCCCTTTTAGACAATATGTCTATAATTAAGGATTGCAGTCTATCTGTAATTTTCAGTCTTAGACTTAGTTGACTCAGAGAGATTATATAATTTACTCATAATCACACAACTAGTAAGCATCAGAATCAGGATTTGAATCCATATCCAAGTCTAGGACTGTATTCATTTTACAATGTTCTCTCTGTTTTATAGTATTTTAGAAAAATATAAAGAACATATTCAATACTTTTCAGCCTACAGGTCAGTTTATAACTTGTAAGATGTAGTTTTTATATTTGCTCTTTACCCAAGTTCAAATCCAGCTTTAGATGCTTACTACTTGGATGACCTGGGCAAATTGCTTCATCTCCTGATCTGAAAAATAGGGATAATCATCTCACCTACCTCCCAGAGTTATTATGAGGATTAATCAATATAATATTTGTAAAATATTTTGAAAAACCTTGAAGGGGCAGCTAATAGCACAGTGGATAGAGTGTTAAGCCTGGATGACCTAAATTCAAATCTAGCCTGAGATACTTCCTAGCTGTGTGACCCTGGGTAAGTCAATTAACCCCAATTGCCTAGCTCTTACTGCTCTTCTGTCTTAGAATTGATTCTAAGACATAAGGTAAAAAAATTAAAAAAAACAACAATCCATAAAGCACTATATAAGTGCTAGTTGCTATTATTATTATTATTAAATTATTATGCCTTGCCCATGATAATGGTGCTTTCATTTGCTTGCACTGAGTGCATATTCTGAAGTTATTTTCCATGCTTGCTTTAGCAATACATATACTGAAGTTATTTTCCAATTCTTGGACAATGGCTAAGTCAACAAACCATATTTACTGAGTGTTTCACTATGTTTGAGCCTTGCAGAGAGACCTTTGTTCAGCCATACTTTACTAGGGAAATAGCTTTTATTTTTCTCACTTCCCCATCCTCTTCCTTGTGTGGCTAAAGGGTGGGGTGGTCAGTGTTTGTATCATAATCTCATCTTTGGCAGCATCACCAGGCCCTGCCTGAACTAATTTTTTTTAGTCTTTATCATCTGTCTTAGAATCAATACTAAGTATTGGCTCCACAGCAGAAGAGCAGTAAAGGGCTAGGCAATTGGGATTAAGTGGCTTGTCCAGGGTCACACAGCTAGGAAGAGTCTGGCACCATATTTGAACTCCGAATCTCCCATTTCTAGGCTTGGCTCCCTATCCACTGAGCTATGCTAAAAGAACTGCTATAACTAGAAAATTGGGACCCATGGTCCCAAATCCCATAAATAGGGTCTTAAATCCAATGGTCCCTGAAAAAATGGTCCCTGGAATCCAATCCTTACAATATTCTAGGAAGGAAGTTCTCATCTGAGGAGCCATGAGAGGACAGGTTCCACCCATGGAAGGAGCAGCACTGGGAATGGTAGAGAAAGCACATCTTTGGCCTTCGAAGACTCAGGCTCAGTCTTCCCCTCTTCTCCAGGAGCCCAGGCTACTAAAAGGTACTGCTATCAGAGTTATGGAAAATGGTCCTATTTTCTCCTTTTCACTAAATAAAAAAAACATGTTATGTGGAAGCCAGTAGGAAAAGCACTTTTCTGGGAAAAAATTTGTTTAAAAGATGACTAGTCTGACAGGTGATGCCAATAAGGAATGCTCTATGGGTGCTGAGGTAGCATCCATGATCCTCTGTCATGTTTCTGAGGGTTGGAGTGGAATCTCTCTGGGATTGAGGGGTAGAGTATGTACAGAGTGTGTGAGCTCTCTACAGAAGAAGAGATTCTTGTTCAGTCCTTTTTCAGTTGTGTCTGATTCTTCATGACCCCATTTCGGTTTTTCTTGGCAAAGATGCAGGCATAGTTTGTCATTTCCTTCTCCAGCTCATTTTATAGGGGAGGAAACTGAGGCAAATGGTGTTAAATGCCTTGCCCAGGGGCACACAGCTACTAAGTATCTGAGGTTATATTTGAACTCAGAAAGACTTATCTTCTTGACTCTAGACCATTTATCCACTGTGCCAAGAGGAGGAAAAAGAAGGGAGAGGAAGGAACCAAAGAATTTGGGTTCAAATCCCACCTCTGATACTATCTATGTGATCTTGAGGACTTCATTTCTTGGACTAGTTTCTTTATGTGTAAAATTAGGGGGTTAGATTAGATGGCTTCTGAAGCTCCTTTCAGCTCTAGATCTCTGACCCAACGATCCTATTATAAGAGACTATGGATCTGACACTCATCTGCTATCACCTCCACCTATCACCCCAAATTGAGCAGTAATTAGGACTTTGTGCCTAGCATATCTGATCTTGGGAGGCCAAATCAATGTAGGAGACCACTTAGTTTCAGAGATAAATGAAGGGATTGTACTAGAAGAGCGCGGAGGCATCTTTATCTCTAGATCTATAATCCTATTAGCCTCTCTGGGCCTCAGTTTCTTCCTCTGTAAAATGAGGGAGTTGGGCTGGATGGCCTCAAAGGTGCCTTCAACGAACAAGTTGGACTGGGTGACTTCAAAGTCCTTTCCAGGTCTAAATCTGTAATCCTATGACTTTGTGGTGGGTTTTTTTTTAAAAGGAAGGAATTATAATCCCCAGTAAGCAAAGCTTCCTTGAAGCAGATATAGAACTAGGGAGAAAGGGACACCTGTTTGTGGACTAGTCTATTATCATTTCTGGGTGTTCCTGGGTACCTGGAGTGGTTTCTAATTTTCTTCTTGGCTGGTATTCAGTTACTTTACATATAGAACTCAGAGGTTTCTGTTCATTTGATAGGATGCCAGAGGCTTTTGTGTCTATTCAACTGGAAAAGCTGGGACTACGTGACATGATGCTGAGTACCTTCCTCCAAAGGAAGGAGACCATGAGCAAACGAGTGAAGCCTGTGAGTTTGCAATGAAAGGAGGGGGGCTGTTAGACTCTGCTACTTATTTGAGATTTTTAACAACAAAATGAGGGTTTGTATCAAGCATTTATATAGGACCTAATTTGTGCTATGAGGCTTTCTGTATGTATGTGTGTGTTTTTTGTTTTTTACAAATATTGTCTCATTTCATCCTTGTAAAAACCCTGGATATCTGCTAGGATTATTATCCCTATAATATATATTAGGGATTATATAAAATATCCCTATTATACACAATAGGGATTATATAAAAAGACTCATTTTACAGATGAGAAAACTGAGGCAGCCAGAGTTTTTTTGTGTGTGTGATTTGAGCAGGGCAACCCAGCTAGTATATGAAGCTGGATTTGAACTCAAGTTTTCTTGACTCCAGGTTTAGTGTTCTATCCATTGAACTATCAACTTCAGCTTGCAGACCCTGTTCCTAAAACTTATTATGTTTCATAGATTATCAGCCAACTTGAAGGTGATGTTATACTTCACTTTTTGAACTCATTCCCAGAAATATAGCTTGTTACAAATCTTTCTATTTACCTATAAGTAGTGGGCTTCAGAAATTAATACTATGTGGAGTGAGTGAACAAATTATGGTATCTCAATGAAGTAGAATATTCTTACACCTTTTAAAACTGAAATAGTTTGGTGACATAGTCGATAGAGAGCCAGCCTGGTGACGGGAGGTCTGGGGATCAAATTTTATACTTCCTAGCTTTGTGACCCTGGGCAAGTCACTTAATTTCATTTACAGAGCCCTTGTCCTTCTGTCCTAGAATTGTTACTAAGATGGAAAGTATGGATTTAAAAAAATTTTATAACATGTAGAATGGGTGAAAAAATTGTGATATCTGAATGAAGTAGAATATTGTTACACCTTTAAAAGAGAAGCCTGGGCAGACTTGTATGAACTGATGCAGAGTAAAGTAAGCTGAACCAGGAAAGCAATAAAAAAATGAATATAATGTTAGTAAAAAGAACACTGAAATAAGTAAACTAAAACAAAGTTGAATGCTATGCAATTCTGGTGACCAATGTAGGCTTGGAGAAGAGATGAGGAAAGATGCCTCTCTACTTTCTTTTGGAATAGAGAGTTATTAGACATGCAGAATGTTGAGTACACCACCCAATGTAGGTCCTGTTTTCCATTGGTTTTATTTACAAAGGAAGGCTCACCAGAGGAAAAGAGTATGTCTGGAAATTATGATGTGACAATTAAAACATCAAAACAATTCTAATTTGAAAAATTATTTAAAATCTAAATGTATACCAATGAATCCAACAATTTAATCTGAATAATGCCTAAGAAATTCAAGTTAAAATGGAATATAATCATTGGAGATCATAAGAAATATATATATATATAGTCTCTTTAATTTGCTTACCAATAGTTATAGAAAATTATTTTTAAAAATATTTTAAAAGACCATTCCTATTACTTTAAATTAATTTAAGTTTGAATTAATCCTAAAAGATCACTCTTATTAATGTTATAGCTTGCAAAGAAAAGGCAAGACATGATAAAATGACAATTGTACTAGAACTTAGGAAACCAGAGTTCTAGTCCTAGAAGGGCCATTTACTGTTTGATATTAAACATTCTCTATACTTCTCTGAACCTCATTTTCTTAATCTGTAAAATTAAGGATGCTGGAGTATCCAGGTTTTTTTTTAACATTTCATAATTTCATCTTTTGCAGTACTAACTGATAGAGTACTAACTGAGCTACATTTATAAATGTATATACGTATATATCTTATAGGTCCTTCTAGCACTGACATTCTATGATTTATATAATTAAGATGCTTACTTTGTTCTTAATTTTATTTCTTTTTCGAATTGCATTTTGGAGCAATCAGTATGGCACAATAGATAGAGGGGCAACCTTTGTGCAACAAAGAATTGAGTTTAAGTCCTATCTCAAGTCTGACACATACATACTAGCTATAACTATAGACAAGTCACTTCATATTTTCAGTACTTCAGACAGTTCTCGAGGAACTTAAATGTTAAATGATTTTTTGATCTACATCCATGGAGGAAATTTCCATATTGAAATTCCCCTACACAGATGAAATCAGCAACAAAAACATGGGAATCACTCAAATCCACGTTAATTTATTGACAAGAAATAACTGATTTCTTTGAGAGTGGAAAAAATTATATATATATATGTATATAACAGAGACAAACAGGTATATGTGTGCGTGCATATATATGTATGCATATATATGTACACATGTAGCATATGTATACACATGTTTACATGCATGCCTTTTATTATATGTGTGTATTGTGGTGTATATGCATGTGTACTCATGAATGTGCTGTGTGTGTGTCCTTGAGCTCTAGGATGTAACCCTAATATTGCCTGGAACCAGGGCTCCACTTACCAGCAATAACCAGACCCTGCCTCCACCTTCCCTCCCGCCATTTTCCTCAACCCCTTCCTCCAAGAACCACCTGGACTCTGACCCAGAGATTCCTGATCTATGATAGGGGACTTTTTACCTTATATCACTTAATACCAAGCTTCCAGGTCATTTCCCAGAAGTTTCCACACCATGCCACCTTGCACATGCTGCCTTCTCCCTAACCCCCTTTCCAACTCTTCTTTCTTTGTTGGGTTACCCTGTTCAGTAAAAGCCTCCTAGAGGACGGGTACCATCTTGCTCCTATTTGTATCCCTGGGGCTTTGCACAGTGCCTGACCCATGGAAAGAAATTAATAAATATGTTATTCATCATTCATTCATTCATTCATTCATTCATTCATTGTTGGGCACCGATTAACTACCAAAGAGGCAGAAACTCTTCACTAAGTAAAGAATACCACAGACCTATTAACTGACTTCTCAGAACATACAAAGCCTGGAGCACAGCAGAAAGTCTCCTCCTCAGGTGATTATCAGTGTCATTGCCTTAGAAAAAATGGAATTCAGCATTTCTGTGAGTATTTTAAGTCTGTGTATGAATGCAGGTGACCAGTTCAGTTGACTGTCTCATATAGGAAATATTTTCTTTTGGCACAGGATGAAATTGAGAAAGTCAAGCAGGAAGTGATTGTAGAATACTGTCAGAAGTAAGTACCGTATTTGGAAGTAAGATTCACGTTGGGTTTGGCCGTAAGGAATTTGATAAAGGGCAGCAGCTAAAACTTCAGCAAGTTCTGTAATGTACTTGGAACTCATGATGTTTAGTTGAGATGTGTAATGATTAAAATTCTTTGGAGACTGTATATTAATTTATAATTATTTATTAGTAAAAGTTAGAGAGAGAGAGACAGAGGCAGATGGAGAGATAGAAACACAGAGAAGGAGATGGAGACAGAGACGGAGAGAGAGATGGAGAGACAGACACAGAGACAGGGAGAGACAGAGACACGGACAGAGAGAGGCAAGAGACAGAGACAGAGTCAGAGACAGAGAATACTCAGTCACCCTAATTAAAAAAGGCTCCTCGCCCCACCACCCTTCTTCCACTCCAGATTTCATCCATGGAGAAGAGGAGCATTAAACGCTCCAGAGTACTAAGAAAGAGAGTCCCTTGCAAAAGAGAGCAAATTACTGCTCCCTCCTTTTCTTATGAGGCCAGTGATGTCATTTGTCCTGCGTCTCTCATTGGCCAGGCTTAACTTCAATCCTGTTTTGAGTCCTGACTTCTGGACACATCACCCATCACCTGGGACTTCCACCAGCCCCTTCCAGAAGTCAGGACTCCAGGTACCCATGTCACTTTAGTCAACTGACTCATAGGTGTCCTGACTTAATATGCAGGCACAAGTAAGGAGTTTTCAAATGGGTACATTTTCTATTAAATTCACCCAAATACAAGTAGGAGTACTCTGATAAATGTTTAACAACTATCTCTCCAAAAAATGTAGGCAGTACATACTTTTAAGTTTAATCTTCATTCTTTTCTTTAGTTTAGATAATCAACAAAACAATGTGAAGTCCTGATTTGTAGCATTTTCCAATTTCTGAGATATAAATGCTCACACTGAAAATTTAACTATCAACCCTCACTAGGACTCCAACACACTTTTGGAGATACCCCTAAAATCTAGGAATTTATATTTAACTAGAATGCTAGTTTTACTACCTGTATCAAAGGAAAAGCATAAACTTCCTTGAATTATCATTTGCCTTCAGCTTGAAGCACTTGAGAAATCAATCTGAAATCTTAGAAGGAATATTGGCTCTAGGGTTCAAAGAACCTGGTTCAAATTCTACTTCTGACCTTACTACGTATGTTACCTTGGGCAAGTCCTTAACCTTCTCTGAAACTCATGGTCTTCATCTGTAAAAATGGGTAGGTTAGATAGATGTCCTCTAAGGTATCTTCTAGCTCGCTTAGATATTTAACCTTAGTAGCAGACAGGGCCTCTTCTTTGGAATTCTCTCTGCAGGCTAAATCATCGCATGTCCCAGTACTCTCTCCGGGGCCAGATCATCACTTACTGCAATAGCCTAAGAGCCCTGCTGGAAGACTTCCCTACCATCAGAAGTACCTTCTTCATGATTGGGCAGTCACAAGAGAGAAAAGGAGAGAGGGACTCCAAGGAAGGTCTCCAGGCTAACCCCAGGTGGGTAATTTCTAACCCAGTTTTTCTGTTTTTAAGCATGAGATGGGGACCAGCAAAGCTAGGTAGCACAGTGGATAGAGTGCCCGTTGAAAGACTTGGGTTCAAATCTAGCCTCAGACACTTCCTAGCTATGTGACCCAGATCAAGTCACTTAACCCCAATTGCCCAGCCCTTGCCACTTTTCTGTCTTAGAATGGATACTAAAAGGTTTCTGTTTTTGTTTTTGTATTTTAAAAAGCACATGGGAAGCATCCTGGAATTTGGCCTAAAAACCCCCCTTCCTGGACCCATTCATTCATCTTGACAGTTGGATTCCAGTTAGAAGGGTTTGGGGGGAGCTCTTTGCACAATCAGATCCTACCCTCCAGCTGATCTGCTGTTAGTGGCTTAAGATACAATTGCTGGCTGGTCAAGAAGGACCAGTGGAAGACAGAACTCTAAATCAAAAGCATCTCTTTGTGTCCAAGCCCTGAAGGCTTTTTTCATCTGTGGTCAGTTTAGTTGCTTTTCTAATAGGCATAGTTTCCTTTTCCCTCCTGTGAGCCAAAAGATTTTCAACAATGGACAGTTTTATTAAAGCCACTAAGTCTGATGGGCAAATCTATTGTTCAGTAAGAACAATGATAACTGACATTTACACAGCGCTTCAGAGTGAAGAGAGCACTTTCTAGACATTTTCTCATCTGATTCTCCCAGCAGCCCTCTGGGATATATACAGCTAATGTGGCTGACAGCCACCCAAGTGTCTCATTCTACAAGACAGAAAAAATTAGGATGGGGGGAAGTGGAGAAGAGAACTAATATTTAGAAATGGTAATGACCATCCTGAGAGGCAGCATGCTATAATGGAGAGAGAATCTGGCTGAGAGGGAGGAACCAGGGGTTCAGCATCTGCTGATCTTGTCACCCTGGGCTTAGTTTCTAAGTGCCTCTGATAACTAAGATTCTGAGCTGCTAACCTATATTAGTAGAATGAGTTCATAGGTCTGAACTTTTCCTTCTCTCTCACTAAAAAAAGATGACTAACCTGGTAATTAGCAGAGAAAGTTTCCTTCCTGGGACTTCCCTACAACTATGAAATCACAGGTCTGGTTCCCTCAAAAATGGTCCTCTTCAAGTATGGCAGACAATCACAACCACCACCTTCTCAGACCTAGTTGTGACTTGGCTTCCTATAATTCATTGGAGTGGGTAGAGAGTTAAATATATAGCAGCAGCCTGGCATAGTTAAACAAAAGCACTGGGTTTGGAGACAAGAGACCTGGGTTTGTCCCCAGAAATTACCATTACAATTTTGGTGTGCAATTCATCTAACCTCTCTGAGCCTCAGATATCTGCAAAATCTGTAAAATGGGGGTAAAAATATGCTCATTACCTTTCAGAGTTGGTGTGAAGAAAACACTGTGTTAACCCTAAAGTGCTATAAAAATAGGAATTATTACAGAGTAGGGGTATAATAGAGCAAATAGGGTTGTTGGCCTTGGAATCATTAATTATTTTTTATTTTAATTAATTCATATTTAATTAATTTATATTAATTTAATTTTAATTTATTTATATTTTTATTCCCTTTGTCCATTTTATGTTAATCAATCAAGAATTTGAAGTACCCCTACTTACCACTTAGTAAGTCACTAACAAGGAAAGTCCATGCCCTAAAAGGCCACAAGCATGGCCTCCCACCCCTTCAGTGCCAGGCAAATTGGGAGGCTATAATTGATTCCTGTGAAGTGGGAAAGAGACAGGAAGTGACGTGGAGAAATTGCTTATAAAAAGACCAGTCCAAGGACTCCTGAGGAGGCATTTTAGGAGGAATTTGGCTGAAAAGGAGGCTTTTTCTACAATTCATTTCTGAGAGGCATTTTATGAAGATACATTCAGCACTGGTAAGTTGGGCTGAAGAAGCATTCTGTGCTGCATAGATTGGTGTTGTGACTGGAGCTGAAGGAAGAGGTTTCACTGGTGAGACCCTTGTTGAAGAGGCTACTGGACTTCCATGTGGAGATCAGAACTTTGTTGGGAAGCAAGCTGAATTTCTTCCAAAAGGAACCCTAGGGTGGGAGGCTAGGAAATATTTTCCACTTCCCTCATACATTTTCCTCCTTTTATGATATTTATATTAAATTAAATTAAATTATTAAGAGCTACTAACAGTCTACTGACTCCTAGTTTAACTTTTGTAAATAGCAACTACAACAATTCTTTTTTTTTTAACCATTATTATTTTTGTCAAACCAAATGTTTAACTATTACATTTGGCACCCAATTTTAATTATTACAGGTTCAAGTCCTACCTCTGACACATAATGGCTGTGTGATCATGCACAAATCATTCCACCTCTATAGTATTCCCCAGACATCTCTACAGGACTCTAAATACAGGAACAGCAGTGGAGGAAGCTCCTCACACTGATTAAATCCAATTTCTGAGCCCTGTACTCAGAAAGCCATTATTATTGTTGTTGTTGTCCTCTTTCTCATCTTATAGGCAATGGAACCTACATAGAAATATTTGGTCAGGCAATAAGTTGATGTCCTTCTGTTGTTTGAAGTTGGTCGAATTATCAGGGAGGAAGGCAAAGGATTGCTTTTTGTAGTAAATAAGAGCCTTATGGTATGTCAGTTAGACAGTCAACATTTATTAGTTGCCTACTGTATGACAGACGCTGTACTAAGCACTAGGGATATAAAATATGAGAAGCAAAGACAATGCCTGCCCTAAAGGAACTTATCATCTAATGAAAGAAAATAATACATGAAAAAGCTGGAAGCAGGAGCAAGGGGTGAGGCATAGGGGCTTGATGGAGAAGCCAAAAAAGTTCAAAATGAGTATAGCTGGAGAAGTTGAAGTCATGTGAGCTCATCTACTGAAGATTCACTAAAAACATCTTCCAAGAAGAGAAGTAGCAAATAGAATAATGGAAATGATATGGACCTCATCTCATCTCCACAGAGTCTTGCTTCCATTCAGTAGGTATCATGTTTGGGCAAGTAGGTGGCACAATGGGTAGAATATCTGGTCTGGAGTCAAGAAGACATCCTCAATTCAAATGAATCTTCCTCAATTCAAATCTGGTCTCAGACACTTAATAACTGTGTGACTCTAGATGAGTCACTTAACCCTGTTTGCCTCAGTTTACTCATCTATAAAATGAGTTGGAGAAGGAAATGACAAATTATTCTGGCATCTTTACCAAGAAAACCCTAAATGGGGACATAGTGAGACAATTGAAATGACTGAGTAACAAAAATATTTGGGGAAGCTTTTCATAATTATTATTATTATCTCACTTCTTATCTTGTTTGATTGAGACCAAATAGAAAATAATCCTGGAACAAGTCATTATTCTACTATTATTTTTCATATGTAGTATTCTACAGTCTATCGCATAGATGAATAAGAATAACTTATTTGTAGTTGAATAAAAACCTTGGGATGGGGCTGCTTAGGAGTTGACTGAACAAATTATGGTAATAAGAATGTAAGAGAATCCTATTGTGCCATAAAACATAACAAAAGAGACAGTTTCAGAGATAACTGGGAAAATGTATAAACTGATACAGAGTGAACCGGGGGAAAATGGGAAAACAATTTATACAGTGATGACAATACTAGAAAGACAGACATCTTCAAAAGACTACTCTGATCAGTGCAATGTCCAATTATAATTGCAGAAAACCAATGAGGAAAAATTCTACCAACTTCCTGATAGAGGAAATGATGGAGTCCAAGTACAGAATGAGACATACATTTTTAATTCGGCCAATATAGAAATTTCTTTTGCCTGACTATATACATATTTGTCAGAAGAGTTTTTAATTTTTTTTTCATTAGAAGAGTAAGTGGGAGGAAGAAAAATAAATGCGTTTTAGTCAAAAAATAAGTTTCAAAAAATAAAAAAGATCATAAACAGTTACAAAAAAGTATTGTGATTTAAGTTCTTCCTTTGTAGCTTCACTGAAAGCATCTTAAATACAAGTCTAGCAGCAGACAGGACAATAGGGATGGTATATACTTCATTCTTCTTCCACATATATCATTCAGTTAATCAACAAGCAATTATTTGTACTAGAAGGAGCAGGCACATTAACACAAAAATTTGTTAATCCTTCTAGGGTTTCCTATGGAGTGCTTACTATGTTCCCAGCCTTATGCTAAGCACTGGAAGTACAACAAAAATGAATGAAACAAGTGCTAGGCATGAGGCACTTATACTCTAATGGGGAAAATACCAGTTCATAATAAACATGAAGTACTTTGGGAGGGAATTCACTAGCAGTTGGAGAAATCAGGAAAAGTTTCTTGTAGAAGATGGTGCTTGAGCTGAATCTTGAAAGAAGAGAAGAATCCCAGGAAGTAGAGCTGACTCTCCTTAGGGATGGGAGATGGCTGGTGCAAAGGCATATACATAGAAAATGGAATGTTTTGTGTGAGGAACAGAGCCTGGTTATATCAGAGAGTAGTGGGGGATGGGAGTAATGTTCAATGAGGCTGGGATGATAGCTTGGGTAGTTTAGGAAAAATTTAAAAGCTAAACAGAGGGGATTCTATTTGACTCTAGAAACAATAGGGAGCCACTGGAGTTGATCAAATAGAGGAGAGACATGGTCAGAGCTTCATTGAAGGAAAATCATATTGGCAATAGTGTTTTTATATTATCTTGTTCTCATCTTTTTAATAGAGTTCAGATAGAAATGGTATTATTATTATTATTATTATTATTATTAATAGCCCTTTGCTCTTGATGCTTTGTTTCCTTCAAATAATTTGGATAAAATAGAATTCAGAGTGTGGAGCTATATAGTTAGGCTATTTGTTTGTGGCCAAAGAGAAAGCAAAATCATCCCTATGGGGAATGTCCAATCTTATTACTTATTTTACCAAATAAATTTGAAATTCCTTGAGGGTAGTTTTTCCCCCTCATGAAACCTGGAAAAAAAAACCTTTTTTCCACCTTTCTCATGGAGAGCCTCAGATCCTAAATTACCTAGTTGGTAAGGAAATAATTTAATTATTATAGGGTATTGGCCTTTGGGCAGCATTGGCTGTTGGCCATTTCTAAAACCAAAGAGTTGTGGATCATTCTCATGTTTAAAGGGCTGACATATGGAGATTATACCTTCAACAATTCTCAAACCACCCTCATCCTGCAATACCTGGCTATAGTATATGTGCAATAGAGGGGAGGGGATATAGGGGCTAAAGCAGATCCCTTGTCACTTATAGGAGTCCCCTTCCTGCTTCTATTTTCTCCATTATCTCTGTACTTCATGGGACAGTAAATAAGGGGGTCCCAATGTATCTTTCCATCTTCTGGAAGAAGCAACTCTGAGAACTTAATAGTCATAGAACTTGTTCCAAATAGCACCTTAGGGCTTAGTTAGACATTGAAGATGCCAAGGTCATCCACTGCATCCTACGCCATCACTAGTCATCCTGAGTTCAAATTCTCTGGAAGAGAGAGTGAGTGCCTCTGCCCAGCTTGCTCTCTCAGGTTCTCCCAGGGATATGTATACTTAGTCATTTCTGACATCTGCTGCCAAAGTTCTTGGCTGCTAGTGACTGTGCAGCAGGCGTCACAATTGGCTCTTCCCAAGTAGACAGAAATCCAGAGCAGAGTTGGGGAAAAAACAACAACAATGAAAAGGTGAAAAATAAATTGGCAAAAAAGAAAATGGCTCCACTTGGAAATACGTCTTTGGTACAGGGAGCATTTATGCTCCTCATTCCTGACATCGGCCAGAACCGTATTCCATTCACTGTTTAGAAAAGCAAGTGGAATACAGATGTCATTCTCTCATCCTGCAGCCTGGCTGTAATCAGGCATTTGTTCTTCCAAAGGGGACATATTTCTGCTCTTTTGGACATTCGGTTTATTTCTCTTGGGCTCTGTCCATGTTACAGTTGAACCCAAAGGCCTCCGCACAAGCCTGAGAACAAGACTAGATGAAACCAGCTTAGGTCTGCTGCAGGACAGGGATAACATGACTTTTCCAGCTAAGAAGTCACCTTCATCAAACTGAAATTCAATAGAATGTTGGAGTTGAGAATGATTTGATCCAAATTGCACAAAATGGTGGCTGGGCAGAATTTTCTCTTTTCCAGGACTCTCCTGGTTTTAAATAAAAAGGAAGCATAATTGGTTGGCATCTAGGGGTCTCAGGAAGATTAATAATCATACATATAATAATTAATGATATTAATTAATTCTGATTAATAATAATTAATTAATGATATTAAGCAATATCATTAAATCTCCTATTGACTATTATTAATAATCCATGTTAATGAATAGCATTGATTCATTCATCTGCTATTAATGATTGAGTAAACTGGCACAAAGCTAGCTATCGCTTTGGCATGCTGTCACTGCTGATGGTAGACATCTAAAATGAAAGCTGACCTCATCTGTGCCATGAAGAGCTGTTCTCAAGAGGCTGAAAATAAAAGAGAAGTGACTATCACAGGGTTCCCCAGCAAAGAAAATTCCAGTCTGACTTCTGGATTAACTTGTTTGCTTCCCAGTGGAGTCTCGCCCCCGGTGTAGGAAGGACCTGGAATATTTTCTTCCTCTGGAGGCCCCTCCAATGTTGTTGTAGCCTTCTGGCCAAGCTTCCTCTCCTTAGTCATGCAGTGGTTTCTAATGGAATGAGAGACTGATTGGTAGAATTCTCTTTCCTCCTGGTTGGTGGGAGGAGGAAGATTAGTAGCAAATGTTCAGCCATTTGGAGCAAGCCTGTTTCAATGCATTTCTTGTACAGGGGATAGAGAAGGAGATGTTTGAATGGCAGCAGTTTAGAAATTTCACTTAAAAACATCTTTAACTTAATTACTCTGAGCAATACAATGATCCAGGACAATTCCGAAGGACTTCTGACAAAGAACTGTTGGATTCAGATGCAGATCAAAGCAGACTATTGTTCACTTTAGTTTATTTGTGATTTTATTTGGGTGTTTTGGTTTTATATGAGTATTCTTTTACAGCAATGGGGAAATATATCTCACATGATAATATATGTATAACCCAGATAAAAACTAATTTTTAAAAATTCCACTTTTATTGATACATTTTAATTTTTGTGACATTTAGACCTTCCAATCTATCCCCCTCCCTTCCATACCTCTCAGAAAGGACTATAACAACAGCAATAATGACACATATAGAGGCTTAAGGCTTATACGACTCTACAAATATCTCATTTTATTCTTTCAATAACCCTGGAAGGTAAGTGCTATTATTATCCCCATTTCACAGATAAAGAAAATGAGGCAGACAAAGGTTTCGATGAGAGTTCACACAGCTAGCAAGTGAGATTTAAATCTTAACAGCTTTATATTAAAAGTCACATTGACTATCTTGGCCCTTTTTATCTAATGGCCAAGTATGTTATAGTTCATTCTTCCCCCTTGGGTTCTCTGGTACCTTTAAGGGAGACTGAGAAGAGGAGGGTATCTGAAGTAGATTATATAAGAATAAAAAAAGAAGAGGGAGGAAATGGTTCAGCAAAGCAACCAATATATTGAAAAAGTCTGACAATATATGTTGTATACTATACGTGTAGACTCTCACCTCTGCAAAGGGAAATCTCATGTCTCTTTGTAGAGCGAAGCTTCATCATAGTAATTCTACAGCATTCAGTTTGGATTATTCTATTCTTCTTTTTGTTTCCATTTACATCACTGCAGTCATTATGTGTATTATTTTACCGGCTCTGCTTACTTCACTTGGTTAACTTCTTTCCTTTAAAAAAAAAAAAAAAGAACAAACCCTTACCTTCTGTCTTAGAATCAATATTAAGATCAGTTCCAAGGTGGAAGAACAATAAGGGCTAGGGTTTAAGTGACTTCCCCAGATGTCTGAGTTCAAATTTGAACCCTCCCAACTCCAGACCTGGCTCTCTATCCATGAAGCCACTTAACTGCCCTTTCACTTGGTTAATTTTGCTTCTAGTGATAATAATCCACTAAAAGCATTTTTAAAAAATATTTTGAAATGAACCAAAACATGGAAACATGAAAGACATAATCTAAATGTACATATCTATTTGCCAGAAGATGCCTTTTATGATTCAGGGAGGAGAAGGAGGGGTGGGATATGTGGAAATAAATTCTATTAATAAAAATTATTTTGAATATGATCATAATTTTGAATATCAATTCATTAAGACAGCATGGCATAGTGGAAATAGTTGTAGATCAAGAGTCTGGAGCCCTGGGTTCAAGGCCTAGCTCTGCCACCTACTACCTTTGAGCAAATCACTTAGTCTCTCTCTACCTCAGTTTCCTCATCTATAAACAGATGGACTACATGGCCTCTGAGATCCCTTCTAGTTCTAAGTCAGTGATTCTCTCTTTTAGGATCTTATTCAGTGTTGACATCCCTCATCCCTCAACTAATGAGACAAATAAAATGGGGTTAAAACTTGATCTGTGATTTCCTTATTATAGGGGATTCAGATGAGAACATTCTCTGCAACCTGCACAAAGTTGCCCAGGACATTCGTTGCTTGCCTTTGATCACCTAGCCAATACATGAAGAGAGGTGGACCTTGAACCTAGGTCTTCCCTCCAAAGCTGGCTATCTCTATCCACTGCACCATGCTGCCTCTTAGTTAAAATGTTAGGTTTTTTTTTTTTAATAAAAGAAACCTGTTTTCCTCCAATTCCTGAGAATTTTATCCCTAATAAGCAATGCACTCCTTCAGCTTCTGCTAACAACATTAATAATAACTCACACTTATAGCATATCTATTTGTTGACCCAATACACCCTTTTTTATGATTTCCCCTAAGAACATAATCCTACCTTTGGCCTTCCCAGTCCCAAGCCTGTTAAAGAAGGAAACAAACCGTTTCTCTCCCTTCTTCTTTCTCACAATGGCAGAACTTCCCCACCTAAAGTCCAAGTCCCAAGTCCTAATGTTGGCAAAGTGATGGCTGAATGGAAGTTACTGTTTCCATGTCTGGTGGTTTTGAACAAAGGGGAGACTTAATTGGTTGGTGTTTGGGGCTTCCTGTTAATAGATAGTCATAAATACTACTATTAATTATTTATTCTTTGTTAGTACAGAAGCATTTCATTCATTTTATCTCCAAAAGTCCCTTTGGAACAGACCCTTTTGTTCCCTGAGTCTGCTGTTTATATATTTTTTCATGGTTCTTCCCAGTTATGAAGTTTAACTGTAAGATGATCCTTATATTGCACAAGCTTCCCCCTTTCTTTTTGTTTTTTTCCCCATAACCTCCTCCAGTTATTATAATATCCTTCCCACTAATCCATGTTCATTTCCTCTTATAATGCCCAATATTGTTGGTGGCCACTCCTCTTTTCAGTCATAGACCTTACACTTAGAGCCATTGACTGTTAGAGCTTAATCTAACCCCCAAAATAATCAAGGCTATCCTCCCCTTAGATGAGGAAACTGAGGACTAGAGAGGCTCATACTATTTCTTTTCGCTATCATGCCTACTCAGTAAATGCTAATGTATGTGGAGCTCAACATCTTATACAACCCCATGAGCACCATGAATTGGTTCTCTGGAGGTCTGCCTTGAATCCACTGGAATGAGAAACACTTCTCCATGGTCCATTTTGCTGAAGGCTCTTTAGCTCCAGGGAACTGAAAGGTCTGTGTGCTTCATCTTAGCCCTATCCTATTCCCAACCTTGCTGGCTCTAAGTGTCCAAATGGATCTTCAACCATTTAACAGGCTGTTGGATTATTTATAACTGGGGAATGTGGGAGGATGGCCAGTAGAGAGTTCATCTCTCATTTTGGCAAGATGGTTAAGTGAGAGTTTGTGACAAAACCTACCTCCCTGGTTACTTCACAACTGCAAGAAATGCCACAAACACAATAATAGAACAATCAGTAAGAGTCAGACAAGGTTTTTGAAATGCAAGCACAGCATTCAAAAGACACTGAAGAAAGGTAACCATTTGAATGACTAAAAAAGGGCTAAATGTTGATCCAGCTTTGGAGAACTGATTAAAAAAAATCAAAGAGTCAGTGGGGAGGAAGAATAAGACCCCAAGATTTGAGTGGGGGCTGGAAGAGAAAAGAGAAACAAGAAAAAGAGACCAATCCTGAATTTTTACAAGAAATCTAAAATAAAGATATGTAATCTGCTTTAAAAAAGGGGGGGGGGGCGTCTGGGTAGCTCAGTGGATTGAGAGCCTGGCCTAGAAATGGGAGGTCCTAGGTTCAAATCTGACCTCAGACAATTCCCAGTTGTGTGACCCTGGGCAAGTCACTTGACCCCACCCCCACCCCCCACCATTGCCTAGCCCTCACCACTCTTCTGCCTTGGAGCCAATACACAGTATAGACTCTAAGAAGGAAGGTACGGGTTACTACTACTACTACTATTACTACTACTACTACTACTACTACTACCACCACCACCACCACCACCACCAACAACAACAACAACAACAACAACATCATTTGATGGAAGGGGGAAACAAACTTAATAATAAAGACAGTAAAGGCTAGCAGAATGGATTAGAAAGCAAAAGCCAACAATTTGCTGTATACAAGAAATAGAAGTAAAACAATGATTTATACTGTTTTAAATTAAGAGGTAGAATTGAATTTATTATACAGAAGTTGAATTTTAAAAATGAATTTATAATAAGATAAAAGTAAAAATAAATTCTTGTCAAGAGAAACTTTGAGGCCTAATAAGGCCAACATATTGGATCCTAATATTTTTATTTTACCTATACTTTTAAGGTTTGTATTAGAATGATATAGGGGAAAGAGTATTGAGTCTAATATCGGGAAACCTGCACTTAAGTCCCAGTTTTGCCACTTGATAGATTATGTCTTCTAAAGAATCATTTTCACTCTGAGCATCAGTTTCTTCAACTGTAAAATGAGAATTATAGGATCTAGAACTTGAAAAAAACTTTAAGGTGATTTAGTCCAACTCTTTATTTTATAAATGAGCCCCGGAGAACATTAAAGGACTTGTCCAAGTTCACACAGGTAATAAGAAATTAGCAGAGTTAGAATTCAAACATAGGTCCTCCATGTCCAAAGCTAATGCCTTTTCCATTATACCATGAATAGATTTTAATATCTGCTTTCCAAGGTTGTGAGGAAAGCCCTTTGTAAAACTTAAAGGACTATAGAGTAGTTAGTGATCACCAACACTATATAATTATTAGGTTGTTTTTCTGTTTAAATAGTTATTATAATTATTGATAGTTAAGTCATTCTTGTTTAAATAGTCTACGCTTTGAAACCTAAAATTTCCCTTTAATGTCACAGGAATTTTCAGCCCCGGCCACGATGCTTGTTGTCCTCTGATGGAAGAACCTTCCTCAATTTATGGTTCATACCCCATCACTTGGAAGTGTTGATCATGTTCAAAACTCTTCCAGAAAAGGTTTGTATTTTCCAACAGACTGTGAGAAAAACAATTTTGATCTTACTTTTCCACATACCAGTATTATAAAACAGACCACATTCCTCAATTCTATTAAGTTCTGATTTTCAGCAACACCAGGGATGCCCAATGACAATTTTCCCTTAATTAACTTGGCATTTTCTCACAGATCCCAAATTGTATTTGTTTGCTTTATTATAGTTCCTCTTGGGCCTTGTTAATTCTTCATTTCTTTTGCTCTTTCCAAGACATTAATGTTCTTTTCTCAAGCTTCCAGCATTCTTCAGTAATCCTTGGTTTCCTACCAAACCATTAAAAAAAAACAAAAACCCAGATCCCACCCTTGGATCCCAGAGGATGCATGTCGCTGGGGTTACATACATAACTCAGCTGCGTCCTACTCGGGCAGGGTTGATCATGGCTTTGAGAAATTCTATCACTGGATGTCCATAAAAGGAATAACCTAGATAGATGCAGATTATGCTGGATCATAGATAGGCCAGCCTCTCAAATTCATCATTTGCAATCCTAAACTAATTATCTACACAAAGCCTTTTTTTGTGTGTCCCCCTCCAAATGCTAGTGCTCTCCTTCCCAAACTACCTTGTATTTTACTACTTTGTATTTATTTTCTTTATATTTATTCTTCATTTACCTATTTAAGAAATACATTTATGTTCGGTCCTTTGTAGGAATATAAGGTCCTTGAGAGTAGAGATTATTGTATTTATTGTACCAGTATTTCTAGCATCTAGCACTATAACTAACACATAGTAGATACCTAACAAATATTTATTGGTTGATGTCCTTTCCTCTCCCATCTCTCCCCATAACTTCCCAATTTGCAATGATGGCACCATCATCCTCCCAATTACACAGGATCAGAATCTCCTCCCTTATACCCCACATCCAGTCAACTGCCATGTCTCTCTCCTATTTTACTTTTTTCTTCTCCCCCTTATATTCTCCAAGTTCAAATTCTTCTTATCTATTATCTGGACTATTTTAATAACCTCAACTAAACTCCCTGCCTCTTATCTCTCTTTTGTCCAATATATCCTTGACACAGATAGCTAAGTAATTTTCTTAATGGAACTACTCTGATCATGTAAAAAACCATCCCCACAAGGTTCAGTGACTCCCCATTGCCTACTGAATAAAGTATACAGAGGTACCTGGAGGTACAGTGGATAGGACACTGGACCTGGAGACAGGAAGAACTGAGTTTGAATCCAGCTGTAGACATTTACTAACTGTGTGACTCTGAATTAGTCACTTAACTACTATTTGCTTCAGTTTCATCATCTGTAAAATGGGGACAATAATCACATCTACCTCACGGGATTGTTATAAGGATCAAATGAGATATTTGTAAAGTTCCTGATACACAGTAGGCACTTTATAAATGTTCATTCTCTTTCCTTCCTTCCTTACCCTGACATTTAAAGCCAAGTTCCACAATCTGGCTCTAGCCTCTCTTTCTGACTTTTATTTTTCTCCACAACGCTATCATCCTTATACTCAAAGTATCAGCCAAAAAATGTGATCTATTCTCTTTCTCTCATCTCCCATATTTATGCTTTTGCTCCCAAGGTCTTTCATATCTAGAATGGACTCACTCCCACCAATGCCATAGATTGAAACCCTTCCCTTTCTTCAAGGCACCATGATTCTCCTCCATGAAACTTTCATTGGCCAATTCTTCTCCCCGCCCCACTCCCACCTTCCATTTGAACTGATTTCTACAAGTCATATTTCTCAGAGCATTTTGCCTGGACCTCTCCTTCCCCTTATCACACTCCCTTATCAGAGCTGTTTGTATCCATTAAATTGTAAACTTCTTGTGAATGATATCTGTGTCATGGCTGTTTTTATGTCCCTGGTTCCAAGCTCAGTGCCTTGTACCTGGCAGTAACCTTATCATATGATATATCCAGTTAGCTAAATATGCATTTTTCCAAATGCCAAATTCAGAGTGTCTTCTTCTCTAATCTGAATAAAGTCTATTTGACCTAGTTGTGTTTTTTGGAAACACAATAATATTATCTGTTATTATAGTATAATTAGTTGTTTTTAGTTATTTGTACTTGTTCTTCACTTAAATATTAATATTAACTAACTAACCAATATTTAGGTTTTTATGGTGCAAATATCTACGGAAATATTTAAAACTAAGTCACCTTCTGCCTTAGTGGTGCTGTATCTGACCCCAGTGTGAGCCTGGGTCCCCACTGTGAAATATTAGCTAGGTAAAATTCAGACATATGTGGAACCTCAAGCAAATTTTATTTGCTCATGGCTACCAGTGGTCTTAATTGAGGCAAATCATCCTCCTTAAAAAACAGTGAATGAGTAGCCCTGACAGTAAACGCATAAACAGAACACTGATACTCTGATGGATCAGTAGGTCAACAAGCATTTTAGTATGATGCTGCAGATACAAATACAAAGAATGAAGCATCCCTGTTGTCAAGGAGCTTACCTTCTAATGGCAGATCCATGACTTCATTGATGTTGGTACTCTCCTGATGCTGATGCTGATGCTGATGATGCTACTGCTACTGCTGCTGATAATGGCTAACATTTATATGGTGCTTACTATGTGCCAGGCACTATATTTAGTGCTTTACAACTATTATCTCATTTGAGGCTCACAACAATCCTGAGAAGTAGGTGCTAGTATTATCCCCATTTTATAGATGAGACAGAGGGTGATGACTTCTCTAGGGTCACACAGTTTGTAGGCATTTCTTGAACTCAGATGTTCCTGATTCCAGATCCCATATTCTTCCATTGTACCACCTAGTTACAGATTGCTGACCCAACTGTGCCTGACTGTCCTGTTTAGACCCTATTCATGTTCTCCTATATGTCCTCTTGAGAACCCACCTAATTTCCCCAAGGTCTTCCTGTATGTATGGATACCAGGATAGCCTGTGGGTTGCCTTTCTCCACATAATTCACCTGTTCTCTTTTCCAATGATCCAGAGTTCTAATTTGTGAATTAGATAGTTATTTTCTCCAAAAGATATTGCCCAATAGGTACTGTAATCAATATTTATCTGGGTGTTTTTAAAGAGTGTATGATTGCTCTTATTCACGCACAATTGTTTCAGCCTTTACAGATGATGTGGAGCCTTCCTAAAGTGTCTTTCCATGTATTGGTCTTATTCTTAGGCAGCCTTGAGGGCCCTCAAGCTCACTTTGAGGATTATAGCCTCCTTGCATGACATCGTCGCCTATCTCTTCAGCTTCGCTAAACTTGGAAGTGGCAAGGAACCTTTCAATCTTCCTCTAAGTCCCAAACCACTCAAAGCTGACTGGGGAGGGATAGAAGGCATTGGTAAGTGGTAAACATATTATCTTCCATTTTGTTTTTTTAAGCACACCAGTGATGTCAGTGGTGTTTGGAGCTCCTATTGAGGAAATTCTTCTAGTAGGCCAGCTTAACACCTTCTCTGCAAATTATAATGTTAGAGAAAATTGATGGAGATCACAGGAATACTGAGGGTCACAATGCAAGTATATATCAGCAACAGGTCTTGAACTCAGATCTTCCTAACTCAGTGACCAGCTCTCTATCCATCACATCACACTGTCTCTCCTCATTTTGAATATTCTGGAAATACTAACTGAAGTTCTTATTAACTGGGAGAAAACTAGAGAGAAAATTATTGATTTTTCATAAGCAAGGTGATACCATTTGAGCATCTGCCTTCTAGCTACACAAAAGAAGTGTTTACAAACTAAATTTAATTCAACAACACTCATTAAATAGTAATGAGTCTTCCTAGCTTTGTAGAATTTTTTCAGTGGAAATAATTCTGCCTTTGGAATAAGAGGTCCTGGGTTCAAATTCTGTCTTTGGTGTCCTGTGACTTTGAGTAAATCATTAACCCCCACAGGCCTCAGTTTCCTCACCTGTAAAATGAAGAAGTTAGATCATAATGGCTTCTCAGATCCCTTACAGCTCTACATTTATGATCTTGTTTTATAGTTTCTAGAAAATACAGTGAGATTCTTAGAGACCCAAATTCTTTTGCTCTCACTGGGAAGAAGGTAGAGATAACCTTCTCTTGGTGAACAAATAACTGATGACTTTTTATCAAGAATCACTTTTAGTCTAATACATCTGTATGTGTGTTATATCCATATATATTCCTACTCTCTGATAGTATGCTAATCTGTGGGAGAGTCTGCTCCAAGTGTAAAAGAGCACATCACTTTATTTGCTTTGATGTTTAGTAAATGTCTTTTGTTTTGAACAACAACATCAAAAAAGAATTACTTTTAAAAAGTGAAGCTAGGGTCCAGAATTCTATGTTAGAACTTTATATTGACCTTTAAAGAACTCAGAACAAAAGCTTTTTTTTTTTTTGGCCTGTTTGTTGTTTTTAAAATTCATTTGGGTTCTATTGAATTATTTGTCTTTACTGATAGTTAAATTCATAATAAAAATAGTCTAATAGAATTACTTTTAGTTTTCACTGTTCCAGTGAGGTTCCATTCTGAGAGCTAAATTAATGATGATAGATTTAGAGCCAGAAAGTATCTTAAAGGTCACTCCATTTTCTGGAGTTCTGAAATTCCTTATTCAATCACAATGTGCTATCTTCTATCTCTCCTTATACCTCACTCCTCCCAATGTCTCCACTGCAATCCCTCCAACCTTTTAAAACTTTCCCAAACCATGACTCATGTTTGCTCTATCTGGAGTACCCTTTTTTCTCTTCCCAATCTTGACCCATTGGTTAACCAGTTTGACTCTTCTGTTGTTGTTCAGTTGCTTACAGTTATATCCTATTCTTCATGACCCCATTTGAAGTTTTCTTGGCAAAGGTACAGAAGTGGTTTGTCATTTTCTTTTCCAGAGCATTTTACAGATGAGGAAACTGAGTCAAACAGGGTTAAGTGACTTGCCCAGGTTCACCCAGCTAGGTAGTATGTAACACCAGATTTTAACTCAGGAAGACAAATCTTCCTGACTCCAGGCCTGGTACTCTATCCACTACCACCTAGCTGCCCTTTAAATTTATTATTATTATTATTATATTGATATATGTAATAATATTACATATTATTATATTAAAGACTATTCTTTATTCTCAAATGTCCCATTGCCAATCACAGCTTATGAAACCCCAACCTTGGATTACTCCTACTATCTTTCTCCTCCTATTCTCCAGAACTAGAAGAAGTCATATAATAATATCGTCCTGGGTGCACTATAAATTTATATTTTCTAATCTTGTGCCCCATATTCCTATAACACTTGTACCCTGAGTGCAGCAAGGCAATACTTTTGTTACATCTAAATTGATTTTCTATCTTACTCTACAGATTGGTTATTCCAAACCTTCTCTTCTTTCTATAACTTCCCATCATACCTCTTCCTGCTACTTGAAATCCTTGTGTGAAAACCTTACTAAAATACATGGAGGCCATTCAATGAGAACTTCCTCTTCTCTCCATCCTCATCCTCTCAGAGTCCATCATCATAACTCTGACATTTTCTTGTTTTCTCTAGTGATTGATGGATAATCCTTCTCCTTGCCAAGACCAAGCCTTTTACATATAATCTTGATCTTATCCCCTCCTGTCTTTGCCAGCTGATTTACTCTCTCTCCCTATCATCCTCTCTCTCTCTCTCTCTCTCTCTCTCTCTCTCTCTCTCTCTCTCTCTCTCTCTCTCTCTCTCTCTCTCTCTCTCTCATCTACAATCTTTCTTTATGTACTGGTTCTACCCCTGCAGCTTACAAACATGCCCACGAATCCCCAAGACCCCAAGGAAAAACAACAACTCTCCCTAAACCCCACCATCCCTGCTATCATCCTATATTTCTCCTTCTCAAAAATGAGAATTTTCTCATGTATATACCTTGATTTGATGGTTGTCCAAATTATTTTTTACCATAGATTTAAAAGGAATAGAATTTTACAATTGGATTTAAGAGAAATATAATTGGGGTTTGAGGGGTGGAGTGGCTCAGAGGAAATGAGGCAGTTTTTAAATTGAAGTAATGGTAAATTTAAATGTATTCTCTTTCTATTCCCTTTAGGCTAGTGATTTATGAAATCTGTGTTTATGAAAGAACTCTGAGTTGGCTGCAGAATACGGTTCTTGTATTCTGCTAGCTTAGCATTGTGGGGAGTCATAAATGGGAGTACAGATGTGGAGAAAAGGCAAGAACATGAGTAAATGTAGAGGAGGAGAAGATGCCTTGTACTATGGAGGAGGTATTGGTACTGCCCAGAAGCCAAACAAATTTAGGAGATAGAACAGAATCAGTAGAGAGGCAAAAACTTTTTTAAAAATTATTCATAATTCTGTTTTGAAACACAAATAAAGCCCCAAATCCAATATGCTTTTAGATCCTTGCCCCTTTGTTAATTTTATAATGTTATTATTGTGTTTGCCATTGAGACACACAACTTGCCTAAGGTCACACAAATAATAAGTGGAAAAATCAAGATTTGAACTCAGATCCTCTGAGTCATGTTTTCCAACTGAAACATATGGTGGAACTCCAAATGGGATGCACTCTGACATTTTTCTTTCTTTTTTTTAAACCCTTCCCTTCTGTTTTAGACTTGATAGTAAAGATCAGTTTCAAGGCAGAAGAGTGGCAAGGGCTAGGCAAACAGGGTAAAGTGACTTGCCCAGGGTCACATAGCTAGGAATCTGAGGCTAGATTTTAATCCAGGACCTTCTGTCTCCAGGTCTGGCTTTCTATGCACTGAGCTATTTAGCTGCCCCAATTCTTGACACTCTTAAATGCTCTTCCTATTATATCACACTACTTCTGAAAATAAAAATATAATATACATGATTTCAAATAGCTCTGATGAAAAGAGCTGTATGCATGAATAGAATACTATGTTTGTCTACCTCAAGTGATGGGGTCAGGCCAGTAGAAATATAACTGGTAATATCACAAAGTAATTTGTCAGTAGAAATCTAACTGTTCATTTCTATGGGTGATCTGTTGGAGGCAGACCCTGAGTGGTTACCAAAGGTTAATAATGGAAGTTTAGATGGAGTCTGGAAGAGAAGGCAAACACACGTGTCTTTCATTCTCATCTTCTCTAGGGAATTGTTAATAAAAGTGGGATTGAAGAGGACAAACATGTAACAAGATAACCAACCCAAAACTAAAGACTACAAATAGTAAATGTTGTAGAAATTGAGAAGTGAGAGAAATCAAGGCAGGCTTAAGGGAGAGGGAAAGACTCATCCAGGAAACAATGCCATAGATCCAGAGCAAAGGTTCTTCACCATCTTTGTGTCACGGGCTCCTCTGGCAGTCTCGTAAAGTCTATGGGCTGCCTTCTCAGAATGTTTGTAGATGCATGAAATAAAATGCATAGGATTACAAAGGAAATCATTATACTTAAATATAGCCCTCAAAATATATTTTCAAACAAGTTTCTGGACCGAAGGTAACCTTAGAGGGGCATCTAGTCCAATTCTCACATTTTACGGATGAGAAAATTGAAGCACAGGGAAGAGAACTTATTCAAAATCCCATAGGTAGTAAGTGTCCAAAATTATATTTGAAATGAGAACCTTTGACTCCAAAGCCAGTGCACTCTTTTTTCCCCAAAAAATCTTATCTTCCGTCTTAGAATCAATACCGTGTATTGGTTCCAATTGGTTCCATTGGTTCTAAGGGCTAGGAAATGCGGGGGGGTGGTGGTAAATGACTTGCCTAGGGTCACCCTGCAAAGAAGTATCTGGGGTCAGATTTGAATCCAGGATCTTCCATGTCTTAGGCCTGGTGCTCAATCCAGTGAGCCACCTAGTTGACCCCAAGCCATTGAACTCTTTCCCCTGAATCATGAAGCTTGACCAAATGTTTCAGGTCTTTTTATACATACACACTGCTCCCAATCTTTAAAGTCTAGATTTGCATGAACTCTCTCTTGCTCCATAAAAAACACTGCTAGAGGCTCCACATTGTGCCAGTTAAATGAAGTCTAATTTAGGATCGTGTCATCATTATGCTTCTGTTGCTGTATATGAAGGTCTCAGGGTCTCCCAGAATAGTCCACAATCTCAGACCTCAAAGCACCAAATCCATGACAGCTTCCATCCAGTTCCAGTAACCATTTCTTCTAAATCAAGACCCACCCAAAAGGTAAAACCAAGGCAATAACACCGCACTAGGACTCAACTATAAACCTAACACAATCAAACTTACTTTCTGTCTCATAGTTTCATAGATTCTGCTGGAACCTTAGAGCCCTGTCGTATAACCAGTAAATGTTTAACAACTGCCTGGAAAAAAATGTATACATGACATACTTTTAAGTTTAATCTGCATAGTTAACAGGTTCTTAACTCTAGACAATCAATAATAAACCAAGCCCTAAACTGTAGTGTTTGTTCATTTCTGAGGTATAAATGCTCATATACTTAAAATTTAACCATTACTTGCAAGCCAGTTTGAGCTGGCTCCAGCACACTCCTGCATAGAGGTCACTTAGTCTAGCTCCCTCATTTTACAGGGGAGGAAACTGAGGCCCAGGGAAGTTAGGCTTGCTTAAGAGCATACAGGTAGAAAGTTTCAAAACCAGATCCTCTGAGTTGAGCCAAACACCCCTCCTGTATCTTAATGCCTCCCCACCAATACTCACTGCATTAACACAGTTACTCAGACGACAATTCCGATTGTCCACTCACATTCTCTCGCCATCCTTGGCAAACTCCATCACAAATATATAGGGACTATATCCAGTACCATCATATCCGCCAATGATTACCTGTCAAGAAAATGCCTTGAAGCTCTTTTATTGCCTAAATCACTAACAACTATAGGCAGGTGTGAAACTTTCTTGCCTTCCTTGTTTAGTGCAGAGTCTCTCAGGAAGACTTTGGAAGAGAGAGAACTGAGATAAGTGAAGTGGAAATAAAGACAGGTGGAGAAGCAGGGGCAAAGTTCAAGGAATAACGAATAACTAGTTTAGTTGGAATGGGGGATTTATTTGGAATTATAGAGGGGGATGAGTTTTACAGGGAGCTTAGATGCTAATGAACAAATTTATGTATTTCTTCTACTTTGTATGCTTAACAATAGAAAGTTTCAGAGAGCACAAAGGGAAGGATAAAGTGGTAAATGTCAGTGATATAAAAACAAAATTTAAATTTACTTTTAAAAATTAAAAACTATTCATACACAGACGGCCCAGATTTTACTAGCTTCTCAATTAGAAGTACATGCCTTTATCACCAGAGATGTTCAGAAATGAGCTTCCTAGGAAGAAGGGGTACAACTTTGTGTGTTTAGCTTTCCTGAAAACCAGTAGAGAATGTATGATGCTCAAAAGGCCAAATTGCAAGATAATTAAATAAAAAAAGATGTTGACTCTACTTCTGGAATGGTTTAGGTGGAGGGAAATAATAGCACATCAAGATTATAAAATAACTTTTATTACTTTAAGATGGAAAAGTAGCCATGTCAGTCTATATGTAAATGCATATGCCTCCTTTAATCAATTTCAGAGCTATTTGAGGTCAAAGAAATGGAATTTTCTGCCTTCAGGGTAGAATACAGTTCAGTATAACACAGAGAATATTGGGATTGAGAGTCTCAAGATCTGAGTCCAAGTCTGGGCTCTCCTCCTGACAATTTAAATGACTACATACAAGGCATTTAATTTCTCTAAGCCTCATTTTTCTCAATGATAAAATAAGTTTAAAATATAGGCCTGTCTCAGAGGGATGCTGTGAGGACCAAACTAGAAAATGTAGATGAATGTACCCTGTCACCTATAAAGTACTCTGTAAATGTCAATGTATTGCTGCAATTATAATTAACATTTTTAGAATGTGTGTCCTTTAATAGTATTTCAGTTCCACCAACCTTACCAAAGTAAAACATGCAAATTCCTCAACCTGGCTTTCAAGGGACTTTACCACATGGCACCATCCTGCCTTGCCCAGTCCCATTTAACCTCATTCCTCTTCATATGTTCTATGTTTCAGTCAGATGGTAAAGCTAGCTGTCTATTGAACTTGGCATTCTATGTCCTGCCTCCATGAATTTGTCTGTGCTTCTCAGAATTCATTATCTTCCTTTAAGGCTCCTTTAAACAATCAATCAATCAATAGGAGTCACTAAGCATGTGTCTTTAGGCCAGGTATTGTGCTAGCAGTATGCTGGGGATACAAAGACAAAAATGAAACAGTTGCCTGTCCTCAAGGAGCTTACCTTCTATCCCAGGTACCACCTCCTCTGGTGAAGTCTTCTTGACTCCCTACTCTCTGCCCCAATCCTTGATTTTTGATGCTTTCTCCTCCCTCAAATTACTTTGTATTTGCTTTTTCACGTGCAAGGAAAGCCATGTATCTCCCCAGTATTTCTTGAACTATTTGAGGGCTGGGACTCTTGCTTCCATCTTTGTGTTCTCACAGTGCCTGGCACAGAGTTGGCATTTAATAAATGCTTATTGTTGAATTCAAATCAATTCTTAGAAGACATGACAAACTTCCTGCTGTATTTTCTTCTTTCCTCTAAGTTAGCAGCTTTGTTTGAAGACCAGGTACAACTCAAGATAGAATTGGGCTCTAGAAGGAGAGTGTATGTGTAACATCCACTTAAAGAAACCCAGGAAGGCATTGAAAGCTAAACATCTAACACATCATGCTTATGATTTTGGAACACTATAAGACAAATGAAGCATAAAATGTTTGGGCTATACATGTGTGAGAATATGCTTTCTCTTATGGCCTTGCTTGATGAAAAGAATTTCCATCTTCTCTCATCCCCATTCACATAGCTCATATATCAATCACTCCCCTTTTTGTAGAAATATCTCTTAAGAGCTAGTGAGATCATGGAGTCATGAAAAGGTTAAGAATGTGGCTGAATTGTTTTTAGTCTCTTGAGAAGACAGGGGGAGAAGTCAAATTCAAATTGTTTTGGCTATTGACTTTCCTTGAATCAAAATGGCGCACTAAAATTATTTTGCATTCCTGTTTGGTACCTGTGCCAAATGGAGGGAAGGAACAAAGAAGAGACACCCTGACAATGAGAGCCCATTTGTGCTGGCCCTCTTCTGGTCCTAAAGTGGAGATAATGCTATCATCAATATAGGAAGCCCAGAACTGAGGCCAAGATGAAAGAAAAGGTCATCATTGAGAGACAGGGCATTGTGAACTTCAATATGACAATTAGTTTCCACAAATCCTCTCCCAAGAAACAAAGTTAAGAAGACTTTAATCCCCTTTTTAGTTAGCTGATTAAAATGTTGAGCATTGCTATAATTTTGCTTCAGCCTTAGGTATTGGTCCCCCGCAAGCACAACTCCAACTCTGCCCCCAACACTCAGGTATATACAATTTCTCCCCCATTTTCTTCTTCCACAGTTTTATACTCTGCCTCATCCCAAAGTTCCCCAACAAAGACACAGATATACCCTGCTCTGCTCTGTTTATTTGTTCCTTCAACTCAGTCATGGTGAATGTGCAGCTTAATGAAGATATTAAATTGACACTAATATGTGGGTTCTAAATTCTTTTTTGTGTCATAATAAAGCCTGGTAAAGCCAAGGACCCCTTTCAGAATGATGAGTTTTTAAAAAATTCATAATGGAAAGCTTTGTTCTTCTAGTTTTTATTTCTTCTACTTCAAGTGATTACTAATAAATCTTATAAAATGTAATAGTTGGAGTTATTGATATTAATTTAAATCTTACAAATGCTAAATTCTAGAGACTAGTTTACACACACACACACACACACACACATATATTCACAGTCAATCCCTCAACTTTTGCAGGGGAGATGTTCCTAGAAAAAGTTGTAGAAGTCAAAAAAAAACAAATACTGATACCTGGAACCTATGAGAAATAGGGAGTTCGATTCCTGCAATCACCAAAAAACTAATCTTTCTCTAGAGACTACTGAAAGTACACTTTTTCTGCATATAATTCCTTTGAACAATAGCTGATAGCATTTTGATAACATTTACTTTTCCTAACACAGTGACCATGAAATAACCCATAAAACACAGTACCCAAGATAAAATTGGTAACGTGCCAAATATTTTTCTTTCTAGGAATTCCCTAGAATTCTATGGCTTTTTGTGCTAACATCCCAAGAAAAATAAATATTGATTTCAGACAATATTCTTTTCATAATACATGAAATCTGCACTACCATAAATACTGTACAGCAAATAAGATTCTTAACTTGAAAACATTTTTTAACCTGAATCTTACCTTCCACTGTGTCAGATGGCAGTGTGAGGATATTGTATTTGTCAATCTGAAAAAACACAGAACCGCCAAAGCAGTTACAAAAAAATACATCTTTAATCAGAAAAAGGGAAACAGTGCTCTTGTGGCCCCCACATAGAATCATACACACATTCGAAACACCACACAGAGCTCCCCAGCTCAGAGAACCTAGGAGCAATGTCTACAGGAAAATATACCAAGAATGAGAATTTTCAGAACTTGGTGTACTATTTATACCTTATGGAGTAAAAGAAAAACCATGGACTGGTTACATAGAGCTTGGGAAAGAGGTACCTGGGAGAGCCCTAACTATAATGAAAGAAACTAAGAAGATAAAAAGGGATACCTAAGATTTGACTACATCCACCACTTCTCTCCAGGATGCTCGATGGCCTATTGTTCACTTTGGGACAAGAGTCAGTCAGAGAGTTTCTAGAAGGCAAATTCCCATGGGACAAAGGTAAATGTGGGGTTTCATAAAACAGGGTTATCATACTACACTGCTGTAAACTTCTAAACCTTGACTGCCTTCTAAAAACCAAGGGGAAAGTTTCTGGGACTTTAGCTGGTATTGTCAGAAGCCAAGACTGGCAAGGTCTTTACATCAATTTATAGCCCAAAAGATTAAATGATGCTTTGGGGGCATGATTGCAACATAAAATTTTAATTTTAAAGTCAAATAATGAAAATACTGTATGCAACAAATACACAGGGAGCACTTTGTAACAGCAGGGTGAACAAGACCAGTGAAGCACCTAGTAGTGTTGTGGGAGAGCTAGTGATTAACTTGGGCCAGGAAGGATGCTTCCCTCAAGAATGAGGGGCTTCGATGGTTATCTTAAAAAAAAGAGAAATTTATTAAGTTGAATGCAAGTTGAAGGGAATTGAATGGCCAGGAAGAAGGTGCAGGTAAAACACTGCCTCCTCGAAGAGATGGGGTTTGGCATTCTTATATCCTTTTGACAGCAGGGACTATGTGATCAGAGATGGGCTGATGGGGTGATGTGTTATTCCTTGAAGACAAAGGGGGGTGAACTGCTCAGTTCAGGGAATGATTAGATATCTGAGATACAAATGGATGCTTATCAGAAGCAAACTGGGAAGAAGATAGCTGTCTGTGCTCATTGAAAAGCTAAAGGGAGAGGCCAAAAGGAGTACCTCTCTCAGCATAGGGTTTATGTTGTTCAAAGTCACCTTCCTTCAGCCCACACTATAGGAATGTAAGAAGAGGAATTCCTTGTATACCTTTTGACCTGAGATACCTCTGGGGTTTGGGGGTATCCACAGGAAACCCTAAAGCCCATGCCAGTAGGATACCAGGTGCTCCACAACCTTGTAACATAGCATCTTTTCTTTTTTTCTTACTAGACATAGCCATGAACGTGCACTGTTGCTAACATCAAATCAGGCAAATATGTATATGTGTGTGTGTTTCTGTTTTTCCATTTGAGTTCAATGACCTCATGAAATCTATCCATGGACTCTAATGGACTTAAGGCTAAGAACCTTTGCACCAGGTTATTCCATACCCTTCATATTCCTAAGATCCTTCATAGACTTAAAAAGCTCCTAAGCCTAAGACTATAGAGAGTGTCTAGTGCAACTCTAAGGAAACTTCCCTGGATGTTAAGTGACTTTTCCCAAGGCCACATGGGTAGTGAGCATTAGAAGTGGGACTTGCGCCTAGTTCCCCTACCTCTCCAGCCAGGGTACTTTCCATAATATCAGGCTTCTCCTTTATTATCTGGAAACTAACTAAAGACTCTTACAAAATTTACTGGCAGAAACTTTCTCATTCCCACCGTTTCCCCAAGGTGAGAGTAGGCAAATCAGGTCTCTTGCACAGCGCCTTTATTATGGTCAGACACTATCCAGAAAGAGAGGCAATGATGGTTTGTTTTTTGATTTTGAGATACTCTTTTGTACTGTGCGTATGCCTGGGGCTGCCTTTCCTCTTCTTTAGCCCTTGAAGATGGATCAGAAAATTTGGATCCCCTGAGACTGAAAAGTGAGTCTTTTAAAACCTTAAAACTTTTAAGGTTTCCTCTGATCTTGATTTTCTTATTGGCATTACCCTGAGAAAGCAACAAACAATAGGAATGATGATGATAAATTAAAAATTCTCAGAGACTTTAAGAAAGGAGGCCTGTAACCACCAGTTCCTCAGGTTTCTTTTTTTCCCTAGGCCCAGGGCTAGAGCCTTATAAATCCTCCCATTGTTGTCATTTTCTCTACAGCTTGTTCCTGTTGTAACATAAAGGGAAGCAAGTTTCTGTCTTATAGGAGGTGGAAGGAAGGAAAAGAAAAATCAGGGTCTGGCTTCTAGAACACACAATTTGCTGGCCTTGTACAAAATGTGATTAACGCAAGTTTGGGGAGATTTTTTGTTTGAAAGATAGTTTGGGGGTAGCAGCTGGGAGAGCAATTGAGAGGGAAAAAATAGAAGGAATGGTTCTTTGGGTGAAAAATTAGTATGAGACATAGGGACGAGGTCAAGTAGCAAGGTGGATACAAATAGTAAGTAATATTCATCAAAGACCCCCAGCACTTGGAGTTGAACCTAGACAGTTGTCCTTAACCTTTCTACTTATGTGTTCTACCTTGTTTGGCAAGTTGTCTCACCTCCCTGAGCCTTTCTTTTCCCTTTTTGTAAAACTGAGCTTGACAATAATTTGTACATCACAATATGGCTTGGAAGAGTCTAGATGGGGGAGGGCATCCATAAATCATGAAGTACTAGCTACATGTGAGAGATTATATATTGTCAATGTTATTATTTATTACTTATGGATTATTTCATTAATCATTATTTATTTGTGTTTTTATTATTTGTTTTTAATAAAATTATTATTTATTATGGGTTCTCCAGGGGCTGAACTTAGAGATGTACAGAGAATGATTGACAGTCTTCAGAGCCCCCAAGATCCCAACCAAGTAGCCCAGTCACTGATGATCAGAAGAGAAGTTATGTTTCTACAGTTCGACACAGCCGTGAGACACCTTATCCCGTAAGTAATGTAAATACTGTTTTAGTGATTTCTGCTCCTGGAAGGGTACTTACTAGGTGACGATCCAGGAAGAACCCATCTTAGCAAAATTGGAAAAGTATGACTTTAAAGTATGTTTAAATCAAATTGCTCCCCTCAAAATTCCCTCTCCAAATAGTCTCTCTTACAAGGACTCACCCTGATTTCTCCTCCTCTCCTATGATAAGAATTGTTCTTTTCTTTATTTGTTGTTTTAGAAGTGATTTCAACTACATCTTCTTTCTACTCCCTGGCCTCCTTTTCCATTATTTTCCAGGAACCTCCATTTTGAGGAAGAGTCCTGATTATCCATCCTTCATTTTGGTTTTAGCACAGATGCCTCTGTGCCCACCCAGTACTCTCTTCCCTTTTTCTGTTCATTTTTCTGTGTTGTCTTTCACCATTAGAATATGAGCTCCTAGTCATGTTTTTGTTTGTTTTTTCTTGTAGTTTATCTCCAGGACTTAACACAGGGCCTGGCAAGTGGTCAGCAGTTAATATATGCTATTGACTTGTTGATTTGAAGTAGATAATAATGAGTTTTGAGATCACACTATATGTGACTCAAATGAAGGAACCAAGAATGTTTATCCTAAAAAAGTGAAACCTGAGAGCAGAGAGACTCATGCCTGCTGTTTTCAAGTATTTTGGAGGAATGTCAAGTGGGGAAGGATTTAAACTTTATCTACTCAACCTCAGAAAGCAAAATAATGATCACTGGGTTAGAGTCCAGCTAGGAAGGGATATTGGCAGAAAGGTTGGGGGGAAGGATGTGCCAGACAGAGGCACTTGCAATAGGTTCTTCATTGGAATTTGTTGGGAAGTATAGATGTTCAAGGAGAACTGAGGTCTCTTGGGTGAGGGTTTGTCACATCCTTTTCAGAGCTGCCCATCCATCTTTGGTTCCTACCTGCCACTCAGCTTGTAATTGTGGCTCTGAGAAGCTGAAGTGTACACAGAAGCCGTATCTTGGTAAACTATCTCAGCAAATAGGCTAAACCAGGTTGAGGTTAACCAACAAGTCTCAAACCCATTAGTGAGTTAGTGGGGTATCCACCCCAAGCATATGAAGTTTTCTTCCCTCTTTCTCTCTAGCCACCCCCCTCCCCAATGGAATGGGCAGATGAGAATAGTTTGTTCTAATGGCCATGAAGGTAACTAAAGCAGGTACTATGGAGTGCTTAGAGCTTAGTTAGACATCAAAGATGCCAAGGTCATCCACTGTATCCTACGCCATCACTAGCCATCCTGAATTCAAATTCTCTGGAAGATAGAGTGAGACTGATAACTTTGTGCATTTCTGTCTCACAAATCTGATTCATGCACAAGTCAAGACATCACCTGTGATGCCATTGGTCTTCTTTGAAAATGAAGAACAAATAACCACAGGACCTCTAGAACCTAGATGAGTTGCAGGAGGCCAATGTAAGAGGGTAAAAGGAGGTTTTTGTTGGGTGAATATTAAAAGTTTTAGTCACCAAGGAATTGAATAAATATCAATTCCTAATGAAAGAAACCTCAAGTCAAAATGACTTTTATGGTAGTTTATTTACAAATGAGAAGAAAGAGAAAAAGTAAGAAAATTAGAGAGGATAAGATAAGATAATGAACCTAACACACTAAATAATTTGCTCTAGCCCCTGGCTCAACCCAGGCAGGACTAACTAGTCCTCAGTCAGGAAAAGGCTCAGCCTTGAACTGAGGCCCGAGGCCCGAGGGTCGAAGACCAGGGAAGAATGAAGCAAAAACTTCAGTCATGAAGCCTCTTTTGAAAGGAGAGTTCTTTCAGAGAAATCCAGGAAAAGCCAGTTTTTGCACTCACCACATGTAATTCTAAGAGAGAGATTTAAGAGCAGTCTCACCATGTCCAAAGTCCCAGCCAGACAGCCAGAGCTCCTTCAGGTTCAAGACACGAACAAGAAGAGAGTTACAGGAAGTTGTCACTCCCTTTTAAAGGCACTTCTTTTGCATCGTTTCCTATGCCTTCCTCTTAGTTTACGTGTCCAATCACAACAGATGCTTTGCTTAGGACTGCCCAGGGGGCAGTCAGTCAATTCTGATTCGTCACCCACTCTTGCACTTGTGGGTTACAGACTTCCCAACTTGGGAATTAAGTGGGGTTGCTTACACTTTGGTGATTAGGTCTAAGAATGGGCAAGGTAGATTTAATCTCATTATCACACCAAGGTGGGAAAGAAGGGAGGGAAGGAAGTTCTATCTCTCTCTTCTACTCAGGCCTAGATAGCTTTAAATGCCATCTCTGCTATATTTCTTATCTGTGAAGATATGAATTTCTGATAAATCCTTCTTTTCCTTTCTCTCTTACTTTCCCTTCCAACCTTCAAAAAGAACAGTAGCACTACCCAAAACAGCTTAATACACAGTTCAGTGTTTTAAAAATGTAAATCAGAGACTTTTGCCCATGTAGGCACCAGACAAATAAGGTAATTTGCTTAGAACTTCATGAATATTGTATTTGACTGGTGTAATCACAGCCTTAAAGAGAAAATTTTATTTAAATTACAACTCACTGTGTTTCAGCTGGAATAAGTGTGGGAAGGGGGGCTGCCTGTGGAATTCTGTTTGTCCTCAGGTAGCCGGAATGACCCTGCTTCACTTTGATTAACCACAACCTAAATATCTGTCCAAGGGCAAGCTCTGTGAATGAGTGCCTTTAATTTTGGCTTAGAAGTCTGTCATCATTGCCAACCCCAGACTTCCACAAGAATGAAAAGGGTTGGGTTGTACTTAATTGTTGTTTTTATTGTATTTTCATTCTTGGCAAAGGTCAGTTCTGTAAACTTAGAATATAAACCAAACCCCATGAGTGGTTTATTCCAGCTCAGAAAGGAAGATGCTTTGAAAACAAGATAGAAAACAAAAATGAAGAAAAAATTGTTAATAACTAATATCACTTTAATTGACAAAAGACTTTGTAAAAGAAAAGTAATTTAGCTAAGTGGTTCAGAATGATAAGGGAAGCATTCTAGTAAAGTAGAAAGAGCACTGGGGGCAGAGGATCAGGGTTCAAATGCCTCTCTGACACTTGCTACCTTTATAACATTATTCAAGGCAGTCGACCTTCCTGGGCCTCAGTTTCCTCATCTGTAAAAAAAGGAGGGAGGGGGTTGAACTAGATGATACCTAAGGGTCAATATTCTTACATTTTACTTTTTAAGCATCTCCCTGACCTTTGACTCAGCTACTTTCAGACAGAGGAGAGATAATTATAATTAATAATAGGTAGCCTTTATATACTACCTACTATGTGCCAGGCACTATGCTTGGCATGTTACAAATACCATTTCACTTAATTTGAACAACAACCCAAGGAGGGTAGGTACTGTTATTGTCTTCATTTTACAACTAAGGAAACTGAGTCAAGCAAGGGGTTAAGTGATTTGCACACAAGAGGTTAAGTGAGTCACACAATTATTAAGTGTCTGAAGTAGGATTCAAATTCAGGAAAAGGAGTCAGGAAGCCTTGGATTAAATACAGTCGGAGACATTTATTAGCTATGTAACCTTTGACAAGTTACTTAATTTCTCTGGGTCTCAGTTTTCTCATCTGAGAAAATGAGGGAGTTAGTCTCTTCTACCTCTAAAGCTGTGATACTATGTATGATTCTTAATTCTATAATGTTGGAGTAGTAGATTGCAAACGTTGCAAGTAAGAGCCAAGTCTACTTCATCTTTGTATCCGCCATCTCTTAGCACGATGCCGCTCCCAGAGCATCTTTATTATAAACACATAGAATTGAATTTTAATTGCCATTGGCTCTCTCCCACTCATCTTTTTGGGGTTTGGGCATTTCTAAAAGCCTTATTATTCTTGACCTCCAATTAAGTTCAATTCATTTAACAAACATTTATTAAATAACTTCTGTGTGTAAAAGGCACAGGTTAAAAAAATCACTCACTACAGACTAACTCTTCAAGCCAATTTAATGCCTCCAAAATGAGATGCACTTGGTAGTTTCTCAGACATCTGTTCTGTTTCCTTAGTGTTTCTGGAAGTAAACAGCAAACATTTGCCTGGATATTTTTGTTCACTGAATGAATAAATGAATGACAGTTAATGATATGGTTTTGGTTTTTGTTTGTTTGTTTGTTTTTTTCAAAACTCTTACCTTCCATCTTAGAATCAATACTGTGTATTGGTTCTAAGGTAGAAGAGTGGTAAGGGCTAGGGAATAGGGGTTAAGTGACTTGCCCAGGGTCACACAGCTAGGAAGTAGTTGAGGTCCAATTTGAACCTCAGACCTCCTGTCTCCAGACCTGGCTCTCAAACCATTGAGCCACCGAGCTGTCCCCAATAATATGCCAACAAACTTTGCACTGATTGATGTATGCTGTTACCCTATTATTTTTAGAAGTATGTATTATTCTTTCTCAAGATGAAAGCATGATGAGTCATAACAGCAACTAATGTTTATATGGCATTTCAAGATTTATAAAGTGCTTTGTACCCATTCTCATTTGATCTCAACTGCCCTGTAGGATATATAACATTACTGTTCAGAAAACGGAGGCTGAAAGTATTCAAATGACTTATCCAGGGTCACATCTATTAAATGCCTTGGATTGGGTCCACTCATCCACGGCTGGCTCCAGTAGTGGGATTAGGGATTTCAGGAGCTCTGAAGGACTCCCAGCTTCCCAAATATCTTGCCTTAATAAATCTACCATGAGTCCAAGAGACCTACTATCCAAGTCCCTCATTTTGGTCAAAATCCCCTTTCAAAATGGAAATGTATTTAACTAGGGAGGATAACTTACCAAATCATTAGAATCCATTAGTAGCCATTAGCAACACGGCATGCCCAAATAGGATAGGATTACAAATTGGAAGGGACCTTCAAGTTTATCTAGTACAACTTTTTTATTCTACCGTTATAGGAAATGAGGCCCAGGAAGACAATCAATGTGACTTGCTAAGATCACTCAGATAGTAAGTGACAAAACTAGGTCTTCTGACTCCAAATTCTGTATTCTTTCCAGAGTACTCCAATTACTCTTACTTTGGAAAACAGAGAACAAAGGCCCTATGTGTACAGGATACAGGACTGATACATTTTGATAAAGGGGAGGAAGTTAGTAAAGGCCAGAAATATACAGTTCTTTTCCAGGAAAGGTAGACATATTGGCAGGAGGGTAGGAAGCTAGGCAGCCACAAGACAGCAAGATTGCCCTGGGGACCTAGAGGAAGAGGCAAGGTATCCTAAGATTAGAAAAGGAGACCCTAAAAAGGGAGGCTAGGCAGGACTGGGAACAAGATGACAATCTTTCTCCTGTTTAATCATCCTCATTAGAGTTGTCTTTGTCCATAAGAAAAAATCAGAAAGAAAAATAAAGAACCAGGAACAATAAATCACCCTTGAAGATTCTAGATCTCATCAAATAGCAGATAGAGCAGATAGATAGATAGATAGATAGATAGATAGATATAGATATAGATATATAGATATGGTGGCCTTCTGCATAACCTGCTGTAAACTAACAAACTAACTAACTTATGCAGTAAAATAATAAAAGTTTAAGCATAGCCCTCTAGGTTAAGAAAGAGAAAGAGATCTTTGTCAGGGGCCTTGAATGAGAACAATGTGTTTCTCCCATGTTCTCCCCCAGGGAGTGTATTTGGCTGCATTCTATATAGATCAGCCCATGGAGATCATAGATTGTAGGATTGAAAGCTAGAATTTTTAGGGGACCTTAAAGATGATCTAGTTTGCCTTCTCTTTTTTGAGATGGAGAAACTGAATCCCAGAGAAATGAAGCGAGCTACCAATGATCTCCTAGGAAAGGCTTGATTTGAATTCAGGTTCTGTCATTCCCAAGTAATCTTACTACTGCCTGGACACTGCTTCCTTAGTCCAGGACATCCTTCTCTCTGCTCATTACTGGGCTAAACTCAGGGCCCCAGAGGGGGGAAAGCTCTGCCCTGAGGCTGTGGGATGTTGGACCTGGCTTCTCCCTGGGATAAATCATTCACTTCAATGCCTCCTTTGGCTAATCTAGAGTTATTCCCTTAATAAAGGCTAAGGATGTTGGAAGTACCTGAAAACTGACTTTTATCTATTATGGCCTTGGCTCCATGATGGCTTTTCATCAACCTAAGTTGTTAGGGGGCATTGAAGTCTTATTATACCAGTCCTATACCTCATGTTGGAGTGGGGGGAGTTCTGAAAAGAAGACTAATGAAAAATATGAAAAATCTTTTAGAGACTCTATTCAGAAGTAGCCCCCCATGGAATCAGAAAGAACTGAGTCAAATCTAGCTGTGGGACCCTGGACAAGTCATTTAATCATTGTTTTGACTCAGTTTCCTCATCTGCAAGATGGGGATAATAATAGCCTAACTTACCTCCCAAGGTTGTTGCGTGGCTCAAATGAGATATTAATTACTTGTAAAGTACTCAACATAGAGCCTGGCACATAGTAAAGGCTATATAAATTTAGTCATTGTGATAATGATGAACTATTATAAAATAATCATGATAAATAACTACTACAAACCAACAATAATGATCATTATTAGTAACCATTATAAAACAATAATTGCTATTGTATCATTATTAATTATTATAAAAAGCAATGGGGCAACTAAGAGGTGCAGTAGATACAGTGCTAGGCCTGGAGTCAAGAAGACTCATCTTTCTGAGCTTAAATTCGGCTTCAGATACTAGTTGTGTGACTCTGGGCATGTCGCTTAATGCTTTTTGCCTCCGTTTCCCCATCTATAAAAGGAGCTGCAGAAGGAAATAGCAAACCATTCCAGTACTTCTGCCAAGAAAACTCCAAAATTATGAGTCAGACACATCATGTATATCCAGACTCGTATATCACAACTCCAAAAAATTAAAAAATAAAAAACTTAAAAATAAATAAATGAACCCAAAGAGTCAGGCATGACTGAGATGACTGATTAACAATTATAAAATGATGGGTTTAGACTAGACAACTTTTTTTTTTTAACATTTATTAATAATCATTTTTAACATGATTACATGTTTCATGCTCCTATTTTCCCCTTCACCCCCCGCACTCCCTCCACCCATGGCCGACGCACTTTTCCACTGGTTTTGTCATGTGTCCTTGATCAAGACCAATTTCCCAATTGTTGGTGGTTGCATTGGTGTGGTAGTTTCGAGTCCACACCCTCAATCATGTCCGCCCCGACCCATGCGTTCAAGCAGTTGCTTTTCTTATATGTTTCCTCTCCT
>NC_058133.1:359587428-359610650 GCF_016433145.1 Gracilinanus agilis
AACCTATAAACAGGGCTACCTCTGTTTGAAGTAGGAATAAATGGTTTTTAAGGGGAAGAGAATGGGGTGGTAGATAGAGCAAAGGTTTGGAATCCAGAACACCTGGTTTCCTATCACCTCTCCCCACCCCCTTTAGGCACTTACCAGCTGTGTGACCCTAGGCAAGTCACTTTATCTAGGTGAGGGTGTAGAATAAGGATAGACAGAGTACTTAGTGCTATTGGCTATGAGAATTAAGTGAGGAAAAGAATGTATTGTGCTTTGGAAACTTGAAGGTGTTTTTTTAACTGTGACATTACTGAAAAATCTCTCATGATGTAGAACTTTGAAAGCAGCACTGAACACCAGTTCACCTGAGCTAATCAGCCACTCTTTGGTCTTACTTCCCTGTTTTATACCTTTAACAGGCAAGGCCAGTACATTCATTAGGAGGTGGCCCCCCATCATCAAGTCAAAAAACATTTTTTGAGCATCTGCTATGTGCCAGGCACTCTTCTAAGCCAACAGGATAACCTCTAGGACCTGAAAAAGTAGTTATTCCTTTGGGGACCCATGCTAGTGAGTTGACAGAGTGAATCCAAAGGTGGTATCTCACTCACACATACACACACAAAGACAACCATCTCTATATGGTTGACATATAGATATATAGAGATATAAATGATTGTCTCCCTCATTATAAGCTCCCTAGGGGCAGAAACTATTTTCTTCTTTCTTTCTTCTTCCCTTTCTCCCTTTTTCTTTCTTTCTTTCTTCCTTCCTTCCTTTCTTTCTTTCTTTCTTCCTTCCTTCCTTCTTTGCTTTCCTTCCTTCCTTCCTTCCTTCCTTCCTTCCTTCCTTCCTTCCTTCCTCCTTCCTTCCTTCTTTCTTTTCTCTCTGTCTCTTTCTTTCCCCTTACTCTCTGCCTTAGAATCATTATTAAATCTCAGTTCCAAGGCAAAAAAAGTGTTAAAGACTAAGCAACTGAGGTTAAATGACTAAGCAACTGGGGTTAAGTGACTTGCCCAGGGTCACACAGCTAGGAAGTGTCTGAGGCCAGATTTTCACTTTTCTTTGCCTTCCCAACTCATAGACCAGTGTCTGACATATAGTAAGTACCTAATAAATGCTCATCGATTGCTTAGGCAATTTGGAAAATTATAAAACCATTCTGGCATTTAGTTTGTGGTTGAGAAGACCTAGAGTTCAAGTATGTAGCCAACTTCATTTTGAACAAGCTATTGGCAGGAAGATAGTTGGCACAAGCAGCAGACTCACCTTTAATTTCACAAAAAACTTCATGATTCCTATTAAATATTGCCCAAGATTTTTGTCCTTACACACCTCTCCTCTGGTATGGGTCTACCTGGGCAGAAGACATCTTCTAAATACTTTATTAGTACAATATTGAGAGCCCTGGCTCTGGAGGCAAAAGACCTGGATTCAAATTCTGCCTGTAATATTTACTACCTATTTAACCTGAAGGAATCACATAACTTCCAAGGTCATCTATAAAAGTGAGAGGGTTGGACTCAACTGAGCTCCTTTCCAATTCCAGATCTAAGATCTTATTTACTCACTCATACGTGATCCCATTGTGGATGTTCCTTTCCCTAATGGAGACTGCATCCTCTCCACACCTTGTTCTGTAATGAGTTTTGTGAAGATTTCCTCTAAATCCTCCACAGAAGGTCCTTTTCCTTTGGATCTCCGCTGAAGGTCTTCCTCTAGTTCTTCCAATGCCTCAAGAGTATCTGCCTGACAGGTTATCTGTCTCTTAACTCATTTTCTCAATATATAATTTGGCCATTTCTTTCTCCCATCACAGACATCTTCTGTAATCCACCATTTCTATTTCACAAATTATCATCAAGAATATGCTACAATTTACTTATTCCTCCAATATATTTCTTTGAGCTCATAATTCTGATTCCTCTGAAAATCTTTGAACTAGTAAGGGATTTCTAAATTTGGGGAAATAATGGTGTTTTTAAAAGCCAGCCTTTTGTGGCAGGCAATAGTTTGGAACTGTCAAAAGCATTCCGTAATATCCAAATGCAATCCATCCTGACCTCTTACTACTTCATGTTGGACCCAAATAATTTTTCACTGAGTATTTTTCAGACATACAGGGGTATGCTAAAGCCAGATCAAACTGGCTTTAAGTTTCTCTTGAAGATAACAATCCAGTGGCATTCTCCAGATACTTTCCAGACAATGAACATATATTCAAGCTGTACATGTCAGTTATTCTTTGTTTTTTGCTTTTTATTCTAAAACAAATGTGTGTCTGTATATGTGTGAACATTCATCTCTTTTGAGACATATCAAGAATCAGTCCCTGAGACCATTGACATTAAGTCATATCCAACAAAGATCTCTTCTCTGTGTATCTGTTCAATTCCAGGTTCCTTTTTCCATTTCATCTTAAAGCATATTAGCTATGGAGGTAGATCAGTCCCAATACACTAATCATGTTTGGTAAAAATAGATCACAATAAAGATTCCTGCAACATTGATTCATTTCAAGGCTGTTGCTCTCCTGGTTTCATTTACCGATGCTCTGGAGATTATCAGGCTTCCCTGGATCTCATGCTAAGCTCTCTACAGACTTCTTTTTCTATCTAACCACTTTTTACTGTTTTGTGAGGATAGATCACTTTTTTTTCCTGCCAACATATTCTATGAAGTTTTGTACATGAGTTTATAATCTAACCTGGCCTTGATCCTTATCTGCTGGTTCTCACTGATTGGCAAGATTAAACTTTTTCCAAGAAAAGGCAGTTGCTTACTTCCTCATTTTTGTGGCTGCTTTGCAGTTTCACTAAAAAATGCAGATAAAACTAATATTTTTTACTTTTGTCTATTTTCAACATCATTCTTGCCATTTCTCCCGTATCTGCTTTTACATTGCAATCACTAAATGTGGTTAGTTAGGTAAGTTAATTTAGAGGACCTTATTAGTACTTTCTCCTCTGTAGTGAACATTTGCACATAAGCTGCATTTGTCTTCATGTTTTTTGGCTTGCTTATGAGCATTCTAATCAAGCAGAATCATGTATCATAATCAACAATCATACATAGGTACCTATTATGTTCTGGTTCCTACACTAGGTGCTAAAGATATAAAGATTAAAATTAAGCAGCCTTGGCCCTCAAAAGAATTCATATTTTTATTACTTATTTTATTATTTGACAAATTAATATTACTATTTATTATTTATATTATTTTTATTATACCTTGAAGTATGATGACCAAGTCTTGTTTTTTTCCCACCAGGCTTCACAGAGCAGAGCAAAACAAAACTCAGTGTGGTTCTCAGTCTATCCTATGGTTGACTCTCAGACTCACTACTAGCCCGAGTATAGATTCTACAGAACTTCGACCTTCTCTGCTGCTTTTCACTATTTTTAAGGCAGTATTGTTCATAATTTCCCACCACCCTCCTCAACAGAATTTTAAAAATGAATTTGTATTCTAAACCTGTGTGGCCCTTGACCGCCATGTCTTTCTGCTTGGCACAAAGATGAAATAACTGGCCAGGAGTTTGGAAGTATTTTTTGGCTGGACCCCCTGATTGAGATGTTTTTACTATTGTTAAACTAATGCAAGAAATGGTAAATATTAAGCTCAATAAGTATTTTTGTCTTTTTTTTCCTGTTCTCTATTTGGGTGATTGATGGCCTATTTAAATAGATCATATTGAAGTTATGGCTCTTGGTTGTTGTATTAAAGCAACTTCCTTTCATCTTTATCTTTTCTTCAAATTTGTTGATCTCTTGACTCTTGTTCTAATGAGCTGACTACACAGAGGCAGCTAATTTTCTGAAATTATTTCCATATAATCAGGCATTTTTTCTGTTAAAATATTTTCTGTGATATTTGGGGCTTGTCATATTACCTTCTAGCTCTGTTTATGAAGAATATATTCTTGGCTACCTTCTGGCAGAGGGGTGATGGGCAATGTGTGCAGAATGAAACATTTGTTTTCAGACCTAGATAACATGATGAATTATTTTACTTACCTATACTTATTTCTTGTCAATGTGGCCTAGTAGATAAAGAACTAATCTTGGACCCCAAAAGATCTGGGTCCAAGCCCCCAATACATACTGACTGTGTGGTCCTAGATAAGTCATTTAACTCTTTGGCACCCCATGTAACTATTCTTAAATTGAAAAGAAAATGCCCACCTACATTGGTAGGATTTCCTTACTGGGAGCTCCTTACTCCTATGATATCACAGGCCTGGAGAAAACAACAATACTTTTCTTATTTGTTCTAAGATAGGACTTCTATTTTATTGGATAAGAGTTAATAAATAGTGATAGAAATGCAAAAATGGGGAGAGATAACATCAATACATTTTTAAAATTCTTAGGCAAGGGGGCATCGAGGTAGCACAGTGGATAGAGTGTCAGGCCTGGAGACAGGAAAACCTGGGTTCATATCTGACCTCAGACACTTCCTACTAGCCACTGAGCCACCTCGCTGCCCTGCTTTTTTAATTTCTTAAACCTATCCTGTGTTTTCCAACTTTTCCCCATCCTCCCCCATGCCTACTTTTGCAAAGGATACATAACCCTGGTTTGAAGGGTTTTGTCAAATCCTTTGAGAATTTCTCTACCTCTTCTCCCTATGCCACATATAAAGGCACGTGAACTATAGCTAATCTCTTCAGTGCTCCCTTTTCTTCTGCTCTTCATAAGCAGTGAAAGACAAAATGGCCAAACGACCCATGAAATGATGTCCCTTGTTGCCTTTGGGCACCTACATGATGAAACAAACTCTGCCAACTCTTGTTCACTTCCCTCAGAAAAATTACTTAAATACAACTTCTTTTATCTAGTGGTTTCATTAATTGCAAGAATGTCCATACAGCAGTAGCTCAGTTCCTTGTGAAATCAATTCACTGATCACCTTTTGAGTAACAGCAGCTGAGTTACTGATGATCTGAAAAACGACGTGATTTTTAGCATCCTCTGTGCCCCTTTCCACTATTCAGACAACTATCAATGAAGGCAGGAGCTGCCCAGGGCTGTTTTGTAATTTGTCTTTGTTTCATTACCATGGATTTGGTCATGTGGCCAGAAAAATTCATAATCTCTCGGTAATGAGCCCCTTAGTGCTTAGCTTGTTTGGTCTGCAGACAGAAGACTTGGTCTGTCTCTGAAACTAAACTCAAAGCTGTTTCAACAAGTTAGAACTGCTAGTGCTCATGCCTGGTCTCAGAACGGGTCATGGCCTTCGAGAACTTCACACTAGGATGAAACATCAGAGGACCCTTGGAGAGTTTCAGTTGTTTAGTATTTTCAAAAGCCAACTTCTAGATCTGTTCAAATAAGATGAACAAAAACCTCAAACCAGGCAATCCATACAAGTTATGGCACTCTGCTCCAGTGTGGATGTCATTGCTGTGAGTGTGTTGGTGTCTGTCTGTCTAATTGCATGGACAATATGAAGTTCTTATGTCCTTCCACTCTGGCTAACGAAGCCTATCTCTTGTGCATTGCTCTGGATTTTACTTACAAAGCTTTGTAATGTTGCAGGGTTTAATGTAATTAGAACAGTGATAATGAGGGACCTAAGAGAAAGAACACTATCCACATTCAGAGGAAGAACTGTGGGAGTAGAAACACAGAAGAAAAACAACTGCCTGATCACATGGGAGGATGGGGATATAATTAGGGATATTGACTCAAAATGAGTACCCTAGCACAAATATCAATAATATGGAAATGGGTCTTGATCAACGACACATGTAAAACCCAGTAGAATTGTGTATTGGCTATGGGAGAGGGTGGGAGGAGAGGAGAGATAGAACATGAATCCTATAACCATGGGAAAATGTTCTAACTTAATTAAATAAAAAAATTAGAACAGTGATAAAATGATAATATCTGGAGTGACTATTTTATAGGGTTATTTTTAAGGTTAAAGTGAAGATAATCTACATGAAACACTTTGCAAGCTTCTAAGCACCAAATAAATAACATTATAATTAGCATATTATTTGTACTTTTTATGAGAGCAAAATCATCCAGGATGGCTAAGTGGCACAGTGGATATAGCAGTGAGCCTAGAGTCAAGAGAATGTAGAAACTTACTGTGTGAACTTGGGCAAGTCATTAATCTATGTTTGTCTCAGTTTCCTCATCTGTGAAAGACAGATAATAGTAGCTCCTATTTCTCAAAGTTGTTTCGAGAATCAAATGAGAAAATGATTGTTGAGTTCTTAGTGCAATGCCTGGCACAGAGTAAGCAATAGGTAAATGTTAAGCTATTATTATTGTCCAAATCTTTGATTTTGTAATTTGGATGTGATTTGAATAACGTTCAGGATTCAGACTTAGAAATGAACTGGAATCTTCCATAGAGTTAATCTGAGTTCAGTAGCTCAAAGATATGTATGGAGATGATGCTGACAGTTCAGAAATAGTCAGGACGTGTGTTTTCAGTGACTTGGTATGAATTTAAGAGGTGTGCCTAAACTCGCCAGAACAGGAAAAACACGTGAAAGTCCAGGGTGCAGAAAACCAGTGAAATGGAGACAAAAGTTAAATAGTAATAGGTAAGAAGGAAGAAGATTGACTGGAAAGGCAGATAGAAATGAAGCTGAGAGAATAAACTAGGGAGAAGCATCTTCCCATCAGAAATCATCTGTCAGAATGTCAAATTTGGATGTTCTTTGGTTTTTCACTGAGATAAAAGAATGCTTTAGGAAGAAGTTCTCCTGAAGCAGTTCTGCTCCAGGATCCATAGGATTGCAAACTACATAGAGGGAATATGATAGCTCAAGGTAGGTGAGAAAACACCAATTGTACCAAAGGGCTTTGAAGGAATAGAGCACAAGCCTCCCTAGATCTAGGTGATTTACATTTCATGTGGTAGAGGATTTTTCTAACATAATCTTAGAGCTGCTGCCAACAATCCCCAGAAATCATTAGAAAATAGGAAGAAAATCTTCAGAAGCCTGAAGATGAGAAAACATTATCATAATTTTTGAAAAGTGAGAGAAGTTAAATTCTGAAAATCCAATAAGCTTGATGCCAATTTCTTGGGGAAAATTGTTGAACTATTATTAAGTATAGTTTATAAGTATTTAGAAGAGAATTCAATATCTGCTAACCTAAAAAAAAGTCACAATAAATTAATCCCTTGTCACTAAGGGGGCAGACTAAGTGAATTCCATGCAGATAGTATCTCCTGATAAAAAGGAGTCTTTAAGGTTAAGATTGACTATAATCTCTATTTAAACAAACTACTGACACAAAAGGATGGAAAATAGATAAAAGAATAAGCATCAGCATTGACTATCAATATTCCCTAAGGAAGTTTAACCAATATAAATCAGATTCCACAGAGACTAAAATCATGAACACAGAGAGACAGTATGGCTTCATCAAATTAGTCAATCAACTAGGATTTATTAAACACCTATTATTTGAGGTAGTTGGGTTGTTTTCAGTTGTGTCCAATTCTTTGTAACCCAAATTAGGAATTTCTTGGCAAAGACACTGGACTAGTTTGCCATTTCCTTCTCCATATTAAACATCTACTATGTCCCAGACACTGGGCAGGTAAGGTAAAAGACAGATCCTCCTCTTAAGGGGTTTATAGTCTAAAAGGGTGAAACCAACATGCAAACAACTACATCTAAACAAGATATACAAAGAATAAGTTGGAGATAATCACCAGAAGGAAAGCACTACATGATATAGTGGATAGAATGCTGGGCATAGAGCCAGGAAGACAAATTTGAATCTGGCCACAGATACTTTCTAGCTGTGTGATCCTAGGCAAGTCACCTTTGCTTTTGCAAGTTCTTTGCTTACCTCATCTGTTAAATGGGATTAATAAGAGCACCTATCTCACAGGGTTTTTGTGAGGATCGAATGATTTGTGCAGTATTTAGCACAATACCTGGCACCTAGCAAGTGTTCTATAGAAGTTATTATTATTACTATTTTTATTATTATTAACTCATGTACATCTAATCTTATTTGCTTTTTAAAAATCTTCTTCCTCCTCCTTTTCCTCTTTCTCCTCCTCCTCTTCCTCCTCTCATGCAAGTCTAACCTTATTTTCCTTTTTTGAAAATTTTCTAAACTGGCAAGCTAGAGGATTGACTAAACAAGAGAAACAGAATGTTTGTGACTATGGTGACCAAGTTTGATCCCCAAGAAAGAGATATGAGAAGATACTCTCTATTGCTTCTTTACAGAGAGGTAGAACTATAGGGGTAGAACACTGAAGATTTTTCAGAAAGTAGAAATAATTTACCTATATATTTTTAATTTTTTTATTTAGAATATTTTCCCCATGACTTCATGATTCATGTTCTTTCCCTCTCCCCCAAATCTTCCCCACTCTGTAGCTGACATGCACTCCTGGGTTTTACACGTATCGTTGATTAAGACCTATTTCCATATTATTGATAGTTACACAAGGGTGATTGTTTAGCGTCTACATCCCCAATCATATCCCCATCAGTCCATGTGTTCAAGCAGTTGTTTTTCTTCTGTATTTCTCCTCCCACAGTTCTTCCTCTGAATGTGGATAGCGTTCTTTCTCATAAGTCCCTCAACATTGTTCTGGATCCTTATATTGCTGCTAGTAGAGAAGTCCATTATGTTCAATTGTACCACAGTGTATCAGTCTCTGTATAGAATATTCTCCTGGTTCTTCTCCTTTCACTCTGCATCAGTTCCTGGAGGTCTTTCCAGTTCACATGGAATTCCTCCAGTTTATTATTCCTTTGAGCACAATAGTATTCCATCACCAGCATATACCACAATTTGTTCAGCCATTCCCCGATTGAAGGACATTCTCTCATTTTCCAATTTTTTGCCATCACAAAGAGCATCCAGACAAGACCTAATAGCAACTTGAGTCAGATAAATCTTTCACCTTTAGTTCTCATTACTTCCTAACCCTCTTTCCACTACCTTATCCCCTATACTCCTGTTATCAATAAACCCCTTAGGCTTAACCTGAGAACTTTGTGGTTATTGCTTACCATCTAAGGCCAAGCAGGGACAACCAACAGGAAAGGTTCTGATCAGTTTCAGCAGGAATATACTCCATTACTGTAGGACAAGAAGTCCAATATTCACTTCCTGTCAACCTACGATACCCCAATAGGAGGCTACTTCCTCAGCAGGAAAGGGGCTGGAATTCGACATCTTAAAGGAGCCTGGTGTCTAGCAGTGAGAGTTTCACCTAGCACTCTGTTAACCTGGGTTGGATCCTTGTGACATTTATAATCAGTTTCAAGCTCAGCCCTGGTACAGCCCATATCATCCTCTCTACAGCTAGCACCTATTCTATTCTATTAACCCTATTCTAGGCCTAACAACTACCCACATTCCAGCTCCCACCACCCAGGGCCCCAGAGGGGTATGGGGCAAGTGAGAGGTCAGGGGAGAAGTCAGGAAAGAACCCAGAACCCAGCCCTGGATCTCCAGGGCTTTATAAACCCTTGGCCCAACTGGCAGTTGGTGCTTGCCCTGTGGCTCATGCCACAGTCAACATTCCAACCAGGGCAACTGACAGGTTGCCCCAAGCCAACATGGAAATGTTAATAATCCTGTATTACACCTAATACATGGTCAGTTTTTGTGTAGGAGCCATGTACTGCTGAAAAGAGAATATATTCCTTTCTATTCCCATTCAATTCTCTCCAGAGATCTATTAGTTCTAACTTTTCTAAGATTTCATTCACTTCCTTTACTTCTTTCTTGTTTATTTTTTTTGTTTGATTTATCTAGATCTGAAAGGGGGAAGTTGAAATCCTCTATTAGTATAGTTTTACTGTCTATTTCCTCCTGAAACTCATTTAATTGCTCCTTTAAAAAAGGAGATGCCATTTGATGCATATATGTTTAGTATTGCTATCACTTCATTTTTAGTACCTTTTAGCAAGATGTAATTTCCTTCCTTATCTCTTTTAATCAGATGTATTTTTGCTTTAGTTTTATCAGAGATCGTGATTGCTACTCCTGCTTTTTTTACTTCAGATGATGTACAATAAATTCTGTTCCAGCCCCTTACCTTTACTCTTTGTGTGTCTCCCCTGCCTCACATATGTTTCTTGTAAACATATATTAGGATTCTGGTTTTTAATCCATTCTGCTATCTGCTTCCATTTTATGGATGAGTTGATCCCATTCACATTCACAGTTATGATTACCAATTGTATATTCCCCTCCATCTTATTTTCTCCTTTTGATCTATTCTTTTTCCTTTCACCCTGTCCCTCCTCACAGGTGTTTTGTTTTCAGTCACCCCCCAGTTCTCCCTTCTATCACCCCTCCCCTTGTCTTATTCCCATCCTGCTTCTCTAGAGATTAAGATAGGATTCTATACCCAAATTAATATTTTTTTATTATTCTCTGTCTGAGCCAGTTACAATGAGAGTAAGGTTTAAGCATTGCCCATCACCACCCTCATCCTCCCCTTCCTTGTATTAGTTTTTCATGCCTCTTTAAGTGAAATAATTTACCCCATTTGAACTCTCCCTTCCTTTTTATCTCAGCGAAATCCTCTTTTTCACCCCTTAAAATTTTTTTGCATATCATGTCATCCTACTGAATGTATACCTGCACCTTCTGTCTATGTATACTCCTTCTAACTGCTCTAATATGTATAAAAATATTTAAGAATTACAAATATCTTTTTTCCATGTAGAATTACATAGAATTTGACCTTATTGAGTCCCTTAAATTTTTTCTTTCTCATTTACCTTTTTAGGCTTCTCTTGGGTCTTGTGTTTGGACACCAAATTTTCTGTTTATTCTTGTCTTTTCATCAAAATGCTTGGAAATCTTCTATTTTATTAATATAATTTTTAAAAGAAAAAGATCTGGAGGTTTTAGTGATTAGGAATCTCAATATCAGACATTAGTGTGATTTGGAAGCTAAGAAAGCAAATTCAATAAAAGTTATAATCCTACAACTAAACTCTACCTCAGTAAGACCACATTTGGAGTACTGAATTTAGTTTTCAGAGCCAGATTTTAGTAGAAATGTTGATAAGTTGGAATTGCCCAGAGGAGGCATGCATGTTGGTAAAGGATCTTAAGTTCATTCCCTAATTGAAGGAACAAGAGTCGTTTATCCTAGAAAATAGAAGATGGCAGGCGATGGGAGGAGGAAGGACAGGAAACAGTTACAATTATTTTCAAATATTTGAAGGATTGTCCTATGGAAAAGTACTGTGACTTTTGTCCTATTCTTCTTGGCTCAAGAAGGTACAAAACAAGGAACAATGGGTGGAAATTACAAAGAAGATTGATGCAATGCCTCTAATCAGAGTCCACATTTAGGCAGTATTATCAGTCTCTATGTCCCTTGCTTAAGAAAAAAGTATTCTAAAAATTAGCTCTATGTGCAAGTAGAATCGCTTTGGGAAGTAGAATCGCTTTGGGAAATAGTGAGTTCACCCTTACTGGAGATCTTGAAGCAATGCCTTAATAGCTACTGATTTGATGGTGTGGTAGAAGAGATCCTTTTTCAGGTATGGATTGGACTAGATGGCCATTGAAGTTCCTTAGACTCTGAAATTTCATAGACCTTTGAAAAGAGCCTAGAAACTACCTCAGCCAGCCTAACACTTGATCTCCTGGTTAACCAGAGAAATATAATATTCAAGGACAAAGATGGTTTAGAATATAAACTCACTGGTAAAATATTTGCCAGAAAACAATGGAAATTTATAAGCAGTGCCATCTTAAAGAAAAGTAAAAAGGGAAGGGAAAAACAAATTTAGAGAGTTAGGCAGGAGACCTAAATTAGATATATGATCATAGATGTTGACCTGGAAGGACACTGATAATTGTTCTAGAAGGTGGATAGGAAACAGATAAAAATTGAAATCTATAAAGATTTCTTCTATAGCAAATTTTTTTTCTCCAGCAGTATCCATAGAGACACCTCATTTGAACTCTAATATCATGGTCCTTTACTTGCTGCAAGAAATGATGAGAGGACCAAGTGAAATTGTTGTTCAGTTATTTTTCAGTCCTGTCCAACTCTTTGTGATCCCCATTTGAAATTTTCTTGGCAAAGATACTAGCATGATTTACCATTACCTTCTCTAGCTCATTTTACAGATGAGGCAAATAAGTTTAAGTGACTTGCCCAGGGTTATCCAGCTAGTAAGTGTTTGAAGCTGAATTTGAACTCAGGGCTTCCTGTCACCAAGCCCAGCATTTTATTCTGTGCCTTCTGTGGGTGGAATAAATAAAGAGATGATCCAGTTCCAAGGGAATTGAGGGTTGGATTTCCATGATACATAAAAGAGGAGAGGATACTACATACTTAGAAAAGAGTAATGGACCTTCTTACAAAAAAGAAAAGAAGAGGAGAGGAGAGGAGAGGAAAGGAGAGGAGAGGAGACGAGAGGAAAGGAGAGGAGAGGGTAGAAATGACTGAGAGAATATTAGTAACTATATGTCTAGTAGTTTCCTATCTCTATAAAATTTTTATGAGAATAGTCTACAGACATGTCAAGGGCATCCTTCCAAATTTATTGCCCATTTTTCTCCTTTACATATGTTATATTCAGGCTATACTGACCTACTTCCCATTCCCTGTACACAATAAGAGAGTGACATGGCTAGACCCATGCTTTAGGAATATCACTCTAGAGACAAAGAAACCAATTCCAATGTTATTGCAGTTGTTCAGCCTTGAGGTGATAAAGGTCTCTGTGAGAAGAGAGAAGGGACAGATACAAGAAAAGTAGTGCAGGTAGAATCAGCACAGCTTGGTATCTTCTTTGAGAATATGGAGCAAGACAGAAGGAAGAGTTAGGGATGACTCAGATTGTGTACCTGGTGAATGGAAGGATGATGGTACCTGAAACAGAAATAGGTTGGCATGTTTTCTCCCCCATTAGATTATAAACTTCTTGAAGACAAGGACTGATTTTTATCTCTTTGTCTCCCCAGTGCTTAGCACAGTGCCTGACACAAAGTAGGCAATTAATCCATATTTATTGATTGATTCAAAATTATGAAGATGGTTGGATTTTGGCAGGAAAGATAACAACAGAGATGATTTTGCTTGATGACCTTCTGATTAGTAATCTTAAGTGAAGCATATAGGCACCTCAAAGATGTTCAGCACTGTGATAGTAATGTCTGAAGGATGCCTATACATGGTGAGTTCTTCCAGATGTTCCTGTTTATGAATGACACCGTGCCAATTTTATCAAATCCTGGAACTTTGCAGAGACTCCTCAATAAGAACTCTTAAAAGAGTTTGGCCCAATTATGAAATGGGGGAGAAAAAAATGAATGTGAATGGAATGAATGAATATTGCCTTATTGTGCAGATGATGATATACAACTGAATGGATGAATATAAAGCTTGAATTATCAATACATAAAGCTTAGCTAGACCCAGTAGATGGACATTATGCTATAACCAGAATTGGATAGGATAAGAGCAAGTGTTCTTGCCTTTGTGAAACTATGCAATGCCTAGTGGCACTCAAACTTCTCCTTAAAACCAAGATAAGAATGGAACTCTACATTCTCCAACCAATTAAAGGTACAGGTCTCCCAAAAGACCATAGAGAGGTTTGGGCTGTGATATATTAGCAACAATCAGTTGAACAGTAGAAACATCATGAAGTCTGTGTATCAGAAAGATATATGAATATAAAAAGAAGTAGACTGGTCACGTGGCAAGATGGAGGGATAATATGGATGTTACATTTGTTAAACTGGTATCCACATAACCTCAAAAGATCTAGAACAGGTGTTCTTTACCCAGAGCTTTTGGATTTTAAAAAATAAACTATTTTAATACTTCTTTCTCGGTACTATTGATTTCCTTCATAAGCCTACACATTTTATTTTGTGGATTTATAGCCATTATACTGGGAATGGGTTCATAGGCTTCACCAAATAACAAAAGGGGTCCATGAAGGTCTCCAGAATGTTGAATGGACCTGCAGGAACTACAGAAGGATATGGGCAAGATTAGTATGAAACAAGAAGTCATAGAGAGGGTCTGATATGCATTGGAAGGTATACTCATTCTGGTTAAATTACATATCCATTGAAGTCATAATAACAATAATAACTCACATATATTTAGTGCTTTAAGGATGACAAAATACTTTACATACATTATCAGATTTGATCTTTATAACAACTTTGTGAAATGATACTTTTATTCCCACTTTGCATCTGAAGAAACTGAGGCTAATAAAGGTCATGACTTACTAAGCATCGCATAGCTCATAAGGATCAGAGGCATAATTTGAACCTAGGTCTTCCTGATTCTGTCTATCATAACCCAATACATCATGTTATTACATGTGTTCAATTACAACTAAAATAGAGGGTTTGATGTCAATCCAAAATGATTTTTCCAAGCCTATACATTTGACCCTGTAAGAAAGAATATGCAATGAAAGGAAAGTTGAACTGGATGACATTGAAGATCTCTCCCAGATGTGAGACTCTGATTACACTAAGTGAAATAAAGGTTTCCTGTTTTAGGAAAAGTACTCTGAGCACTTTATTGGCAGAACTACCCTTTGGCAGTACAGTTAATCCAGGGCTATCAAATAAAGAGTCAAACCAACAATTATCAATTAAAGCATCCAGAGCTTTGTCAGGAATAGTAGGAAATAAAAAGAGAATATCACACACTCACATTTCCCACTCATGTAGTCTAGTTGGGAAAAATGATTTATAAACAAGATAGCATTAGAGAACCATACAAATCATAGAATCTTAGAGTTGAAGAACTTCAATGTCATTGAGTTCAAAACTTCCATCCAAAGATCAACAATGTGGTTCCGAATTCTCATTCATTGGTTCTTTCATTAGCCTGGGTTGTATCATTAGCCAGGTCTTCCTGATTCCAGGTCCATCACTACCCAATATACCATGTTGTTAAATGGATTTATAGATCTGCTCTCATCAGAGTGTTAATGGTTTGATCTCAACCCAGAGAGATTTCTCTAGGGGAATACTAGAGTTTATGTATTTAGTTTGTATATTTAGCCCTATTGAATAGAATCTTGAACATGATGGAAGGTTGGACTGGTTAATATCTGAAGTCTCAAATGAGAGTTTGCCTGGGACTATTATGATCCACCAGGCTCAGTCACAGAACCACATTTGTTGATCTTTGGTCTTTGATTTATTGACAAAATAATAATAATAATAATAAAGGAGTGTGCTATGATGGCAAAGCAATGGAACACAGTGGATAGAATAGGTTGGACTTGGAACCTATAAGATTTAAGTTCAAATCCTACCTTTGATAGTTACTGGCTGTGCACCCCTGGACAAACCACTCAAATTCTGAGCCCATTTCAAAATTTCCTGCAAAATGAAGGAGTTGGAGTAGGTGATCTCTGTGGTCCTTTCAAGTGTAAATCTATGCTTCTAAATTCAGAGAACAGAGTGTCAAAATGCTGTATGAAGAAGGAGAGATCACTTTCACCTTGAAGAGTCCAGGAAGGTTTCATGGTTCTTGAATGAACTGAGAGAATTCAGGAACTGGAAATGAGTTTGTAGATCAGCCTATTCTAGGCATCCAGAATAGCTTGGACAAAAGTGTAGAGGTGGGTCATATACCTGAATAAGATCACCAGGGCAGAACTAGTCATCTAGTTTTTGTTGCCCCTGATAAAAGTTGGATTACCTTCCAGACTTCTGGACATATACCCAGAGACCTTATGTGTGCCTTCAATGCTGACCTTTTACTGTGGAATAGAATAATAAGTAATAGGATAGGGAACAGAGCCTAGATGTGTAATTTAATTGATTGTAGAGAACTCCAAGATGAGGAATCTCCCTATACCTCTGCAAGTCAGCTGTGCCAGCACAGCCTCATAGTCTCAGAGTTTGCCTAGAAGAGGCTTAAATGGAGTGTCCAGAGTCACACATCCAGTCTCTGTAAGAGGCATGTCAGGAATATCAGCTTTCCTGGTTCAAAAGTCAGCTCTTTATCCATTGCGCCATAGTGCCTCTCTTAGATAATAATATGTATAAGTATGCTTGTGCATATCCAATAAGGAACTCAAAGTCTTATTAGACTACTTGAGTTAGCCCCAAAAGTTATCTAGCCATCTCCTTCCTCTACACCAGCAATGGAAACCCTCTCTTCAGAATTCCCAATAGGCTATCATTCCACCCGCAGCTTGAATCCCTAAGCAATATCAATGGTAAAAGGGACTTCAGAGGGGACTTTTCTATTGATTCAGTCAGTCAACAGGTATTTGTTGCATATTTACTATTAGCCAGGCAATCTGCTAAGGACTAGGGATACAAAGAAAAACCAAAAGCATGGACACCAATCTCCAGGAACTTAAGTTCTAATTGGAGAGACAAAATGCAACCTAAATGGTACATACAAGATATGCAAAATGAAAATGCAAGGTAGAGTTAGAAGAAAGTCTAAGGGAGACCGAGGAAGGCAGGATAGGGGGCCTGGGAAAGGTCTCCTAGAGGATATGGAATTTGAACTCTAATTTGAAGGAAGTCAGGGAAACTAGGAGGTAGCAATAAGGAGAAATTACATTCCAGTTATGTGAAAAGGCACAGAGTTGGAAGACAGAATGCTGTCTGAGAGGAACAACAAGATGACCACAGTCCTTTTGGTGTTATAATTATTAAAATTATCTAGAGAGACTAATTTTGGAGTAAGAATATGAGTTTATTGGAATATTAGGTTTATTGGTTAGGCTAGCATCATAACGAATAAAATTATATAGGTATCTGTGGCTCTCTCACAATAAGGGACAACTTGAACTGGGTCAGGCTGCTTAGTAAATAGATTTTTAGGACCTCATTCTTCAGCTCCTCTCTGGAACATTTCAAGGCATTTTTAATTGGTGATAATTAACTAAGAGGTGGTCCATCAACCCATCCACCCCTCTCCATCCAGGTCATGTACACAAGAAAAGATCCCTTGTCTCTTCATTTATTAACCAAATTCTGTTAAAAAGAAAGATAATCCTTGGATTCCTAAGGACAAATGAAATGCAAAAAGGATCAAACCGGATGGTAACTATGACTCAGATCCTAGACACAGGAATACACAGTAATTCTCTCTAATATAGAGGAATTTATACAGTTTATGAAAAATAATTTCTTATATTGGAGAGGAGTCAAGTATAAAAAGACTGAAGAAGTAGGGAGAGGATCAGTTTCTGGAGGGCTTTAATAACCAAATAGGATTTTATATGTGTATCTAAAGGTAAAAGGGAATCATTGGAGTTTATTAAGTAGGGGGTGACATTATCAGACCTGCACTTTATTAAGATCACTATGATAACTGAATGGAGGATGATTGGAGTGGAGAGAGGTGAGGTGGGGAGACCAGAAGGCTATTGCAATAGTCCAGATGGTAGTTTTGTGAATAGAAAAGAGACATTTATGAGAGATCCTGTGAAGTTAGAAAGGACAATACTTGACAACAGATTGGATATGGAAGGTGAGAGAGAATGAGAAGTTCAGAATGAAGCTCAGGGAACCTTTGAGAAGTTGATAGTACTCTCAATGGTAATAGAGAAATTTGGAAGATGGTAGAATTTGAAAAAGAAGATAAAGGGGCAGCTGGGTAGCTCAGTGGACTGAGAGTCAGGCCTAGAGATGGGAGGCCCTAGGTTCAAATCCGGCCTCAGACACTTCCCAGCTGTGTGACCCTGGGCAAGTCACTTGACCCCCATTGCCCACCTTTACCACTCTTCCACCAAGGAGCCAATATACAGAAGTTAAGGGTTTAAAAAATAATAAAAAGAAGAAAAGAAAAAGAAGATAAAGTTTTGTTTTAGACTTTTTGATTTTGAGATGCCTATGAGATATCTAGTTTGAGATGTCCAAAAGGCAATTGGTGATTTGAGTTCACTGGAGCTGAAGAGAGAGATTAGGACTTAATAAATAGATCTGGAAATCATCTGCATAAAGATGATAATTGAACCTTTGGGAGCAGATGAGATCACAAAGTGAAAGAGTAGAGGGAGAAGAGAAGAAGGCCCAAGGGAATCTTGTTAGACATCTGCAGTTAATGCATGTGCTGTAGATGAAGATTTATCAAAGGAGAATAGGAAGGAATAATCAAGTGGGCAAAAGATTCAGGAGAGAGCAGTATTTCAAAATCCTAGAGAAGAATCCAGAGGGGAAAGGGTAATCAACCTGTTAAAAGCCATAGAAAGGTCAAGATTGAGAAAAGGCTTTAGATTGGTCAGTTAAGATATCATTGGTATCTTTGAAGTATTTCCACTTGAATGATGAAGTTGGAAGTTAGACTGTAGGGGATTTAGAGGTGAGTATGAAGAAAGAAATTGTAGGGATCAATTGTAGATGGTCTTCCCAGCTTGCTTATCCTAAAAAAGAGAGAAGTATAAATTAATAGCTTTCAGTAATTCATTTTAAAATGTGACTTGGAAGAATATTTGGGCATTATGGAAAAGTAAAATGTTTTGATTTTAACAAATTACATACATATTTTGTCAGAGGAACATTTTTGCTTGCTGGAAACATTTCTGCCTACCAGACTGTCACAGATTCCTTATTCCACGGGTTACAGCCAATGAACAACTCTCTTGTAAAGTCTGTGTTTGCTTCACAATTCTGCCTTCCTCGGCCCCTCGATCCACAGAGCCACCAGGTGAGTAAGACACACTTATAAAGGGCACACATCATTCTTTAGGAAAAGTAGGACATAAAGTGGCAATATTGTCACTATGTTTTAAATTTTGAATTTTCTTTCTATGTATGTAGGAGACCTTCAAAGTTTACTTAGTTTTCAGTATGGTGAGATTCTCTTTCACCCCACAATGTTATTTCAGTTTTCTCCCTTTCTTCCCTTCCCTTCTCCCTCCTAATCCCCCTCTCCCCTTGCCTCCTCTTTATTTCCTTCTTTTCTCCCCATTGTCTTCTCCCTATCTTCCCCTACTTTCCTCCTCTTCTCTTCCTTCTTCTCCTTTTCTCCCTTACATTTTTCCTTTTCCCTTCCTTTCCTTCTTCCCTCTCTTTCTCCTATCTGCCTTTATCCCTTCTCTCTCTCCCCTTTTCTGCTTCCAGGTCCTGAGTCCTAACTTCCAGACATATCACCTGCCACATGGGGACTTTTGGAAGTCAGGACTCCAGGTACCCATGAAGCCCTTTGGACACCTGACTTTCTAGCAAACTGACTAAATGTGCATATGCTGGTAAGGGGTTACATTTTATATTAATTTCACACAAAGGATAACAAGGAAAAGAACTTATATGCCCCTAGCTGGCCCCTCCACAATGTTGATGCTTGAATTTTTTTATGCATGCTTTTTTTCTTTTTATATATTGCTTATTTTAATTTTTTTAGTTATTGTAGTATGCCCACCCAGAATCACAAGGAAGCCCAATGCTACTCTGAATAACTTCTATTTATGGCTTAAACAAGCATATTTGATTTAGACTTGGACCCAGAAAATTGAGAGAATCTCCAACCATTAAACCACTACTTCAGCCTCTGGGTCCAGCCCAGGCAGAAGCCAAGGGTAGGAGTCAGTTAGGTGGATTAGTAGATAGAGTACCAGGCCTGGAGTCGAGAGGGCCTGGGTTCAAGGCCTTAGATCCTTCCTAGCTGTATGACCTTGGGTAAATCACTTAACCTTGTTTGCCTGACTCTTGCCCTTCTGTTTTCAAGTTGTTCCTGGGGCAGAAGATTAAGGTGTTTTTTTAAAACTCTTACTTTCTGTCTTAGAACCAATACTAAGTATTGGTTCCAAGGCAGAAGAGTGGTGAGGGTAGGCAATGGGGGTTAAGTGACTTGCTCAGCATCACACATAACTAGGACGTATCTGCAGTCAGATTTGAACCCAAGACCTCCTGTTTCTTGACCTGACTCTCAATCCACTGAGCCACCTGGCTGCCCTCAGTAAAGGTTTTCTTTTAAGATGAGAAAGAAGAGGAGGAAGGAAGAAGGAGGAAGGACAGGAGGAAGAGAAAGAGGAATAAGAAGAAGATGACGATGATCTTGGAAATGGCACAGCTCAGATGTCAAAGCCAGATACATGAGGATTTACCTTCTGAAGTCTAAAAATTGAACCAATAAAGAATAGATGACCAGGATTATGTTAAAGGGATCTAAAGAAGGCAGCAGCCTATAATATAGCTTTTAATTGTGTCTATGACAGTGACTGCCTTGGCTCCCACTACCTAAAGTTGGGATATCTTACATTTCACCCTTCCTCCAAGACTTCTCAGTACCCTTTAGGGGGCATTGGGGTGCCTAGTTTCTCTGCTCTTGACTCCAGCCCTCACCAATCTTGTCCTCCAAATTTTAGGGGTCCTCTGTACCTTCATTCCATCTAGCCACCTAACATTTGGATTAGCTTTACAAAGGAACATTTATTTCAAAACTAAAACAAGAGCATCAGTATCCTACACATGATACCCACGCATGTGCACACACACACACACACACACACACACACACACACACACACTCACACACACACAAAGCATAACCTTTCTCTGTGCCATGTCAGTCTCTGGAGAGGGGAATGGGATCAGGATCATAGCTTATCTCCCTTCCTATATAGCAGTGATTCCCAAAGTGGGCGCCACCACCCCCTGCTGGGTGCTGCAGTGATCCAGGGGAGTAGTGATGGCCACAGGTGCATTTATCTTTCCTATTAATTGCTATTAAAATTTTTTAAAATTTAATTTCCAGGGGGCTAAGTAATATTTTTTCTGGAAAGGGGGTGGTAGGCCAAAAAAGTTTGGGAAGCACTGCTATATAGCATAAATCCACCATGTTCCAAGTCCAAATTCTTCTGGGACTTCTCAGGACTTTCTTGCTGGCCTGGCCTGAGTCCAGGTCTATTGGGGAGCCTGTGGCTAAAACTGAAAAGGGCAACTCAAACAGACTAGAACAAGACCCCAAACCTGTTTCTTGGAGCTATGAGCAAAAAGAGAGGATGGGCAAGTCACATGCCCAGAATAAATGTGAACCATCTAGATAAGCCATTGGTATCCCAGGAGGATCCCATAGCATGTTCTATGGGCTTTTTATGGCAAATTTATGGAAGAAGAATTGTCTAAGATAGGCAGGAATGGATGACTGGAAACTACACCATTGGAGGGGACATTGTGTCAATAACAATACAGATAATATGGAACATTATTTGGATACACATTACCTCATTGTATATTATACTCAACATCTTAAAAGTACATATTTTATATTATATTTTACACATAATAAAAATATGTATAATGTACATTTTATGTTACCTGCATTTTGCAATGTGTCTGTCCCTCCATCCCCCCAAATCGTAATTCTACATAACAAAGAATAAAAAAGAGGAAGTGGGGGGGGGACATCCAGCAAAACTAACCAACGTATCAACATCCAGTGCCCTGCTCACATTGTTCTCGACCTGTGCAAAGAAGCAAGGGAAGGTCCCTTCTCATATCTCCTCTTTGGGGCCAACCTTGGTCTCTTTACTTCTATACTACTCCATTTCTTTTTTTTCCCATTTACTTCACTGTAGTTGTTGTGTACATTGTTTTCCTAGTTCCACAAATTTTTGAGGACTTTATATGCCTTGTTTTTAGCCAATCTCTGAAAAACAATTTGGGCCATAATATTATTACACTCATAATTATCATCATGGATTGTTCCATGAGTAATGTCAGTATGCTAAAGGCTTTACAATGGGCACCTAGGTGGTGTATTGAATAGAGAGCCAGGCCTGGAGTCAGGAAGTTCAAATCCAACATTAGACACTAGCTGTGTGACCCCTGCCAAGTCACTTAAACCTGTTTGCCTCAGTTTCCTCATCTGCAAAATGAGCTGCAGAAGGAAATGACAAACTACTCCAGTATCTTTGCCAAGAAAACCCCAAATGGGGTCACAAAATGTCTGATAACACTGAAACAACTGAACAACAACAAAGGTCCTACTAAATAATTAGGTTTCCCATTGTCTGTTTTCCAGTGTACACATACGCACACAGTACGGGTATGTTGTTACAGAATTATGTCATCAGCTTTGTAACTTGATTCCTTCAGGCATTTGTGCTGTTTCCTTGGAGGACATTCTTGGCAGATGGAGGACCATTTCCTGTTCTCCTCAGCAGCCCAGACCCCCTTGAGTATAATATGCAGGTAAGTCCCTGTAAGAACCCCAAGGTTATCACTGGGGTATCCTTGATGAGTCTATTGCTCAGGTGCATAGGTCAGGTCCTGGGATGCTACTAGGAGTCACCCACAAGATGTCCAGTGTTTGATGACAATGTTTTAGTCTCTATAAGACAAAGGGAATTATGTTGGCTCAACACAAAAGGGGACCATAATCCCATTGGCATCTGTTTGGCTTGCCTCAGACTCAATTGGACTTTCTCTGACAGGCAGCCTTGGTATTCCACAGGTAGCCTAGGGACAAGGCTGTTACCTGGCAGATAAATCAGTACAACAACTATTAGAGCAGAAGTTTTTTCAAAGAGTACTTTAAAAGCTCTAGAATAGGCTGGATGTTGTCCTTCTGGGAGATTTTCTGTTTTTTCTCCCCAAGGTTTTTTGTTGTTGTTGTTGTTGTTTGATTGGTTTGAATACTACTGCAGATTTGAAAGTTAGCATCTCTAGCAAACATGACTCACCACAGAAGCCATTTCAGAACCCTATTGAGAAAATCCCCCTCTCAGGTTTCAGGAAGAAGGTTTCAAGTCATTTTGCCTGTCTACCAGTATTCTCATGTCTTGTTTCTTCTTTGTTCCTCTTCTGCTATATACTTAACCCTGTTCGATGAAATTGTGGTTTGCGTACTTGGCATTTCTCAAATGCTGTGATTGAGTTCTGTCTGCCCAACTTGAAGTCCAGGAAAGGAGACTCTAGCATCTCTAGTAGCAGCAGGCACTACAACTCACATGCCCAGGAGCAGTTTTCAGTTTAAGGATAAAAAAGAGATGTGGGAGCAAGGTAGCTCAGTGGATAGAGTGCCAGGCCTAGCGTTGGGAGGACCTGGGACCAAATCTGACCTCAGACACTTCCTAGTTATGTGACTGTGACCCAGGACAAGTCACAGCCCCATTTGCCTAGCCCTTGCCCTTCTGACTTAGAGTTGTTACTAAAATAGAGAGTAAGAAGAGGAGGGGGGGGAGAGAGAGAGAGAAAGAGAGGGAGAGGAAGGAGGGAAGGAAAGAAGGAAGGAAGGAAGGAAGGAAGGAAGGAAGGAAGGAAGGAAGGAAGGAAGGAAGGAAGGAAGGAAGGAAGGAAGGAAG
>NC_058133.1:359613343-359630056 GCF_016433145.1 Gracilinanus agilis
GAAGGAAGGAAGGAAGGAAGGAAGGAAGGAAGGAAGGAAGGAAGGAAGGAAGGAAGGAAGTTGCTTAGGGGAAAGTGTTAAAATAGAAAGGAACATAGAATCCTAGATTTACAGCTGGAAGGGACCTTTGAGGTCCCTGAAGCCAGCTCAACTCCTTCATTGAATAGATGAAAAAACTAAGACTCAGAGATGCTAAGATCCTGGCATGACTGGGTCACACAGGTAGCAAGTTTTGGAGTCTTCTTGACTTCCAGGCCATTGATTTATGTACTAAGCCATCCTGCCTCTCATGAGAATTCAGAGAGAATAGGAGGATGCCAAAATCTGTAGGAGACCCTGGAACAGTGAGAAAAGCTGCACCTCTTGGTTTATTCCATCTCTTGGGTCATGAACTGGCCTCCTTTGGGTGAGCAGAACAATCCCTTTCACTAGGCCCTCTCTGGCACTTGGACGTCTCATGCATTTTATGGGAATAGCATTTTTAATATTGTTAGAACAACCAAAGCATTGTTCGATGTGTCAGAAGACTCAAGCTCTGGCCTGTGATCCAGGACATTAAGATGGGCACTCTTCCAAGATGACCCAACTAAGAGATTGTGTAATGTGTCAAAAATATAAATATGACCCCCAAACTCCCCAAACCCAATGCCTCCTGCCACAAACAACACAGAGGAACTCCCCTGGACTGCCTGGGTCAGGGAACAAGGATTCAATTAGAGTATCAGCTGCATTAGATCAGATTTCTATTATGTGTAGCATGTTGAAGAGTGGGATGGGCAGCATGATTTGACTTCAGATATATCTGAATCTGTATAATAAGAATTTGTATTGTTGCTGTTTAGTTGTGTCTGAGTCTTCATGACCACCATAGTTTGCCATATCCTTCTCCAGTAGATTAAAGGAAATAGAGGTTAAGTGATTTGCCCAGGGTCATACAGCTGGTGAATATCTGAGGCTGGATTTGAACTCAGATCTTCCTGATTTCAGGCTCAATGCTCTATTCACTGAGCCACCTCCCTGCCTCTAAAGAAGTTATATCATGAGATTTAACATATAATAATAATAACAACTAACTATATACAGGCACTGTCCTAAGCACTTTACAATTACTACCTCATTTAACCCTCACAACACAGCCCTCACCTGAGAGGTGGATGATATTATTATCTCCATTTTATAGATGAAGAAACTGAGGCAGACAGAACTTAAATGACTTGCCTGGGGGCACATAGCTAGTATGTATCCGAGGCTAAATTTGAGCTCAGATCTTTTTGACTCCACACCTGGCGTTCTATCCACTATTGCTTCTAGTTGCCCCTGTATGCAAGACACAAACTAAATTTTGCTTGAACCCAGGAGCTCTTATTTCTGGAATCAGTCTTCACATCTGCTTTTGTTGGCTTCCTAAGGCAACAGAGTTTTCTACAATGTGTTTTCCTTAGTTGCTATCTTTTAGGTGCTCCCTATATTTCTTTGGAGTGATCATCTTCTCTCTGTCTTTTTTTTGAGGATGGAGGAGTCAAGGGTAGGGAGGGAAAGGAGGAGTTATGGACCCATGATTTCATCAGAAATCATCAGAAAACTCTCAGTAGGGGAACTCCCTCCACCTGAAGCACTAAGGGGTTTAAGTGACTAGTCACTCAGCTAGTATATGTCCTAAACAGGACTGGCATCCAAGTCTTCTTGACCCAAGGTGGGTCCTCCATCTGCCCGTACCTGCTGCCTCTCATGTGTTCTATATATGAATCTTATAATTCTTAGAGGACAGGAAGTTTGATTGCATCCTCTTTGACACAGCTTCCTTTATGTGTAAAAACAAATCTGGCTTGGACTGAGAAATACTAACTTTTCTCCCAAAGATAAGACTTGGAGATTCCATGATTCTTAGCTCTAGTGCTCTACTATGGGTTTCCCAGCAGTAATAGGATACTAGAAGGAAGTTTTCCCTAAGCACAGCTAATTCAAGCTTTCTCATTGAAATCATAAAAAATCACAGGACTGAGGCTCAGTGGAAAGGGAGCCAGACTTAGAGAAGGGAAGTCCTGGGTTCAAATCTGAACCAAATCAAATCAAATCTCAGATACTTCCTAGTTGTGTACCTCTGGGCAAGTCACTTAACCACAAATGCCTAGCCCTATCACTCTTCTGCCTTGGAACCAATAATCAGTAATGATTCTAAGATAGAAGATAAAGATTTTTTTAAATCACAAGACTGTGGATATAGGGGTCACAAGAAAACATTATATTACATATATAGTAATATCATTATATTATTATATTATATCTTTATATAATGTTATATATAAATGCTTACATGTATATAAAGCTAGGCACTGTGCTAAGAGCTTTATAAATTTTATGTCATTTGATCCTTACAATAACTATGAGGCAGGTGCTGTTATGATACCCATTTGGGGGAAACAAAAGCAAATAGCAATTAAGTGACTTGCTCCAAATCCCATAGCTATTGAGTGTCTGAGGCAGGATTTGAACTCTAGTCTTCCTCATTCCAACCCCAACACTCTATTTCACTGTACCATCTTGTGGCCTCTCCTTAGAGGCCATCTACTCTTACCTCTTCCTTTCCTCCTTCCCATTGAACATATTCAGAATCTGAAGCCTAGAATACAACATTCAGGCAGTAAATAATAGAAGTGGGAATCGAACACAGTTCCTTGGACTCAAAGACCCAACTCTCTTTCCAGTGTCCCACGCTAATTCTTAGGTCCATCTTTCTTCAGCTATGCCTGTGTGGCCTGAAGGATCAAGACCGAAAAGTAGCTCACGGGGAGCTGACATCCGTACAGTTACTGATGGAGGAGGTGCTCCTGTGCAGCTACGATAGAATGACGGAGGATCCCCAAGGACCCTACACATCACTAGAGAAACACAAGCAGGTACCAACTCCAGGGTCCCCTGGGCTAATTCACGGGCTACCTGAGCCCCAGCGGCTCCTTCGTCTCTCCCCACGAGACCTATTTGTGTGTCTGATTTACTTCTTTCTTAAAACGGTCCCAGAGTCCAAGACAGATCAGCTTTCATTCTCTTGAAAAATGAGCAAGGATTATGCCAGGCCAGGAGGATCACGTTTATAGATTTAGAGCTGAAAGGGACTTGGGAGTCCAACCCCCTCATGTCAATGAGGAGGAAACTCAGACACAGAGATTCCATGACTTTCCCAGGGACACAAAGTTTTTAAGTGTCTGACGTGGGATTTGAACCTAGAAGTCTTACTGACTCCAAGTCCTGTACCCTATCTTTTAAAAAACAAAAACAACTAAAAAAATGAAATGTTTAATGAAATTTTGAAAAGGAAATTTTTTTTAATTTACATGTAATTGGGAAATCATTTTAAAAACGAAGCAAAACAAGAACCTTTTGTTTTTTTTTCTCTTTACATCACATGCATTAGATTTGATATTATAGATGGGTCCTGGATGGAAGTCTTAAGACTTAACTTCTTTTCTTTTTTCTTTTTTCTTTTAAACTCTCTCACCTTTCATCCTAGAATTAATACTTTGTTTTGGTCCCAAGGCAGAAGAGTGATAAGGCTAAGGCAATGGGGGTTGAGTGACTTACCCAAGATCACACAGTTAGGAAGTCTTTTTTTAAACCCTTACCTTGTCCCTTAGAATCAATACAAGATTTGGGGTTTTGGTTTTGTATGAGAGTGCTCTTACAATAACAACCAATATGGAAGTGTGTTTTGCTTGACAATAAAACATATATTTTTTTAGAGAATCAATACAAGTATCAGTTCTAAGACAGAAGAGAAGTAAGGATGAGGAAATAGGGGGTAACTTGCTCAGTATTACACAGCTATGAAGCATCTGAGGCCACATTTGAACCCAGGACCTCCCATCTCCAAACTGGTACTGTATCCCCTGAGCCACCTAGCCACTCCTACCTAACTTCTTTTCTATATTCTGCTCCTCGTTCACCGAGTTTACCTTGCTGACTCACTTATTTATCTCTAGAGCCTATCAACCTATAAATAAATCAGAACTACTAGGGTAGTTATAACAAGGGCCTTTAATCAGAGCAAGAAGATTATAGTCTTGCAAACCACACAGAACCACAGTCCGGGGCCTTCCAATGAACGACACAAAGTGAGGAACTTAGAGAGAAAGGGAAGGCATTAATCCGCTTAATTGAATTTACTGGAGCTTGTATGATTAATATGTGCTTGAGGTTTGGCTGTCTTTAGCTGAGTTCTGGCTTGGGTGGCTGACAAATTCTCCAGGCTTGAGTGTTTGATCTGGGACAAGGGTCAGTCTGAAGGTTTATTGCCAACAAGGCTGTTAAGCCATAACTAGTCATTCTGATGCCTGGGACAAGAAGAAGCCTGGGACCTAAAGAGGAAATATTCTGGAGGATGGGGTGACAGAGGAGCCAGACTTTCAGGAAAAGACCATAGGGTCTCATCCATAAGATCCTGCAGGGAGAGTTTCCCCCTCCCACTCCCCATTCATCCTTTCCCAGCTCCTACTTTAACTAATTAACTAAAAACTCCTGTTTTAACTAATTCTTCTTGCTAAATCTGCTAAAAATCTGCTAAAAAACTAAGCCCCATTTTTTTCCTGCTAAAGAAGTACATATCAATAGTCTCCACATTTTGGTGCCCTCAGACAAAGTACCAATCACTCCACTCTCTAGTTTTGTCTTTCTGTCCCAAATATCTCCTCTTCTGATCTTCCCTTCAGGAATATTAAGCTACAGAATAATGCTATTATTATTGCTATCTCTGAGACTATCTCTTTTACCTAAATATCTTGCCTTTTTGTGGTCACAGGTGTCCCTATTTAAGTGAACTTAAAGGATAGTAAAAGCTGCAGATAATTCAGAGGGGTGGTTGTCATGACCCAGAGACTGTGCCTAATCAACTAACAGCCCTGGAATATGGGAACTTTTCCTCTCCCACCTTCCCTTACCATTTTACAGTTAGCAATCCAATTTAGCCTAAAGAATCCAAAGGTGATGCTGAGGACCTCCTGAGTGCCTCCATAGTTCTATAGGCAACAAATAAATATTGAATATGACCAGTATGGAGAGCATTGGGCTAGACAGGATGGGAGTGACCTATGTTCATTTCCTGACTAGCCCAATAATATCCAGAAGCTTTTCTGATAAAAAAAAAAAATGTAAGCTCCCTGAGGACAGAACTGTGCCATTAAAAATTTTTTTCTACCTTTGTGAACTGATGCAGAGTGAAAAAAAGCAGAACCCAGAGAACATTATACACAGTAACTAAAATATCGTGGTATGATCAAATGTGATAAACTTTGCTATTAACAACAATACGATGATCCAGGACAATTCTGAGGGACTTATGAAAAGGAATGCTATCCACTTTGTCAACCTGGAAAAACACAGAACTACTAAAGTAGTGAGCAAAACCAAGTCTTTAGTCAGGAAAAAGGTGCAATAATAATCTGCTGCTACACAGAGCCAGGCATCAAAATACTACCCAGAGTCAGGACCCTGGAGCTCTGAGGACAGTATCTCTGGGAGGATCAATGCTGGAGAAGATTCTCCAAAGAATAATAGAACTTGGGGACTTATATTCCTTTTGGGGAATATAGTATAGCAAAACATGCACAGACTTGGTTATAAGCAAGCTTGGGAAAGAGGTTGTAGCTAGTCTAAAGGCTGGGGTATCAGGGAGTGGTCTACTACAATGAATAGAAAAGGATGGCTCCAGCCTGGTGCCAGTCTTCCCAAAGAATGGATCTCTGATACAATGACGGAAACTTCTTTTCTTTTAAAGATAGTTTTATTTTATTTTTTTGGACATTTAATTTTTATTTTTTAGAAAAAATTTCCATGGTTACATGATTCATGTTCTTACTTTCCCCTTCACCCTCCTAACCCCCACTCCCATAGCCAATGCACATTTCCACTGGTTTTAACATGTGTCATTGGATCAAGATCTATTTCCATATTATTGATAGTTGGATTGGTGTGGTCGTTTGGAGTCTACATCAGTGAGGGAAACTTCTAAGACAAAAAGGGTACTAAACATTTGATTAGGTCTACTAGTCCCACCTAAGTAGGTCCCCACTTAATGGGACCATTAAGTAATTTAACATCAATTATTCAGTCTGAAATGGGTGAGTCTGGTACTTCCCTTAGGGTGAGTTCTCTGGGGACAGTGGCAAACCTGGGGCTCCCAAAAAACCCAGTTGACAACTTCTAGAGAAAGAACTATTGAGTATAAAAGCAGATGAAGACATGATTTATCACTTGCTTATTTGGGTATATGCATTTTGGTTTTATAAGATTTTTCTCTTACAAAAATGGATAATATAGAATTATGTTTTGTGTGATAATACATGTATAACCCAGTGGAATCAGGGGGGAAGAAGGGAGTGAGAGCTTAGTACAGTGCCTGGTGTGTAGTGTTATAAATAATGAGAGAGAGAGAGAGGGTAAACTGAATACTACCACTCCTAAATGGATGACAACAGTGGTAGTTCAAATATGTGCCTAGTGCAAGATCACCTGAGTCTTGCCACCGAGCTAGATGTTGTGACACCTCCCTCCTTTATAACAGTGCCCAGGCAGGATCCTTCAGGTCAGTAGATGGTATCCCTTCAGGTCCCACCTGGGGTTGATTAATGATGGATATTGGGCTCTATTAGCCTTGGACACGTTTATATGACTGTGTTGCTCCCTTCCCAGAGAAGTGATGAAACAACCACTCCAGGAAGGTACTTGAACAGCTTTATCTATATTTAGCAAAGAAGGAGTATTAGGAAATGGGAAGAAGAATAGGGAAACTCTAAACTAATTTTGATAATAGTAATCCCTCAGAGCTGTAGGCAGGTAAGTGATTCTGGATTGTTATTAGCTCCTCTGGCTCAGCCTGGCCACAGCCAAACTAGAGCAAGCAAGCTGTTGTTTGATGTCTTTCAGCTTCTTCTTCCGCCTAGATGTTATGCCTTTACAGTCTTCAGGAACCACCCCTTTTCCACCCTCTTCTTCTTCTCCTGCCCACTTCCCAGATCCCTCCCAGGCCCCGGGATACCTAGATATCTAAAGATGGTTTGAATTCCTAAATATCTAGGGGACAGTAGAATAAGAGGATTCAAGGTCTGGATACAGGTTGGCAAATGTTAATGAGGTACAAGACAGGAGTTCCTGCAAGGTTGAGACAAACAAGTCTCAGATCCCAATAGACCAGGGTCTACAGATCTCAGGTCCAAGGGAAAAGAAAGGAACCAAAAGCCAGGGCTGCCAGGGTATTTATACCCCCCTGGCCAACCGCTTTCTCCCCTGTCCTCATGGACTCTGGGAACATTCTGATGTCCAATGGTCTTCACCAGTCAATCAACAGTGAGACTCCCAGCTCCCAGAGTTTCAATATAACAGTAGGAAGCACTTAATAAATGCTTATTGACCGATTCCCTTCTCTTTTGCCTTCCCTTATTATAATTTCAGTCCAAAGTGATCAAAATGGCTGAATTAAGTGGAAATCCATCATGGGGCAGCCTGAGGACTTCTAGAACCCTTGAGAAGCAGCGGGATCCACTGCCAGCCTATGCCTTCCTCAGATCTTTTCTTATTATCTGGAAGCAGCTTGAAGTACTAAAGGAGGAATGGGGTCGGCTCAAACTGAGGGTGGCAGACATCAACACAGTTGCTCTATATCAACAGTTTTTGGAGCTCTATGGGTGAGTTTTTCTCTTAGAAAAATATTTTGAATTAAAGTCAGTGGACTGGGGAAGATTCATAAATACTCCTCTCTTTGTGGCCACCAGAACTCTCTCTGTCTTTTGTTTCCTGGGCTAAAATTGACCTATTGTGCTGTCCAGTAATCACAGCCTCCCCTCTGAGTTCAGTGGAAGTCATCCTGACTTCTCTCTTCAATCAGGCCTTTATCATGAAAATGCCAAGTTGTATAAACAATATATCCCCAGGGGCATCTCGAACTCAGCATTTCCAAAAACTAAATCCATCATCTTTTTTTCCCTCTAAACCCAACCCTCCTCCAGACTTCCCTCTTTCCAAAGAGAGAACCATCATTTCTAGTTAACCAGTTTCACAACCTTAGATCTACACTTAAATCTCCCCCTCCTTAACCCTTCCCCCACCCCCACCCCAGCCTGCCATTTAAAGAGCTGTCAAACCTTGTTTGCATTACCACGACATCTCCCACATCCATCTCTCTCTGCCCACTCAGCCATTTTTTCTAGTTAAGATTCATCACTTCTTGCCTAAGCAACAGCCTTCTAATTAACGCCCATGCTTCTATTCTATATCCCCTTCAATTTAACCTTCATAAGCAGTCGAATTAATATTCCTAAATACATATCTGACTACATCAGTCTTCTGCCCAAAAATCTTCACTGGCTCCCTACTGCCCCTAGAATTAAATACAGATGCCTCATCCTGACATTTAAAGTCCTCTACAATCTCTCTCTCACCTTTTCAGTCATAGGTTATTCTTCTTCAAATACAGTTCATTCCATCCAAAATAGCCTACTAGGTATTATCCAACCTCAACATTCCATCTCCTCTCTCCTAGGCTTTGGAAAGATCATTCGACATGCCTGGATCCAATGCACTTGCTTCTGTCTTCTCTTAGAATTCCTTGTTTCCTTCAAAGCAAGTGTCATGTTCCCCTGGAAATCTTGCCTCCTCCCTTCTCCTTCCCTCAAGTTCTTAATTCTTCCTCTCTTTTCCACTTATCTTATTCCTAACATCCATAAATTAGCAGGATAAGAAGGAAGATTATGAATTCTATGCATTTAAGTCAAAGTATATACTTAAGGATGGAATCAGTATTTGTTCAAGATAGTGTCTTTATCTCAATAGGAATAACTGAAAAGAGAGCCACCCTGTGACAATGTGATTATCAGTACAATGATAATGCCAGTTAGAATGTTCTCTCCATGACAATCATTTTTAAGTACCCCTCTTTGCTCCTGTTTCTTCCCTTCTCTGGAAATGACATTTCTGAGTCTGGGAGGGATAGATGGAATATTCTACTGTGATGCCACTTTGTGAAATTCTAATTTCTTCTCCCCTGTTGTAAAATGGGAAGGGAAAAAAGGAAATAAACCAAGTCTGAATTCTTGTGTTGTTCACATTATGATGAATGAAAGACTGAAATTTCCTCTCAGGAAACATGTCATAAAATATAGGTGAATGAAACAGCCCTGTGAATCTGTTATTTTGAGTGTTTATGAGGAAGGGAAATCTCAAGAAAAGGAAAAGAAACTACCCTACATCAGTGACTTCACTGTTGGTAGATCCTCCCTCCTAGGATGAAATTCAATTCAACAAGAATTTATGAAGTGCTTACTGTATGTGAAATATGATTAAAAGCTAGGAGCAAGGACAGGGACAAAGTAAAAAATGAAAACAGTTCCTTTCCTTGAGGAGTTTATATCTTGCTAGATACAGGTTACAACCTTGCCAACCTCTTGATCTATAAAAGAAAATATAGGAAATTTAATGAGAAAGATAAGATTTTTGCTCATTCCTATTTCTATTTTTTTTTCTAGAGCTGATATTCTTTACCCCACTATGAAAACTATAGCCAGGCAGATGGGTAAAGAAGATGAATTCGAAGGACTAGTAATAAGTTGTCGGTCTATACTTCCTCCCAAAGGAGCTTCAGAAGTTGAAATCAAAACCCGCCAGGTTATTTTTATTTTTTATTTTTTAAATTCCTGTTATCTTTAATATTTTACCATGTGAATGAATTGCTCACTTTGCACATTAAATGTTGTGTGTAAACCAAATTTCCCTAAACTGAATCATTTTTAATGTCCTAGGGCAGTGATGGGCAAACTACAGCTGTTGGCCCCCTGAAATGTTCTATCTGGCTACATGGCATTATTCCTAATCTGACAAATACAATGAGTAGGATACAATACAATGAAACTTCAAAAGAGTTGCCTTAGAAACAGACTGACAGATGGACATTTCCTTTCCTTTGGCCCCTCTTTAAAAAGTTTGCCCATCACTGTCCTAGGTGAACTTGTCTATTTAAAATCAACTTATAGCTTTTCTTTTTAAAAAGCAAATGACAGTTCCTGAATTTTTCCATTTTTGGAATCTGAAGTTTCAAATTAAATTTGCTTAAAGTGAGTTACATCAATTTCTACCCCTAAACCTAGAATAAGGAAATGCTCCCCCCCAAACAATGGAATATTTTGTCAGCCAAGTACCACCACCACCTTCCTTCCAACAAAATAAAAGCAAGAATCAAGAGAGTGAAAAAAATGGAGGTTTTCCTTTAGAATTGTTCTGCCATACTCCTGATAGTCTCATCGCCCCACGCTTTCCTGTGTCCATTTTGAGTATATCATATCTGTAACAGACCGAACTTGCTTCCTAAGTAATTTCCTGTTTCAACCCTGGGCCAAAGGGACAAGCATTGCTGTCCCTATTTAACAGGTAAGCAAAACCCAGCATCTGGTAGCTCATTGGCTTTAGGCAAGGTTGCCTAGCAATCAGATGAAATGATAACTTGCACCTGTGAGGCCTCACATTATTTTTTTGTCTCCTAAGCTACACTCCCTTTCTAGGGCATCTGTAGTGCTATAAAGAGAGCAATTTGAACCACTGAAAGTAAAAGATGGTAGAGCACTGACTGCCTTTTATTGGTAGTGTATCCTGGCAAGGGACTGCTAGGTGATGAATAGGATAATCCTCTCTAACATGGAGGTGGGGAAAATTCCTTCCTGGGGAAAGGTCAGGGTTCACATCAAGAGCCAAAGTGAGTGTAAAATATTGGCTTAGGAAAAAGGAAGTCAGAAATCAGGGTTTTTTAAGATGCTGAAGGAAATAGTTCAAGTTATAAATACTCAATTTAACTGAATTCACCTCTTTTTTTGAGGGGGAGTAATTAGGATTCAGATCAATACTTGCTTTTAGATACTTGATTTAGACATCAGTATTTATCACCCAAGCGGCCCTTATATTGAATTGGTGTCCATGATAAGAAGATTTTTCTCTCTCTCTTTACCAGAAAATGTAGCAGGAGTGGGGAGAAAGCATGTTGAGAGCCCAAATCTATGCCCAAAATATAGACTGACTTTCACATTCTGTTTATTCTAGCTTCAAAAACTTCTGGAAAATCTTGAAATTCATATGATCCATGAGGTATTAAGAAAAGTTAACAAAGAAATAGCCTTAGTTATGTCAGAAAAAGCTAAAGAAGACTCTGGTCTCCCTACAGGTAAGGTACATTCAGATTCCCAGGACTGGTTCATGTAAATCTTCCCTTGTTTCTGTAAATCCCTCATATTTGTAATTTTTCTAAAAAGTAATATTCCATTCCATTTACATATCATAGTTTGTTCAGCCATTCTTCAATTATTGAGCACCCCCTTTGTTTTATGTTTGTTTTGTTTTTACCACATAAAATACTACTGTGAATATTGTGGTACGTAGGAGGCCTCTCATTATGTCTTTTGATTACCTTGGGATATGGACCCTGAATAGAAATACTGGATCAAAGGATTAATAAATAATTCCAAATTATTTTCAAAAGGAATGAACCAATTCTCAGATCTACCAACAGTACAGTAGTGTATCTGTCTTCCCATAATGCCTCCAACATTGACTATTTCTATCCCTGATCTTTGCATGATAGAGGCACAGTTGGCATCATGGAGGGAATGCTGCCTTTAAATCCAGGTAGAGCAGGCACCGAGTCCTGTCTGTGACTGTGCACCTGACAACTTCTCAGTCCTCCAGGCAACTCTCTAAGACTCTAGTTGCAGAGAAGTCACCTTCTTTCACTGGGGAAGGAAGTTGCCTCATCTACAAGTTCTGAATCACTTCCTTATTTGTTAGTTTGACGGATGTGAGGTTTTGATTTATTATTTTAATTTGCATCCCTTTTCTTAGGATCATGGTTTTATAGCCAGAAGGGATCATAAAAGTTATCTGATCTCATCTCCTCATTTTATATATGAGCAAGCTTAAATGACCAGAGGGCTTAAATGACCACAAGGTCACACAACCAGTAAGCAACAGAACCAAGATTAGAATCCAGATTTTATGGCTTCAAGGCCAGAACCTTTTCCACTGCACAATATTAATGATTTGGAACAATCTTCTAACAGCTTTTGAGAGTTTGTAATTCTCCTTTTTCTTTTGAAAACTGTTCATATCCTGTAACTAACCATGCCTGTTGGATAATAGCGCTTCCTCTTATTCAAGATGAATAAAGTAGAGAAAATAATATCTAACACTCAACTCGTGAGAAACAAAAAAGATAATATATGTAAAATGTATATAAAGTACATTGTGAGCTTTAAACGATACATATGTGTATATATTATGTATATATGGTGTGTTTCTATTTATATATACATATATAATACACATATATGTGTGTGTGATTCTTCTTTTCCTTTAATCAGTAGACCTAAGAGATGACATTCTTCTGAGGCAGCGAGCTATACTAGGATGAGCACTAGATAGGGAGACAAAAGAGCTAAACTTGAAGACTGTGTCATTTTCTAGCATGCTCCCTTTGGGCTTTGGTATCCTCATTTATAAAATGAGGAAGCTGGACCAGATATTCCCTAGGACTCCTTCAAGCTCTGAATCTGTGATCTACAATAATTCACGAGAGAAAAATAATCTACCACCGTTTAGGTTAATTGTGTTCTCTTTGAAAGGCAAAAAATATTATAGCTTCTCATCTTAAAAGGTGAATATGGCCAATACAGATGAATTAATAACCCCTGGTCTCGCCCTTCCTGCACAGTTGTTTGATCAGCTTTCAGTGTCTGAACTATGTAAACAGGGCTCTGGTGTAAGCCCTGAAGTGAAAACCTGAGCTCCCAGCATCGCTGGGGAATTGTTTAAGGGTGAGTCCACATTATGAGATATTAAAGAAGTGACAAAGCAATTAGCTGCCTTTGCTGGATTTACTTTTTCCGGGAGGAAGCCTTGGAGGATAGCCCAAGAACTCCGAAGCTGCACCTTGTCTAAATAGTCATGGAGCGTGTCTTTTATGAGTCTGCCTATCTTTTCATGAATCTTAGAAGGAAATAACAAAAACAACAATAACTGAATGGACAGATACTTGCAAAACACTTCACTTATACTTGATCTTCAAAATAACCTTGGGAGCTAATTCCTTTTATTTTCCACACTTTACAGATGAGATAACTAAGGGCCAGAGGGGTTAAATGATTTGCCCAGGGCTACGTAGACAGCTTGTAAATATCTGAGGTAATATTTGAACGTAGGACTTCTTGATTCCAAGACCAAATAGAAGTTATAAAGCATTTAGCAAAGAGTTTGGAACCTAGTAGTATATAAATGTAGTATATAAATGCTTATTCTCTTCCCTTCCAAGTCCTGTGGTCTTCCCACTATGCCACTAGAGCCTGGGACCATTTTCTTCAGGATGTTGTTTGTCTGTGATTTGTACAGACTCTGGTTCCAATAAATTAAGCAGGTCTTTGGATGAAAGTGAAAGTAGAACATCATAGTGTTTTTTAAAACTCTTTATCCTCTGGCTTAGTATCATTTCCAAGGCAGAAAAACATAAGGACTAGAGAATAGGGTTAAGTGACTTGTCCAGGATTACAGGGAAGATTTACCTGAGGGCAGATTTGAACCCAGATCCTCCCTTCTCCAGGCCCTGCACTCTATCCATTGTGCTACCTCACTAGCCCCTAAGTAGAATCATTATTGATGATGATCATGATGATGGCTATGGTGATGGCTGTATCAATTACAAATTTTCTGTAATTTGAGCCTTACCTTCCATGGATACTCAAGCTATATGTCAATACTGAACCTTTTTTTCTCTCTTTTCTGATTGACAGACTTATAAAAGAATGGATTTCTTCCTCCTCTTTGTTACCCACCATGGAATCAGCCCCATCCCAATTATATATTCTCTGTTGTTGGGATTTTAAAGAATGAATTTATTATCACTTGCTCAATCATTTCAGTTGTGAACAACTCTTTGTAATCCAGTTTTGGGTTTTCTTGGCAAAGATACTAGAATGGTTTGCCATTTCCTTCTCTGGCTCATTTTACAAATTAAGAAACCAAGGTACAACTAGAAAAGTGACTTGTCTATGCTTACATTGTTAAGTAGCAGACTCAGTTCAAACTCAAGTTCTGGAACCCTGTGAGTACTTAAACTGAAGAAGAGTAGGCTTAGGAGGTACAAGATAGCCAGCATTGGGTGTCTGAAGGGATGTGTCACAAGGGGCAGAGATTAGATTAGCAGAGAGATAAGCAGGATGGAGGAAGACAGTGAAAGTAGAATCATTGCTGATGGTGATCATGATAATGGCCAGGGTGAATAGATTGCCTGGTTTCTCTTTCAAAAAGTAGAAAAATTACATCAATTGCAGATTTTCTATAATCCTTAGCTTCTTCAGTAGACACTAAAAATACCTGTTGATACTGAATCTTTTGTCTCTCTCCTGATTGACACTAGATAGATAGATAGATAGATAGATAGATAGATAGATAGATAGATAGATAGATGGATGGATAGATAGACAGATAGATAGTAGATAGATAGACAGACAAACAGATGGACAGGCAGACAGATAGAGAGAGATTTTTCTTGCTTGCTCTGCTCAGAAGGTAGAAATAGAAGCAATAGTTTTAAGTGGTATAGAGCTATTTTGTTTTTAAAAAATAAAAGTTAAAAAATTTAGAGCTATCTAGGAATAAAATGGGCTACTGCTTAGGCGGTAGTTGGTTCCCCTCCACTAAAAGGTCCTTTCCAATTAAACAAGCATGTATTCATCTTTAGATCTAGGCAGCACTGCATAGGGAATAAAGAGCCAGCCTTAAAGGTTATTCAAATCCCACCATTGACACACATGGGCACCCAATGGAATCCTACGCACTAAGTCACTCTATCTCTGAGTGCTCTGAGCAACTCTCTTAAGACCAGAAAGAGACCATGAGGTGGCTAGGTGGCTCAGTGGGAAGAGTGCCTGGTTTGGAGTCTCACCGAGTTCAAATCTGGCCTCAGACCCTTACTGTATGACCCTTGTCAAATCACTAGACACTGCGTTTGTCTGTTTCCTCATTAATAATTAATAACAATTAGTAATTAAGCTGGAGAAGGAAATGACAAATCATTCCAGTGTCTTTGCCAAGAAAACTCCAAATAGGGTCATGAGGACTGGAAAATAACTCAACAAGACCATAAGAGGCAGAGTACCTGCTGGCCTGCATTGTTGGAGGGAATTTCCTCATCGGGGAGTTCTCTGTGTCAATAAAATCGTAGACTCTTTCTTTATCCATTAGTTCAAGGGGCAAGGATAGAGTGCCAAACCTGGAGACAGGAGAACCTGGGTTCAAAATTTCCTAGCTGTGGGACCATGGGAAGTCACTTAACCCCCAGTCTCTACCCCTGACTGCTCTTCTGTCTTAGGGCTATTACTAGGACTGAAAAAAATCTTTGTTTTAGGTTGTTTTCATTTGAATTAAAATAGAATACTGAGTATATCATTCTCCTGGGCCTGTTTTTCCTTTGTTCTCCTCTCTTTTGGACTCTCCTGTCAATATCCATGCTAAGATATGCCTAGAACTAAACAATTGTTTCTCCCAATGTGGAATTTTTGCTTCTCTCCAAGCATGCTAGAAGAACATTGGCATGTTGGACATCCAGGCTGTCTTGCTGAGCCATCATGAGCTCTCAGGCCACCCAAAGCCCTGTATCATGCCCCTTCTCCCTACTAGAGGTCTTCATACAAGGCTGGGTGACCACCTGTAAGGGAGAGCACACAGGTGGTTCTCATCCAGGGTCAGGTCAGACTGGACAGCCTCTGGGCATGTTCCCAATGAAATGCCAAGGTCCCTCTGACTCTAGATTCTTTGCTGCATTTCTCTCAAAATTTATGCCCTTCCAGAATCTAGCTTCTGAGCACAACATCTTCCCCAAAGTGCTTTCCCAGAGTTTCTAAACCTGATGTTCAGTCCTGATAGATGCTCTGAGGTTGTGACATGCACTTTTGAATGCAGATGACACATCCTTCTCAGTAGCCTTGGCTTCCAAGACATTCCATTCTCGGTCCTCCTATTTATCTGATCACTCCTCTGCTTCCTTTGATTGCTTCTCGTCCTCTTCCTGACCCTTAGATGTGAATGTTCCTTGGGAAGTCTTGGTGGTATAGTATATAGAGCCCTGGAGATGAAACCTGAGTTCAAACCCTGCTTCAGACACTTCCTCACTGTGGAACTCTGAGCCAGTCCCTGTCAACCTCAGCTTTCTCACCTGTACAATGGGCTTAAGAATAATAATAGCACCCAAGGTTGTTATGAGGATTAAATGATTAAATTAAATGCATATAAAATGTTTTGCAACCCTTAAAGCACTCTATAAATGTTAGCTCAGAGGCAAGCATGACTTAGGCCTTGAAGTCAGGGAGACCTGAGTTCAGTTCCTCTTTGACATATACTGGAGGGTGACCCTGAGCAAGTCACTTAACCCTTTAGTGTTCTAGTAGCTGGGGGATGAGGAAGAGCTCCTACCTCCCTTATCTTTGTTCATTCTATTCCCTATTCTTAGAGTGTTTTTCCTTCCACTATTTAACTATTAACTCCTACCCATCCTTCAAAGTCCAACTCAAAGGCTTCCTCTTTTATGGAAGCACTTCCTTTCCACCTCCCTGCCCACCTTTCCCCCTTAGACCTCCAATGGCACTTTGTTATATATATATATATATATATATATATGTATATATATATATATATATATAT
>NC_058133.1:359642460-359676552 GCF_016433145.1 Gracilinanus agilis
TTTTTTTTTTTTCTTTTCAATTCAATTCAATAGGGGCAACTTGGTAGCGCAGTGCCTAGAGTGCCAGGCTTGGATCTGGGAGGTCCTGGGTTCAAAACTGCCCTCTGAAGCTTCCTAGCTGTGCAACGCTAGGCGAGTCACTTAATTCCCATTGCCTAGCCCTTGCCACTCTTCTGTCTTTGAGGTGATACTAAGACAGAAGGTAAGGGTTATTTTAAAAAATTCAATTTGATAAGCATTTGTTGAGTGCTCACTATATGTTGGGCACTGGGGGATCAAGAACAAAGATGGAAACAGTTCCTGCCTTCAAGGAGCTTACATTCTATGGAGCTCATTTGTAGTTGGTAAAGCTCACGGGAAGGACCCGTTTGGTAGAGAGAAAAGACAACGGGCCTGGGAGTCGGGAGACATGAGTTCTCGTCCCAGCACTGCTGTTAACTAGCTTGGTTATTTGATTTCTTTCTCTGGGTCGGAAGGTTAGGTTCAGAGGCTCATAGGCTTGAAGGTGAATCACCAAGCAACTAGGTAGCATGTAGGCACAGTGGATAGAGCCCAGGATTTGGAGTCAAGAAGACTTTAGTTCAAATTCAGCCTCAGACGCTGGCTATGTGATCCTGGGGAAGTCATCTAACTTCCACCTACCTCAGTTTCCCCATCTAGAAAATGAAGATAATAATGGTGCTCACTCCCCAGGGTTACTGTAAAAATGAAATAGGATAACACGTGTACGGTACTTTTTATACCTTAAAGCACTATCTAAATGCTACCTTTTTGTTTTTTAATTAAGACCAACCCCTATATTTTATAGCTTCTTCATCTTACCAATAGTTGGACTCAGTGACCTTTGAGAGCTCTCCCAACTCTTACATTTTTGCCCTGCATTTTACCTGTTTGTTGCTATTTGGTTTCCAGGAACTAAACACAGTAAGAACAGCTCAAAGTCCACCTGAAGAAAATGTCCATCAGGTTGGTTACTTGCCACTAACTTAACTCCATTTCTCCCATTCTCTTCTCTCTGAGCTGGCCTGTCATAGGTATTTTTGAGTAACATTGTGCCACTTTGGATTGTAGACTCCCCACTGACCACTAGAAAATGATGCCCAAGCTTTTTGTGACTCCGAAAATTGGTAAAAAATACTCCCAATGGGTCATCTTTTGCTTCTGCAAATGATATTCATGGGAGACCATTGAAAGTAGGCTTCCTAACCATGTAGCCTGGTGGATGTTTGACCTGAGGAGTTGAAGAACAATTGGAGATACACACACCAAAAAAGAAAGAGTCACAGCTACTATTTTCACAATAGTGGGGAAAAAAAAATTCACTGAACCAATCGGTGATTTTGGCTTCCTTTAGATGCAATCTTACCTCTGTCTGGCAACTTAGGCAACTGGAAATTATCCCTGTTCATTTAAAGTTGTAAAGATGGTTTAGATGGTTTTCATTAGGCCTTTTATTCTCAGGTCTCTGGTTTCTGTGATTCACAAAACAGCTCTATGTAAGCCTTGGTTACTTCTGTTGGGCATTTTTCTAAGCCTTTGTCCATTTTTGAAACATCCTCTGCCAGGTATCGGGGCTCGTGCAGGATATGATCTTGGAAGTCACTGCTCTTAGAGCCAGGATCACAGATCTAGAAGATGAGAATCTCAACCTCAAGGAAAAAATAAGAAAAGAAGTCCAAGAGGAATATGAAGCCTTAGTACAAGCCTTATTTGTGACCTGTTTACACATCAAAGTAGGTATCCTAGATAATAATTCTTGAGTGGTCCTTTGGTGTTTTCTTGTGTCACCAGAATCCCAGATGTACTGTGGTGCCCAAAGGAATTATTTATAGCTCAAAGTTCTAAAGTAGCAAGAGAATTTTAATTCTAATAATATACAAACCCCTAAGTCTTTTTGCCAGAGACATAGATCAACAGTACTATTTCTTATAATGAGCCTTTTTATTTTAAAAAACAGATTTTCCTTTATTTAGATCAACCAATATTTTATTAATAGTAATTTTTAAAATTAATGAAATAATAATAAATTGTAAAATAATAAAAAGTAGTTTATTAATTTGGGCCAGGTATTGGGGGTATAAACACACACACATACAAATCAAGTTTTCTGAGGTTTTTTGTTTGCTTGTTTATTTTTAAACCCTTACCTTCCAACTTAGTTAGAATCAATACTATGTATTGGTTCCAAGGCAGAAGAGTGGCAAAAGCTAGGCAACGGGGGTTAAATGACTTGCCCAGGGTCACACAGCTGAGAAGAGTCTGAGGTCAGATTTGAACCTAGAACCTCCTTCTCTAGGCCTAGCTCTCAATCCACTGAGCCACATCACTGCCTCCAGGTTTTCTGTTCTTTTAAAAAAAATTGTTTGCACTACCAGTCTTCTATGATGTGGTGGCCATCTCTGCTGTTTGCTAAGGGAGCCACTGTAAATATTCAGCATGTTGGCCTCATAATCTAGTCTGGCACAACTGGTACATAGAAGTATATATTTTTTAATTATATTTAATTTTATTTTATATAAACTTTATATAATATATAAAATTATATTTTACATTACATACATATTTTAAAATTATATTTTGTTAAATATAAAATATTAATTTAATATTTTATTTTAAGTGAGTCACACTTCAATGTGTGAATACAACCTATGTTTAAGCTAAATTGCCAGACTTGCAGATTCAAAATGCCAGATTCCTTCAATAGTCATCAGATGAAAGTAGCTAGGTGGCTCAGTGGTTTGAGAACCAGGCCTAGAGACAATAGGTTTTGGGTTCAAATGGGGCTTTAGACACTTGCTAGCTGTATAACCCTGGGCAAGTCACTTAACCCCCATGGCCTAACTTTTATTGCTCTTCTGTCTTAGAACTAATATGTAGTATTGGTTCTAAAAGGGAAGGGAAGGTTGTTGTTGTTTTTTAAATAGTCATCAGCTGCCTTCTCAACTAATTCTTCTGAACCAGGAAGGTACATTTTGCCAAAAGAAAATCATAAAGTTTCAGTGGAGAGTCCTGGATCTGGTATTAGGGGCCCTGTTATTACCCATATAGCCCTATTCTGGTATCCCTCTTCCGCAGAACGAGGGAGTTTGCCTAGATCAGTGATGGTGAACCTTTTAGAGATGGAGTGCTGGGCCCCGCTCCCATCCCTCCCCTCAGACTACGTGCCCTTCTACCCTTACCCCACACAGGGGAGAGAGGAAATGCTCCCATTGGGCTGCTGGGCAGAGGGGTGGGTGGTGTGAAAAAATGTCCTCAGATGTGGTAGAGAGGGGGAGGGGAGCAGCTCTGCCCAAGTCCCTCCACCTTTCTAGTAACAAACTGTGTGGGAGCGGCCACATACCCACAGAGAGTGTGCTGCGTGCCATCTTTAGCACCTGTGCCATAGGTTTGCCATCACTGGCCTAGAGGGTCTCCAAGATCCTTGCCAGCTCTCAGGCTAAATATGATAGATGTCAAAGCTCTGAGCTCTCCAGTTCATGCACAAGAATACAGAATGCCTTAAGAATTATGCTTTTTGACAGAAATCATTATTTAAAGTCGAATCTAGGAAAGGCTCAATGCCCATCCCCCACCCCCTGCCTGATCATGTTATTCACCCCTCTTTGCTCGGCAGGAGAAGCTGGATGAACATCAGCTGAAAATGAGCCGGAAAGTGTGTGACCTCATTGGTGAAGTGAGAAGAGAAGGGGTTGACAGGATGATTGATCTGAAGAAAAAACTTGGCTTCAGCAAAGCTGCTAATGTATCGAAAGAAAATTTAGCCAAAGTAAGTGATTTCATCTGGTGCAAGGATCTGAATCTTTCCTCCCAGAGTCCGTCTCGGCAATCTGTATCCTCTTGGGTTTCTTTCTTTTTCCCTGTTTCCTTCCAAAGCGTGACACTCGGGGTGTCCTCGGTCCTGTAGAGTATAGCTGTGGTGGTGATGATCCCTTTGGGGAAGGCCTGCGTCTGCTCCTGAAAGCCCAAACCTTGATTTTCCTCACAGTCAATAGGGATTGTGTCCCTTCCTTGGCAGGAGCAGCTTCAGGCCTTACAGGAGGAAAACAGACGCCTGGAGGAACTGGTGAGCAAGGGGAAGGCCATCAGCCACTGGAGACTAACCGTGCAGGAGCGGCGGCTCCAGGGGCAGCTAAGAAACACCCAAGAGGTGAGCCAGAAGACTTTCTCAAAAAATCACAGCTCAGGGGAGCAGCTGGGTGGTTCAGTGGATTAAAAGCCAGGCCTGGAGATGGGCCTCAGACACTTCCTAGCTGTGTGACCCTGGGCAAGTCACTTAACCCCCATTGCCCAGCCCTTTCTACTCTTTTGCTTTGGAACCAATACACAGTATTGATTCTAAGATGGAAGGTAAGAATTTTTTTAAAAAGTAATCATAGCACAGGAACCACTCATTGCCTTTTGGGTTCACAATTCCTGTAAATATCATGCTACCTACCAAGTGTAGGCAGGGGTTTTTGTCTGTAGGAGTCCATAGTCCTTTTTTTTTTTTAGACCCTTACTTTCTGCCTTATTGATTCTAGGGCAGAAGAGTGGGTAAGGATGAAGGAAGTTTGTTGAGTTATGGAGTGATCCCCTGGTCTTAAATCAAAAATGCAAAACCTAGTAGATGTCCCTGTCTTGGGAGAAATGGGAAAGGAACAGCAAATAATAGGGAGAGAAGAGCCAGAGTCTGATAAAAAAGTAAGTGTGAAGAGTTTGGGAGAGGATGAATGGAAATGCAAATAAGAAAATATGAGATTTTCACTGTGGTTTAGCAGATTATTTGGCCAAAAGTCAAAGTGGGCACACCTTTTGAAGTGGCTTTATAGGTGTCCTTTTGTGAAGAAAGTAAAATTGTTTTAAAAAAATCTTTAAATAGAAATTGATAGTAACTTGAAGAGATTTCCATTTCCTTATTTTGACACATTTCTTCTTGGTCCCTATCTGCCACGTGGTTTATTAGTCTTCTTGAAGCTCCACATGTGTTTTGGAAACAGGTTCTGAGAACAGATAAATTGGAAACATGAGTCAATTCTAGAGACCCACAAATAGGCAAAGATCAAGTAACTTGTGAAAAATAAAAATACTGAAATGAAATTTCCTTACTTTCTGTTTGGTGATTCATAGGAAGCTACTCAAAACAAAAAAAAATATTTGCAAATTAAGATAGTGGCAGAACATGAGAGAATTTTACTGCAACAACAATTACTGGCTTTAAGGAAGGCCCTGGCCACATTTCAAGCTAAGAATTCAAAGATGGAGAAGCAGCTTGACATACAGGTACCTGGGATTCTCACATTTCCCCGCCCTGGGCTTCTGTCTCCTCATCTGTAAAATCAGGGGTCTGGATTAAATTATTTTTTTTAACCTTTACCTTCTGTCTTAGAATTGATGAGTATATTGATTCCAAGGCAGAAGAGTGGTAAGGATTAGGCAATGAGGGTTAAGTGACTTGTCCAGAGTCACACAACTGGGAAGTGTCTGAGGTTAGATTGGAACCCAGGACCTCCCATCTCTAGGCCTGGCTCTCTAATCACTAAGCCTCCTAGCTGCCCCTGATTAAATGATTTCTAAGGTATCTTCTAATTCTGGCATTTTAGGACAATCATGATTTATCCAGAAATACCATATCAAGTCGATTAGAACTACACAGTGTACTATAAGGCTCAAAAACTACATGATCAATGACAATATTTAGCTTGGAGATATAGTCTGAAAGAGGGTGAATGTTCAGGGCCTCTGATTCCTTCATCTCATTCCTTTTCTACATCTGACCCAGAGAGGAATTATGGATGCAAGGCAATTTTCCCTTAGTCTTATTTGGCCAAAAGAATTAATGTATAGAGATTTCCCCCTACCTCTTCATCCCCCACAGAAAGGAAGGAAGGAAGGAAAGGAGGGAGGGAGGAAGGGAAGAGAAAAGATGGGAGGGAAGGAAGGAGAAGGAAGGGAGGGAGGGAAGAGAGGAAGGGAAGAAGAGAAGAAGGAAGTGGGGAAGTAAAGAAGGGAGGGAGGAAAGGAAGGAGGAAGGAATAACAAGCAAGAAATAAGACAAGCTTAGAGAGAGCAGCTGAACTTTAGCCATTCAGTCTGAGAAGCATCCTGGCCATGAAATAGTTGGATGGGTCAGAGTTGGGCAATTTTCTAGTCCCTTGAGTCAGTTCCCTAGGATTGCTCCATCATTTTGTTTCAAATGACTATGATTCATTTGAAGTCAGGAGATCTAGGTTCATTTCCCTGCTTTGACACTCACTAGCTGTGTGGTTTTGGACAAATCACTTGACCTTTACATCACTGTTAAAAGATGATACTACACACATTCAGAGGAAGGACTGCAGGAGAGGAAACACAGAAGAAAAACAATTGCTTGAACACATGGGTTGAGGTGGACATGATTGGGGATGTAGACTCAAAACTACCACACCAATGCAACTATCAACAATTTGGAAATAGGTCTTGATCAGTGACGCATGATAAAACCATTGGAAATGTGCGTCGGCATGGGTGAAGGGGAAAGTAGGAGCATGAATCATGTAACCATGTTAAAAATGAATATTAATAAATGTAAAAAAAAAACAAAAAAAAGATGATACTACAACTTATAGACATGCCTCACAGTGAATGTCACTGTGAGGCAAACACTTTGTAAGCCTCAAAGTCCTCTATTTAAATGGAAGCCATTTAAAAACGAAGCAACAACAACCCTCCTGACACAACAGGCATACCTATATTTAAATTTCCAGAAAAGTTAACCAAAGAGAGGTAGCCATTTTTCTATCTGCCATGTTTAATGTCCTGTTAACTGAGGAAACTGAGTTGACTATTCAGCACATAACATTCATTCCAGTCACAAATTCTTGCAAACCTGACTTAACCCAGAGTCACTCAGAGACTCAGAAACAGAGTTAAGATCAGCGTTCCCCGTTCTTTATCATCTCCTCCTGCTAAGGACAGTCTATCCTGATTCCTATAAAATATGCATTCTTTGCGTTATCTGTGATTGAAATCTCTTATTATTCTTTGCACTCTCCAGGTCAGCCAAACCAGCCTTCTTTCTGTATTTTTTTTAACCCTGACTTTCTGTCTTAGAGTTGATACTAAATATTGGTTCCCAGGCAGAAGAGCAGTAAGGGCTAGACAACTGGGGTTAAGTGACTTACCCAGATTGATTATAACTAGGAAGTGTTTGAAGTCAGCTTTGAACCCAGGACCTCCACTTCTCAGATTTGGCTCTCTATCCACTTTGCCACCTTGTTGTCCCTCTTCTTTCTGGTCTTCACATAAGATATTCTACTTGCCATCTCCATATTTTTGCACATACCCTGTATGTACAATGCACACCCTCTACCTTCTCTTCTGCCTCTTGGAGTCCCAAATTTTCTACAAATTTCAGGTTAAAAGCTATATGAGGGAGGAGCTAGGTGGCTCAGAGGTTAGAGAATCAGTCCTAGAGATGAGGGCTCCGAGTTCAAATCTGGCCTCAGCCACTTCTTACCTGTGTGATCTTGGTCAAGTCACTTAACTCCCTATTGTCTAGTCCTTACTGCTCTTCTGCCTTGGAACCAAAATGCAGTACTGATTCTAAGATGGAAAGAGTCAAAATAAAAAAAGCTATACGAGATCATTTCTCATATACCTAGCATCTTCCCCACCCCCAATGACCTCATATAGACTTTGTATTTGTTTATTTTGCATTTATATGTACACATGTCTCCTATAGAATGTAAACTTCCTGAGGGTAAGGATTAGTTCATGGTCTTTTTGTCTTCCATATGTTATAAGAAAGGAGCGGATCTGAGCATATCAGCAGGATCTGGGAAAAGATGCAGAAGCAGGGAAAGGTTCTGGAATTCTGCAGAGGCAACTGAGCTGTTACTAACAGTTAAGTCTTGTCTCCCTGGGGTGGACCTAGAGAGATTGGCTTTTCCCCTGTGGCTTTCTCTCTGCTATATCCTCCCATCACACCTGTACCTGTGTTATCCTGTTTTCTGCCGACTGAGTGATACATCTACAGAGCTTCCTGAACCATCTGAGCCATCTGTCTGTGAGAACTTCTCCCTGCCTGAGCCCTCTCCTGCTTAGCTTCCAAACTCAATACTTCTGTTACCATCCAAGGGAGGGTTGGGGGTTAGAGGAGTTTATTTATATTAGGGCCTGGGTCTTCAGGTAGATAGGTAAGGACCAGTGTAGCTCATTCTCTCTGAAGGCTTCCCACAAGGGAACAACTGTAGATCTGTGGGGCAGGGTTAGGTAGTGAATATTAGATAAGGTTAGCCAAATTCCCTTTCCTACATTCCCTTGCTGTTTAAAACCAAACCATCCCTGTGTTTGTTACCTCTTTCTGGACTGGGTCTGTTAGCCTGTCACCTACAAACTCTAGGCCTTCCCCAAACCTGTGTTATCTTCTGTTACTGGCCCTGAATAACCATCGAGACCTACCAATATCTCACTCATACCACCCTGGTATTTCAGTTACCTATTTCATACACCTATCACAATGACTGCTAGATGCTTAATAAATGCTTGTTGGTTATTTACTGAAAATGCAAACATGTTATTCATGATTGAATTTAAACGCTTAATTTCACCTACATAGAGCTGTCAGATTCTGGAATTTTAAAGGTAGACAAGACTCTATTAAATATTACAGATATACCATTCTAGTGTTTGATTGGCAGGCAGCCAGGGGGCACAATAGATAGTCAGGAAGATTCTTTTTTCTGGTTCAAATCTAGCCTCAGACACTTCTTACCTGGATGACCCTGGACAAGTCACTTGCCCTTGTTTGCCTCAGTTTCCTCATCTGTAAACTTAACTGGAGAAGGAAATGGCCAACCACTCCAGTATCTTTGCCAAGAAAACCCCAAATGGGGTCACCAAGAGTTAGACACAACTGAAACAAACATACAAGTATTGGATTGACAATATATAATTTTATTTCATTTTTAATCAAATGCTTATTCAAAGCCTATAATGTTGAATGGCAAAATTAATAACTGTGTTGCCTTTCGGTTCACAACTGAATGAAACAATAAGACCACAGAAAGAGTTTGAGATCTATGATCCTGTGCCCTGGAAATATCTTAAATGTGCATCTTGAACTCTGAGACCAATAGTGGATCCTTGTTCAGATACCAACTAGAAAATGCAGGCAAATACCAGCTCCATGTTCTCTGCTGAGTTGGAAAAGGTTGCTATTTTTACAGTCAATTTCTTTTATTTTTAAACATTTTATTTTGTCCTCAATTAACATGAATAAACAATTTTTAAACTTTTCACTGGACCTACCAATATCCCCACTCATACCGCCCTGGTACATACGTATCACAATGACTGATAGATGCTTAATAAATGCTTGTTAATTATTTACTGAAAATGCAAACACATGTTATTCATGATTGATTTTAAACTCTTAATTTCACCTACATAAAGCTGTCAAATTCTGGAATTGTAAAGGTAGACGAGACCCTCTATCCCCCTTCTCTGAGAGGGCAAGCAATCTGATATAGATTTTACTTGTGTAATAGTAAAACATCTTTCCATCTTAGTCATTTTGTGAGAGGGAACTTGAACAAGCAAGAGAAATGTGACAGAACCAAGTGAAATATAGTATATCTCAGTCTGCATTGACACTCCATCAGTTCTTTCTCTGGAGGCGGATGGTGGTTTTTCATTATGAGTCCTTCTACAATCACTTTCCATCATACTTTCTGTTTCCCTGATTTAGAAACAGTTGTTGAAGGAATTTGAATACAAAATGACCCATGAAACTCTAACTAGGCAGCAGTTGGATATAATGAAAACATCCAGCATGGGGAAATTCTTGGAGGACATGGAGAAGAAAGAACAAAGACTCTTTCTCCTAACTGAGGAAGCAGAAAGATCTTCTAAGATGGGCCAACTTCAACAAAAGAAAATTAAGAAAGAAATTCAACAGGTAACCTCAAATCAGAGGAGAGGACTATTAAAAAGGGCCTTAAGTGGGACAGCTAGGTGGCTCAGAGGATTGAGAGCCAGGACTAGAGATTGGAGGTCCTGGGTTCAAATGTGGTCTCAGATACATCCTAGTTGTGTGGGCAAGTCACTTGACCCCCATTGCCTAGCCCTTGCCACTCTTCTGCCTTGGAACCAATACACAATATTGATTCTAAGAAGGAAGGTAAGGGGTGAAAAAAAAAAGAGCCGTAAGGTGCATTATCAGGAACATTTTTCTATGCTCTTTGGACTTTTCTCATTCCCCCCTTTTGCTCCTTGATTCATTTCATAATCAACAAAAGATTTCACCGGAGCCTTTGATCATGGATCTAGAGCTAGAAGGGTTGGCCTTCAAAGACCAACTGGTTCAACCCACTTGTTCTAAAGATGAAAAAATTGAGGTCACACAGTATCAGAGGCAAGATGTGACTCCCGAGTCAGAAATATTTCGGGAGATGGCATGGAAGTACAGAGGGAGAAATGAAAGAGAAGAGGGTGAGGCAGGAAGACAGTTGGGATCCACAGGTATCAAATATGGAGCGCCATGAAAAGCTCACAGATCTTACACTGTGGGGACATGAGAAATGAAGAGATTAGCCAAGAGAAGGAAACATTCCCAAGGACCAAGATCACACTGTTACACCAATTAGTGGCAGAACCAGGACAGGATATGATGGAAATATGGGTATCAATTTATGGAAAAACTACAGGGAAACCAACAAGTTTAAGTTGACAGTGAAAGAAAAAGTGAGAAATCATAAAAGGAACAGGGCAATAAAACAAAATGAGTAGCTGTGATTTTAGAGCACCCATGAAGATGATCAGAAGGAAAACAATATAGATATTGGATATTAATTTTGTCAAAATTAATAAAGATAAGAAATACTCAAGATGTAGATTAAATAATTATAGAAATAAAATTAAAGATAGTGAATTTTAGGAATAAAACTAATGAATAGTTAGAAGGCTTTAAAAAGAGATATCCTCAAATAAGGTGGGGGCAGCAGGTAGCTGGTACAATGGATAGAGTTCCTGGCCAATAATTAGGAAGACCTGAGTTCAAATCTGACCCAGGACACTTGCTGTTGCCCTACACAAGTCACTTCACTCTGTTTACCTCAGTTTCCTCATCTCTAAAATGAACTGGAGACACTTCCTAACTGTGTGACCCTGGGCAAGTCATTTAATTCCCATTGCCTAGTCCTTACTGCTCTTCTGCCTTGGAGCCAATACACAGTGTTGACTAAGATGGAAGGTAAGGGTATTTTTTTCTAAAAATGAGCTAGAAAAGAAAAAGGCAAATCACTCCAGGATCTTTGCTAAGAAAACCCCAAATGGGGTCACAAAGAGTCTGACAAGGACTGAACAACAAAAATCCCCAAATAGGAGGCATAATATCATTGATAAAAATCAAATTAGGAAGAAAAATAGAATTTTTTCTTTGTTTGTTGAAAACTATGATGTCACAAGAGTAAATATTAATAAGAAAATCTAAGAACTAGATCTTTAAAATCTTTGTTATGAGGCAAACTATGGAATTCTAGGAGGGAGAGCAAATTAATGATGACAACTTCAAAGCTTTCTCTAGTTCATTTCTCTAGATAGTGAAATAAGCTGTTCTCAATAGGTACAGTCAAAACAGGAATTTTTTGTAAGAATTCCCACCTTTCAACCCACTTTCCTAATATAAGGATAAATTACAATACACACATACTTTATATTCATTCACTTAATGACCATTTGTTAAATGTGCAGGCATTGGCATAATGGCCAGAGAGGTGGCCTCAGAGTCAGGAAAACCTAAACCCAAAGTCCTCTATCTAATACATACTATCATTCTGACCCTGGGTTAATTCGCCTTATCTCTCAATGATTTCATGTTTGTTGAATTGAATTACTCCTGGAATTCACTGCAATCCCTGCCAATGAGATAGTCTGTGATAATGGAAGAACATTTAGCTTATCTACAAATACACAGCTCACATTACTGCATGTACTTAAGTGAGATCATGCTGTGATTCTAAGGAGTGTCTTTAGTTCTGTATAGCCAGATGGATCTCAATAGAATCTTAAGGATGAGAGGATCAAAGATAGCACAAGTTATCCTTAACCTGCCTGTGTGAAGGTGGAAAAAGGCAAGGACTGAACGTGAGTAATGGGTTGCATGAAAACGGCAACAACTTTTGAAGGAAATGAATCCATTGGTCCCTGGACCTTGCTACACAACCCATCACTTGAAATATTTTTCTCAGATAGTTTGGGCAACAAAATCCAATGAGTTGTATGATAAAAAAAAAAATCGCACAACAAACTCTATAGCCTACATCCACAGGATGCCTCCCTCTTGGGTAGGATATTTATCTAATGCTTCTCAGTTTATCGCTGGCCAAAAATGACAAAAAGTGGAATTGAACCAAAAATGGAACATATCAACATCATTTCAAATACTGCCTCACTAAATCGGGAGAAGCCAAAGGAATTGTTGATAGCACCAAGTTTCCAAAAGTGCTTTGAAGGTGCGTTAAGGGGAAGAGTAACTGGTTTGGTCAACCTGATAGGTATGTAGTGAGGTGATTATTTTTTTTTTCCTAGCCCTTACCATCTACCAGGTCAGGGAGACTCGGCCTTAATGGCTGCTCCATCCATGGGACTAAAAGGCAATGCTATGATTTATACTAGGTAAAAGATGGATGAGGTTAAAGGGGAAGAATGATATTGTTAAGAAACAGTTTGGAGCTGAGAGGACTGCTGAGTCTTTGACCACAATTTCCTCTGATTTTATATATTAAATGAAAACTCACAGGATGTTACTTTGTTGAACAAAAAAGCTTCCTTGTTTCTCTAGACAAGTCTCTTCAAGAGATGTGTCAGATTCATCCTAATAAATGTGAAATTGTATCTAGACTTTGGACTGTGGTAGGGCAAAGGTAAACCATTTTTTCCAAAGACAAGTATTACTTCTTTTCATTAACTCTTCACTCATTTCTCACCGTTACTACATCTATCGGCATCAGAATTATTTATTTAATGTAGCTAAGCAGAAAGGGATTAACCTGAGGACCTTCTAGCAGATTGCTTGGCACAAATGAAGCCGCGAGCAACAATCATTTATTCAAGAAAAGAGCCTTTAGTCCATCTTAGTCCTTTCAATCCTAGGATTTGAGTTTTCAGGGTACCCAAGGATGGTCTACTAATGCTAGGCACCTAACAGACACCCCTAAACATTTTCTGAACGTGATTGTCTTTAGGAGTTCAGGCATTTTTGAGGCTCCACTCAAAAAAAAAATTCAAGCCCATCTTCTCTGCAGTCAAATGGGAAGCCAATGACAACCACAGAAATCAGCAGATGCCAGTGGTTCTGTCCATTCCATTGGATCCACTACAATTGCGGCATACCCACTGAAGCCACTGCATTGTAAAGACATTTAATTGTTCAACTTTGCTTCCAAAAGACTCTTGATGTCCTAGAGAACTTATCCACTGAAAGGCCTGTTTATGGCTCCAACCCAAATAGAATTTTCATGAGCACTTGCTTGCTAGCTAAATGAAAACTGCAAGTAAAAAATGCATTTCTGCAAACCTTATTTCCCGTTTAAAAAAACCTTATCTTTATGTGATTTATCCCATCTTATTAGATAAGAAGCCAGCTTGCCCAAGAACGAAGTTTAAAGTTGGATGCTTTCCAGCGGGTAGATGAACTGCAGAGTCAGCTTTATGATATAGAAAGTGCATCAGTCCAAATAAACTCATTGGGAGGTAAGAAATAGCATTTTTTCCTATCAGAAAAACCTGACTTTGGGTTTTTAAAGGAAGGGGAATTAACTGTGTCCCTTCACCTAGGTTTGATGGCCAGTATTATGTGAAATCGCATTTAAAGAACATTTGGTTCTACAAAATCAAATTTGGACCCTTGGAAAATTGGAATTGAAATAAAAGTCTAGGTCTCTTGAGGGACTAAACCAAGCAGATGAATGGGAGGTTTCTTTCCAAAACCATTAAGATTGTTAGATTTGAGATCACAGAATTATGGATCTAGAGCTATAAGGTCCCTCAGAGAGTATCTCCAGAGAAAAAAACAAAGCACCTTATTTTACAAATGAAGAAAATGAGCCTCAGGAAGTTTTTAATCCAGCCATGTCAAAATAGTAACCAAAATGGTAGTCATAGCACTTTTAAGGGCTGTCAAAAAAGCAGGCAAGGGGGCAGCTGGGTAGCTCAGTAGATTGAGAACCAGGCCTAGAGACGGGAGGTCCTAGGTTCAAATCTGGCCTCAGACACTTCCCAGCTGTGTGACCCTGGGCAAGTCACTTGACCCCCATTGCCCACCCTTACCACTCTTCTGCCTTGGAGCCAATACACAGAAGTTAAGGGTTTAAAAAAAAAAAAAGCAGGCAAATACACATTAGTAATACTACCAGGAAAGGAACATTGAACAGAACCTTGACTGGCGGACCAGAGTCTATGTGACCTTGGACAAGTCATTTAACCCTTAGGGTAACTTCTTTCATAAAATGGGGTAGAGAGGTGCTGTAGAGAATCTCGTAAAAATCCCTTCCTAAGTCTATTTATTACCTCACCTATAAAATGAAAAGGATTATGAAACTAGATGATCTCTAAGCGCTAACATTCTGTGACAATGAATATGCTAGATATAAGTGTGTTGAATATATGCCTATTTATTTAAAGGATAAATACAGAACATTAATAAGGTATCATAATCAAAGTGATCAGAGAGCCGGCCCTGGTATTGGGAAAACCTGAGTTCAAGTCCAGCCTCTGACAGCTCAAACTCTTCCATATATATATATAATGTATATTCTGAATGTATACATACTGATCTTCCCAGCCACCCCTAACAGCATGGGAGCTCTGTTTGTCTGTTTTTTCTTTGGTTCCCAACAATTAATTAATGTCTAATAATGAATAACTCCTGGCAAGTCAGAATCTTTCATTTAATCTATAAAAAGAGGAGGGGGGGAAGGTTCCCCCACTGGCCCCCCGCATCACGGATGTTCCATTAAACATTACAGGCCTTCCCTCATGGGCTAATCCTACTCGAAGCTCAGTCTCTACTCCATGCAAGTATTCCCAGTCATGCCTTTTAAAGTCTGAGCTGAAAAGCAGTGAAATAAAAAGGATTCAAAGACCCAGGACGGTAAGTAAGGAATCTGGAAATGTAGAGAGAAATAACAAAAAGGAAAAAATAATTTAGCCGTCTGAATTGTTTCTTAACTCATTCCTTTATGTCCATCAGATTTATACACTAATACAATTATCAGTTTGTCTGTGGGCCTAGGGCAGGGCTGGCCAGATTGGGCAACAGTCGTGGAGACCTTTGGGCCTACCACTTGAGATCTGTGGCCTCCTTGGAGGAGCCTCGGCCCCTAGGTGGGCTTTCCTGACCTATTCTGGATGATTAAAGTCTTAGTTGCTATTCCTGTTTCCAGCCTCTCCCATCTCCAAGTCATCCTACAAAATGGTTTTCCTGAGGCACAGGCTCCACTGGAGGAATTCTAGATTCCAAACTGAACTACTAACTTCAAACCTAACATAGCTGTGTATTCACAAGCTGTCCCCAGTAGCTGGCAATGAAGCCTTTCTCTCTACCTCTACTCGGGGGCATCTTTCAAGGCCCAAGCGCAGGCATCACCTCCTCCAGGAAGTTTTCCCTGATCTATCCTGTTCCTCTCCTGGTTCTTGCACATGCAGCACTCATTTGTAAGCACGTTGACTATTATCCTGGCTCTGGCTCCACAGGACTCCTTCGGGAATCCCATCCATTGTCATGGATTCACTGATCATCTCCATGTGGCCTCCAGTGTAGACACTCCATCCCCCAAGGCCTTCTCTCTCTCCAGGCTAGGGGACATCCCCCATTCTTCGTTCCCCCACCACGGGGTCAGCTCCGGAGGCCAGTGGGCTGTGCGGCACTGTCTGTCTCAGCTCTCGATACAGACCCTCCACCTCAGGCCTGACCTCCCTGCTTCTCCTCGTCTCCAGACCAGTCTGGAGGGTGAAAATCGATCCAAGTGATCTTCCCCCAGTACGAGTCTGGTGGTTTGCCCTGGCCTCCCCTGCCCGCACTGGCTCAGCTTCCCGGGACATGGCGCTCCCGCTCTTGGCGCCCCACATCTTCTCCCTTCCCAGTCTTTCCCCAACTCCCTTTAAAGCTAGTTCCTTCCATCTGAGATGATCTCCCCGATATCTTCGGTGGATCTGTTGTAGTTGTTGGTAGTTGTTCCTCCCCTCCCCCGCCCCCGCCCCCGCCCCCAGCTCCCCAAGGGAGGGGCCAGCCCTTTACATCCTGGGGGCGGGCACTTAACAGACACCTGACAGGACGCTGTACAGCGCTTATCTGTCTGATCCTCGCGCCCAGGAAGACACGAGGCACCTGCTAAGTTTGTGGGACTATTTGCCCTCCTACTTAAAGCCCTCCTCAACCCCACGTCTTTCCTTTGGGGCACGAGGGACGAGGCAAATGTGTCTGGGCCACTGTTTGGGGTTATGATAAACAGGTACGAACAGTTTGAAAACCTTCTGAGGCAACATTAATTCAAATAGGGAAGAAGCTTTTTTTTTTTTTTTAATAGAACAAATCACAGGCTACTAGGAGGGATGCTCTAAAATGAATATTCAGTTTTGGAATACCATATTAATGGGGTTTGGTTTTTGAGGTAACATTCATCATAGGACTAATGTTTCAGAAGCACACTGAGTAGTGTAAAATCCGATGCTGACTTGGGTCTATTTTAATTATGGAATCAATCTGAATTGTTGATTCCTGGCGGCCACATTTTAAATACATATCGATAAATGCCTAAAATCTCCTTCTTACACATATTCCAAATGCATATCGAGAATCCGTATGAATTGTTACCCTTTTATCTTTGGCAATTATACATGCATATTTTAAGGCTATGAGTTCTGCGGCTTGAGCACTTAGATTTGAGGGCAGTGAAGCTGACCATACAGTGTTAAATTCTGTGACTACAGCAGCTCCAGTGTAGCGTATGCCATCCCTCATAAAAGAAGAACCATCAGTAAATAAAACTAGATCAGGGTTTTCTAAAGGTGGGGATGATATAATCTAGGTGCCTAGGGTTAGTAGTTTTTTGACTATGAATGGGCTAGAGTTAATTTCATTTACACAGTAACAGGAATAAAAATCTTTTGTGGATAAACCCCAACCATAATAGGCTGTATATTCCTATGGCTACTGTCTTTAAAATGTACAAAAATGCCATGTTTTTCCAGGGGGACTGATGGGATGGCCTAAATTCATCCACATCCTTTACCCAGTCCCCCTGACCAACGTGACCAGCATTTATAATACTGCTAGCTGAGGTTAGACAGTGGAAGCCATCAAGCCAAGCCTAGGCAAGTGGCCCCTGGAGGAACTGAATCCTGGACTTGTTAGCAAAGGGACAACCACAGAGCAGGTAATAATGCTGATTTAAAAAAGGGTTGCAGAACTTCCTGAATTAAAATAGTAAAGCCTATTTAACATTTATAGGTACCCACTAAATGCAGAAGAAGAGAAGCTTGCTTACCCAACGTGACTGAGACCGTTCAGCCAACAGGTGTGCGAATCTCTACTGCTCAGCAGCCCACATCCCTGCCCAGGCCCACACACCACTGGTAATCACAGCTGCATCTTTTCAAGTTCTAAAAGGAACTATTCCCCTGCTTGAGTTTCTGAATAAAGATGGCCATAAAACATTATTAAACTCTTTGACTGTGTTCAGTATTGTCAGAACCAATGTTATAAAATAGCAAATTATTTAAATGACTAAATTAAACAAAATACTATTAAATGACTAAATAAACTACTATCTACAATCAGACGAATAACAATGAAGTTATTTGGCTCCAGTATTTATCCTTGGCATTTGTAAATCTGCCAAAACTGGAGACAGGCATGCCTAACCTATCAACTGCCATTAACAGAGTTCAGAAATCAATCTGGTGACTCATTCTAGGAGGCACTGAATTAGATAGAACCGATGTTTGTGCATGCCACAGTACAGAGGATATTTGACTTGAACATTGCAGAAAATGCTATCTGTCCCTCAGGATTTAGAGGTTTTACAAATTTCTGCAAATGAAAGACTTGCAGCAGTCTAACTGAAAGGTGAAATATAGCTCTTGATGACTATGAATAACATTGGATACAAAACATTTTACATTCACTTCATTAAATGCATCCTTCTTGGCTCCTCTGTCACCTCCAAAGAATGAGAAATGTACTCGCCTTCCAATGGCAACCCTGACTTTAACAGGCATAGAATAACAAAAATGTCTTCTTCCTCTCAAAAAACCTCAATAGAAGCCATTTCATCTACAGAATGATCCCCTGAAAGGAAAAAATTTTAAGAGAACTTGTCATCTTTAGGGTGATAAAATACAAATCCAGTGTTTTAAGGGTAAATGAATCCTTGTCCAGTAATTTCAGGCAGTTCCTTTAATATAAGGGGATCCTTAAACAAAGTTAAGTTCCTTTTTTCTGAGTTCCCATGACTAAAGTTAGAGCATAAGAGTATTTTTTTAAACAGAAAGTTGGCTTAAATTAGGTTAGTTTCCTCCAAAAGGGGGAGAAAAACTATTGATTTCAGATGTGAGGTCTACAGCAAACAGTAATATGTCCTGTTGCTTTTACTTTCAAATTCTCTGAAGTGGAAGCCCAATTTCACTTTATATTTTACCTTCACTAAAAAGGGTCTGATGAAAGTAATTGGTGAATTCAACCTGAAACTTAAATGTTTGATGTATGCCTAAGAAGCAAAATCATTCTTCAAAATCCTTATTTTGTGATCCTCTAATTACCGAATTAGTTCCCCAGAATTGTCTCGCCATCCTGTTTTTAGAAAACCAATAAAAAGAGGATTTAAAATTAGTGAAAAGTAGCTTTAGGTGAGGTATGCAACTCATCTGAAAGCCAAAAATGAAAATTTCATAAACATTGAACATGTGTGAAGGAAGTTATTGAGTGGGCCTTGATCAAGAGGATGGAATCTAAACTGGTTCCCCCTGGGCTTGCTGGGAAAGCCAGCAATTAAGGTAGAGGACAACTAAGCAGGGCAAATGTCATCTGGGCAGTCAGAGAAAAGGAGAAAGGGCCTGACCTGTCAAAGTCAGTGGGCTGAGACAAAGTTAGACAAACCCAAGTCAGTAAAAGCTCTGGCTCTTTACTTCCACTCTTGAAGAGATGTGGGAAGATTATATAGGACTCAGCCAGCTAAATAAGTGGAGGATCAATCATAAACAGGTTAACCTTCCTTTAAGAGAAATATATCTCTTCCCCCCTTCCCATCTTAGTAATAAATGCTTAAAACTCTGGCTGGGACTGTATTTTACCCGTTACAATGTCAAAGACCAATGATTTTATCTGTGTGGGAACTCCCAGGGTTTTGTCTATCATTGATAGTCTGAAGTTACCTGAGGTTCAAATCGTTTCAAGTTTTGTCAACCAGATTAGAGCTCAACTCCAACTCCACACCTAGCACTCTACTTTTCATCCCATTCTGCCCATCTTTAATTCCATAATCAACTCATAAAAGCCAATTGATTCAACATGTGAATTTATTTTAAGTCTGTCTGGTCATGGTTACAGATTGATTTTTCATTGTCTTCACCAAAAACATGAAATTGAAATTCAAAATACAGCAATCTGCCTATGCAACAAGAAACTGTAAAGTACAAGGTCTTATGGGAAAGAAAACATTTGTTTGAGTTGGCTTTAGGAACAAAAACCAAAGTCTGAAAAGGTTACATTTCCTATGAATTTAAAAGAAAAACAAACAACAACAAAAAAAACACCACCAAGTTTTGATGACTCAAGAGAATATCGAACCTTTAAATAGAGAAGGAAATTGATTTAGAAAGGCAAAGCTCTATACTAAGAGCTATTTTGTAAACTAATTTTTGCATGGTTTCTTACTAACCAGAGCAGTACCCAGAATAAAGAGTTCAAGTCCTTCAAACCAAGCTAGTTTTATTAAGTTGCTACATTTAGCACTGATGATAACTTATATGACAAGGTCAAATTTTTTAGGCAAGATTACTAGAAATTTAGAAAGAACAAGTACCCAAGGTTCCTGCTAATTTTTACTCCCTTCTCCAGTGTAAACATGGAATTGTATCACATTTTCTTATCAAGTCTTACAGAACTTACATAAAATACTGACATGGACCCCAAAAATCCAGATTTTCCCAAAATATTTGTTTCCACTCATGAGAGCAAACCACAATTTAGTTCAGATAAACCATTCCAACCTTTCCCTTCAAAAAAAAAAAAAATAAAACTTTTAAGCCAGAGATTTCAAACAATTAAGGCACTTGATAAAGTTAAGTATATAGATGTGCAAGAAAACAAACTTCTCTGTACCAGCAAGTAACACAGAAAACAATAAAACTTTATTTTAGAAACCTTTAATGTAATTCAATTAATTGAAGCAAGGGTTTTCAGTTGTTCTACCACCCCCACCAAAAAAAAAAAAAAAATTTAATGCAATGCCATCTGCTGCTGCAGGTAGTACTAGAAACAAGCCACCAAGAACCAAATGAAAAGTCTAAGAAAGAACTCGAAAACAATAAAACCTATTTTAAGCTTTTTGGTGTCTAAATCCAATTAAGTATTGGAGGAGAGAAAAGACTATAAGAAAACCTTTATTAAAAATACTCATTTGTTCTGAGATTGGAAAAATTAGTATTTGATGAAGGATGTATTCCAAAGCAGTATTTGATGAAGGATGTATTCCAAAGCATGTGTTCCCTTATGGGTACAGGGATTTAAAAAAATAATCTTAAAGTGAATCAACACAAAACAATTCTAAGACCTATTGGAATCTGTTCCAACACAAAAAATTGTTATTTCCTGAAATTTCACTAGTTGTATCTGCTGAACTGATTGTCTCCTTTTTATAAGGAATGAATTTGTGAATGATTCTCAAACTTTAATATTTGTTTCTTCCTTGCCCTATAAAGCAAACTGAAAATTTCTATGAAGCTTAATTGGAATGCTTAAAAGGTATAGCAGCTACATGAGAGCTTTTAGAAAATAAATGTAAAGGAAGAAATGCCTGATATTTATCCTAAAATTATCCTGTACCTTTCAAAATAAAATCTTTATAAAAATGTTTTAGCAGACACACAAAAATCTTGAAGAATTTAACTAATGAATGCTTTTAAACCTCCTATTAACATTCTTTAGCTTCCAAATTAAGAAGCTGACTTTTAAATTACATAATAGTATGTTGCTGAGTTTCTACCAAATTTGAGTGCACACTACTGCTCTTCAGAAACAGTTAAGCCCAGGTTATTTTTCTTAATGAAAAATGACAAATCACATAAACATTTAAGGTTACCTTGTTTTTGTCTTGTCTTTAAGGCACTATTCTTTGTTTTACCAATGATAAGGTGCTTTTAAAGAGTGGACAATTACCTGCTACATATTTATGGTTTGTACCCTTTGCATGAAATCTGGAATGTAACTTCCTATTTGGCATTTTATTTCTAATGTAGAAAAAAAAAATACAGGTTTGTCAAGCACTAAATTCCACTTCAAGAATATACAGTAAGAGTATTGTTTTCCCACAAATTAACTCCATTTTTGGAAAAATCCACCCGCAGATCATTTGGCACATTCTTCTCACAATTTAGTCTATGAACTTACATCCTGAATGAAAAATGAGAATAATCTAGCTTTCAGGCTTTAAAATGACTAAATTTAAACTTCTGGCAGTCATAAAACTGTCAGCTCAGGACAGTGAGTTCACCAAATACAAAACCAAACAAAACCCCTACATTAGGCATGTCATTGTAAGAGGAAAAAAAAAATCCCACAGCAGCAGTCACTTAAAATAAGACAGTCAGCCACAAGGATTCATGCAGAATATTTTAAGTATTCCTGTTGAGTACAAGTGATTGCACTGCTTTTTCTTCAAGGAAGATGCTCCAAAATATCCTATATGCATCCTTTGGAGATTAGAGATTTTGAAACACTGTCTTCCATGTAGGACATCTCAAAAGGTAATATTTTGGTTTCAATAAACTACACAAACAAACTACTAGTCCATGTTATAATGTTGTGTCTTAAAGGGTATGGTAGTTTCGTTCTTTGGACTTGCAGAATTTATAGAGAAAGAAAACTACAGCCTGCACACTTAGCACAAGAACAATTCCTCCAATGAAACTAGCTGCATCAAAAGTAGATTTTTTCGTAGAAGGCGAAGGAGTCACAGTAGTGTTTGGTGTACCTGTTAGGCAGGAGAGAAAAGAAATATCTTTAATGGGAAGGTTTGAGAGCTTTTGAGTCTTTCACACACTTTTCACTACTACACACCATATTCATTCTCAAAGCATTTATTAAAAACACATTATATATCATGTACTGAATAGAATTCTATTCTAAGGGTTTGGAAGAGGTTCAAGGAATGTACAGGTATGTCCCTCAAACATTTCAAAGTGTCCTTTGGGAATGTTACATAATAACAAAAGACTTTACAGCAGCCTTAATAGTACACAGTCTGACTCATGAAAAAAGAAAATAATAATTTCTCCTCTTAATCTCATCATACCTGTCATATTTCAGTAAGAAAGAAATGAATATATTTCTGATTTTTTTTTTAACCCTTACTTTCTTTATTAGTTAACAACTCTTAACACAAAGGGGCAAAGGCAAGGCAAACTGGGGTTAAGTAACTTGACCAGGGTCACATAGCTAGGAAGTATCGGAGGCCAGCCAGGTTTGAACCCAAGACTTTTGGAATCCAAGCCTGGCTTTCTATGTCCAGTGAGCCAGCTAGCTGCTCCCAATTGAGTTTTTTTGTTTGTTTTTTTTCAAACCCTTTACCTCTGTGTATTGGCTCATAGGTGGAAGAGTGGTAAGGGTGGGCAATGGGGGTCAAGTGACTTGCCCAGGGTCACACAGCTGGAAAGTGTCTGAGGCCATAATTGAACCTAGGACCTTCCATCTCTAGGCCCGACTCTCAATCCACTGAGCTACCCAGCTGCCCCCCCCCATTGAGTTTTTAATCGTCAGACTGAGAAAAGAAATAAAACTCTCTTTGATATTTTTTAAGTTACTATATAATTAGATAATAATTACAAAAATGCTATTCAAGGGGCATGGTACCATAATTCTTGGAAACATTCGACTTAATTTATTATTTGGCCTGTGCCTGACCAATTCTGACTAAATATTAGAAAATAAGACAAAAACTCTGTAGCTAAAACTTTTAACAGTACCCTCATCATGGTCCTCAAGGATGGAAGATGACTCTCAATTCATAAACACAGCAAGACAAATTTGGAAAAATTCATTCATCCTATCCCTTTTTACGATGTAGTAAGAACTGAGTTATTAGTTCATTACCTGATGTGACAATTGTGGTGACAGCTGTAACGGTTGAAACTGCAGGTGAAGGTTTAGCTAGAATAAAGAAAAGGTAAAATTTTACGTTAACTGTACAAATATGTCATAGAACCCACCCAATATTTGGCTAGAATGCTATTAATTGCAAAATACTTCTTGTACTCAGGTACTGAGAGCTCAATTGTTAAATTCTGGGCAGATGTGAATGATCAATATTAATATTCTCTTTGTAAAGAGCCAACAATAACACTAGCATTCCCATTGCCTCTATCAAATCTACTTTCATTATGGTAGGACAGCAATATTTGTTTTACTATTTGTATAGTCACATTTATCTCATGGGTCTTATCTAGAATTTTATATTATTAAGATTTCAGGGGATAAGGATCTCTTTAGTTTACTGTGTGGCAGCAGATGGTCAACTATCATTTGACTATAATGAAATCAAATCAATATGCATTTATCAAGCCAGGCACTGTGTGATGGGAAACAAAGAAAGGTCAAACATCAATTTGACAGCTAAACTGAGGATGACCTGGAATTGGGAGACTTAAGGCAAGGAAACTCACCAGAAGAGGCAAGAAGAGATGAAGGCCCATACCAGTGGTGGCAGTGTTAGGGGAAGGTAGTGTATACAAGAGATGGTGTCTAGAACTGAAAGGCCTTGGCAACTGAATAGATAGCTGAGTATGACACTTAGGTTATAAGCCTGGGTGACCAAGAGGATTATGGTGCCCCAAACTATAAAAGGGAAGAAAAGGAGAAGGTGGGGTGGTTCAGGGAGAAAGATAATGATTTTAATTTATACATATTTGTTTCCAAGGCAGAAAAGAGCAGTAAGGGCTAAACAATGGGGGTTAACTGACATGCCGAAGATCACATAGCTCAGAAGTGTCAGAGGCCACATTTGAAACCAGGACCTCCTGTCTGTAGGCCTGGCTCTCAATTTGACTGAGTCACTGAGCTACCCCTGACATACTGAGTTTAAAATTTCTATGGGACATTCGGTTTGAGACAGCCAAAAGGCAGTTCTAAGACTGGAGGTCAAGATGAGACCATTTAGACCTGAGATTCATCTAAATAGAAATGACAGTTGAGTCCATGAGAGCTGATGAGATCACCAAGTGAAACAGCAAAGAGAGAGAAGGTGGCCCCAAGACAGAGCACTAGCAGTAAGAAGACAAGGCCAGAACTCAAGAAAAGTAGTGTAGAGTTAAGGTGGGATCAATATAAGAAAGGAAGAGTGTAGTCAATGCTTGGAAAGAACTGAGGGATGTGTGGGCACTGTAGTGTACAGTGAAAGCAAAAAACAAAAACAAACAAACCAAAAAAAACAAAAAACAAAAAAACAAAAAACAAAAAAAAACCCAGGCAAAAGGACTATTTAATAAAACGGATAATCCACATCATGGGTTCCTACTATATACAAAAAGACTATGCTATTTTTCAAGGACAAAAAGAGATAGTCGCTGGCCTCTGAGAGTTAACAATCTAATTGGAGATATACTACACAAGGTAGTACTGAACAGTAATTCCACTACAACTCTGTTAAATTATCTTGGAAATTTGGGAGGGCTAAGTAAATGCTGTGTTCTAGTAAAGATTTACCTTCTTTGTTAGTCATTTGTTTTGCTTCATCTCTTCTCCTCCCCCCTCCAAATGTAGAATTCTAACAGTGGAACTTGATACTTTTATGAAAATAGCTTTCTTAAGTGGTAGCCTGAGAGTTATGCGCAAACTTGGAACTACAGTAAGAAGTTTTGTCCATTTTGGATTACTTAGGATTTTAGCAGGCCATAATTACTTGATTTGGACAAGACCACAAACTATAGTTAAGTTCAATATAATAAACATTATTTAAAACATGCTTTTTGCTAGATCCATTTTAAAGTTCACCCACTGAAAGAGGAGTATTTAGAGCTGAGCTTTCATTTTTTGTTGTTGTTGCCCAAAAGATTTAGCTTCTTAAGATCCACAAATGGTACAAATTTTTACCTCCATAATGACATTTTAAAATAATAAATAGTATAGTATTATCAAATTGCTTAACACACACCATTAATATTAATTTTGCTTTTAGTTGATAATATTTGAAAGAAAAATATCATTAAGAACTAATTTACTCCATTTATTCCCAGTACCCAAATATTGCATGGCAGGATAACTCCTGCAAATGGACAAAAACCAGTTTATCATTTTATTTTGCTTCATTTTGATCAAAATAATCATTCAAACAAAGCTACTATTCATAAACTTAGATTGTTATACAGTATGTTGCAAGGACATGTATATTTTAAAAATCATTATTTAACCATACACATGAGATACAAAGATGATAATCCCTACCCCCCAAGGAACACATTATCTTGTGCCGCACACAAATGATTACTTCCTCTCAAATCTATGATGTCTTATTGTTTAGTGCAGATGATAATGGATTTCTTGAAGGCTAAGCATAATGTGTAACAAATTCCTCTACCTATGGAAAAGGCTGAAGGTTAAGGAGATGGTATGTCTAATGACATCACCAGTTAAGAAAATGTTGGCAGCCACAGTAACTAATATATAATGTCTAAGAGATTGCAATCTGCTTTGGAAAAAGGATAATACACACCAATGAAATCACAGATATTTGGAAGTAGTAAAGTATGACTGAGCAATCTTTTCTTTGTATTTTAATTAAGTGTGGAATTTTTCAGATACTCAAATGGCAGGAAGTTAACCTAAGAAAGTTATGTCAAAACCTTAAAAACACCATAATATTGGATAGTTACTTATCTTAAATTACCTGTAGGACTAATTGGAGATGGACTGGCAGTAGGATCTATTGAAAACAAAAGCAGAAATATTATCAACAAAGTTATAGAAGTTATTCAAAATATTAAGATCTCTTAGTTTTAAGGACTAAATCAAAGCTACTATAACTGAATAACTAAGGGTAGTCATCTGAGGCTGCTCGTTGCATAAGCACTGCATTTTTTGATCTACTTGTGAAATTTGGCAAACTATTTTATTAAGAAAGGAAGAGTGAGATTATGTTTGCCTGCCCTGTTTATTTAGCCTGGCTCTATAGAAGTTCTCTTTTATAGCAATTTTATAAACCCATTACCCAAAAATGAGATCACAGATTGCATTAGTTTCAAAATAGGCATATAGGAAGTATTACTAAGAAATTTAAGTGGTGGCAAAAACCACAATGAAACCTTGCTATGCCACTTCATAATACAATAATGATACAACTCATAGTAGTTTTACAACTACAAATTGATTTATATAGTACATGAGATCACTCAATCCTCATGAACACCTTGTGGGATAAATAGGTCAGACTTTGTTCTTTATCCAGATCTATGAAGAATAGGGGCACTCTTGATACCAAAATTCCCTCTATCAATGAAGATTAGCCATTCATATATAATTTAGTTGTATAAGACACTGAAAACTTAAACTGAATTGCTCCTGACCACATAGCTAGTGTGTATCAGAAACAGGATTTGAATCCAGCTCTTCTTGATCCCAAAGCTAACGCAATCTATTACTCTACAATGTCTCTATAATTCTCTAAATCTTACAAATGGGAAAACTGAGACTCAGAAGTCAAATTACTTGCCCAAGGGTACTTCCCTTCCAGTTTAATGGTTTATATAACAAAGACTCCACAACTTCCCTCTGGGAATAGTATTTTATAATCCTAAAGACCAAGAAGCTTTCCTTTGGTTGTAAAAATATCAAAAGATCAAGTCAGAATTTAGATGCAGGATTTAGTCCCAATTTACATGATATCAGAACAGAATATAACTGGTTTGGTTCTGAAACACTGGCTCAGTGATGGGCAACCTTTTGAGCTTGGATTGTCAAAATTCGCCAAAAAACCGAACATAACTTGGGTGGCATGTCACTTCAAGAAAAAAAACACAATTTTGTGATATTTATAGTTTAAATAATAAAATGTATAATTATAACTGTATTTAAAAAACCAAAATAAGCAAATTAATATAGGTAGAATTGTCATCTAGAGTGCAGTGTCGGACACTATACTACAGCAAATGTTTCATCCTCGGCATGCGACCCCATATTTCTCTGTATGCAGCTGCGTGTCATTGAAAATGGCTAAGCGTGACACGTGTCATAAGTTTGCCATCACTGCACTAGCTCTTCATCTGAGGTAATGGTCTTAACCCCACCCATCTGTCCCCGGTTGCCATTTCTCAATAGCAATCAACAAATTAAAATCAAATTTAATTTTTATCACTTACCTAAACAGTCACTTGTGCCGTTAACAACAGTACAATTGGCAAATGTTTTATTTTTTGAACAAAAGCCACTACCTGCAAAAGAAATATGATGGGGGTGAAAAAATCACTCTTGACACCAAGATATAGTCTCTATGTTGTTTTTATATCTATCAGAATGAATGTACAGAACTGATGCCTATGAAATTCTGGGGTTCTGGTGAATTGAACCTAATACTAATCAAGACAAAGAGAAAAGGCACCAATATCTCCTAAAAATTAAGCTTCAGAAACACTAAAGACAGCACAGTAGTCCCCACCACTATAATTCTTCTAAAATAAAAATGTCCTGGAGTAATAGCAGATAAATTTCAGTCAAAGCAGTACTCAAATCAGCCCCAATTGTATCTTCATAGAGGATTATATATCATTTAGTCATCAAAAATCACTGCTTCCAGCACTATTTTATTCCACAGTCATCTTAAGCTACTTAATTGCACCTCTAGCTTAAAATAAGCATAACAGTATATATAAATATAAAGTAACTGGAGAATATTAGTTTTCATTTAAATAATACATAGTATTGGTTGGTAGCTTCCTTTCAATTTTCAGAGGCTAATTAAAAGTTACGGTTTCAAAGCTAACAATTTTCACATAATTTTTGCTCCCCCCCCCACCTTGCATTGTCAATTGGTTTAAAACTCTTAATTCATAATCCAAAGCATGGAAGAAAAAATTGACTGACCCTACTTCTCTAATCCTATCCCCCTAATGAGTCATAAAGTTAATGGGGCCTTAAGAAATCATCCTACCAGCCCTCTATCTACAGATTATGCTAGTTGTTTAGCTATAAAGATACCTAGATGGAAATAATCCACACCTCTTGGGACCTCTGCTTCCTCAGCCATAACCAATATTACTTATCTTTAAGGTCCCTTCCAGTTTAATGGTCTATATACAAAGACTCCACAACTTCCCTCTGGGGGCTCATTATAGTATTTTATAATCTGAAAGACCAAGAAGCTTTTCCTTAGTTCTACAAAATTTCCTCTTGCTTTACAAGACTATCTTAACGGAATAATCCATAAATGAGAACCAAGGAAAGAAAAAAAAAAGTTAATCCTTAAACCTCAAACTTGGCACTGTAAATGAACACAATCTACAAAGAAACAGAACACTCTAGAGCAGTGATGGGCAAACTTTTTAAAGAGGGGGCCAAAGGAAAGGAAATGCTCATCTGTCAGTCTGTTTCTAAGGCAACTCTTTCAAAGTTTCATTGTATTGTATCCTACTCACTTTATTTGTCAGATTAGGAATAATGTCACATGGCCAGATAGAACATTTCAGGGGGCCGCATCTGGCCCGAGGGCTGTAGTTTGCCCATCACTGCTATAGAGCAAGAGGGCCTTGTCTTAATCCCTTTAACTTTAAAAAATTTTGATAACTGGATATTTTAGTTTCCTTTGCAATCTTATGTATTCTATTTTATGCATTTAAATCATCATGCTGAGAAGGGGTCCAGAAGCTTCAAAAGTTTCATGATACAAAAAAATTTCAGATTATCTTCTAATGGATCACTTTACATTGACTTCATTTCTGAATTATCAGTATATTTTTCCAGTGGCATACATAGACAGTGTATTTGTTAAGACAATATTGTTTATTTGACAGAAGTTAAGATTCTTACCATGACAAACTATCCAAAAGCATATGGCATTTTTGTTATCAACACAGGAACTGCAGTTAGTGTAATCTCCACAGTTATCTGAAATAGAATGTTTAAATCAAAAACTCAATTTGTAATCTTAAATGTACTCTCAGATCTGCTTATCTTTCCAAAACATTACTTGGTACTAACTCTGTAATAGCAGGATCTACTAAAAGGGAAATTAAAAAATGAGTAATGTAAGTTCAGGTAGCTTCTTCTTATTTTTAGAAGTTAAACTGATTTGGTCAAATCAGCTCTAAAAACATGACTCATAAAAAATATTTTTTTTAAAAGCAAAGTGTATATGCTTTACCTACTTTATTTTAGAGTACTTTTCATATAAAACCATTCATTCCCACCTCCCGGGAAAGGAATCATTTTCTTTTTCTTTCTTTTTTTAAAAATCCTTACCTTTCGCATTAGAATCAATACTATATATTGATTCCAAGGCAGAAGAGCTGTAAGGGCTAAGACAATGGGGGTTAAGTGACTTGCCCAAGGTCACACAAGCTAGTAAGTGTCTTGATGTCAGATTTGAACCTAGGACTTCTCTAGGCCTGGCTCTCAATCCACTGAGTCACCCAGCTGCCCCCTGGAACCATTTTCAAATGATTCATAAAATCCTGTTAAGTCATTTCTAGGCATTCATGAAAGAAAACCATACTCCTGGTATTTGTTTTCTGTTTATCCTATAGATGGAGGTCTCAAACTCAAATAGAAACTAGGCCTACTAAACATAAGTATCCTTCCTTGTGCACACTAACCTAGAAAACCACCTATCTATGCTTTATTATATTTTTAAAAATATTCTCCAATTACATTTTAATTTGGCTCAGAATACTTTGGTGTCTGATACTCTGCTACAGAATTGTGGTTGAGGGCATTCTTTTTAAGCTTCTGAAGTGTGAAAAATTACTGCCATTGAAGACAAATTGTTAGAGCAATTTTAAGTAGTCAGATAAACCTATACAGGGGTCCTTTGGTCAATTAACTAGTCTGCCAAAGTCAAATGCATGGTTTAATGGCATGGTCTAAAAACAAATGGAAAAAAATCCATTCTTAGCTAAAGGTCTCAAGAACCACAAATGGAGTATCAAAAAGCTGAGGTTCTATAATAATCATCCTAGAAACTCAATCTTGGGCAAATTACGGTGCTGTGGCAACAAAATCAGTACTAGGAAGGCCTGGGTTTGAATTTCAACTTAATTTACTAACCCTATGATCCTTGGCAAGTCCTCTCTCTCTGGGTCTGCATAGTCCTCATCTGTAAAATGAGATGACTGTGCTCTGAGCCCCTAAACTAGTTCTATATACATGATCCTAATACCTTAACTTTCTTTTACTTTTGACCAAAACCAGTGATTTCAGCTGTGTATGGATCTCCCAGAATGGAAACTCCTTCCATCAAACCAAACTAGCAATTCATGTAATTTAAAGCAATAAAGCAGTAGAACCACACACCAATAGAAATGGATCCTTGTCAACAACATATAGACTTAGAAACCACAAATTAATATTATCCAGGGGGGTTTGGATTTTGTCGTTTTAAAAAAAGAAAAACAAAAAACCAATTAGGCTTTAATCTATGTAGGCATTCCTAGAATTTTGGGGGCTGGGAGTTTGACACCTCAGCAGGGTTGCCTTAGGCACTGAGAGGTTGTGGCTAGTATATGGTCATATAACAATATTTGAACTCAGTTATTCCTTGATTCCAAGGTCAGCTGTCTGTACCCATTATGCCATTAAAAAAAAGTAAATATTGCCACTTATCCTGTAACATCTCAAAATAAGATAAACACAGTTTAAATGTTGAAATCATTGATGTTTAGTGAATGCTAGGGTATTTGGCACGCCCCCCCCCAGCTGCATATATAAGTCTGTCTCTTCCAGGAAGTTAATAATTAATAAGATCATCGATTTTGAGCAAAACACATATCTTAAAGATCCCTTAGTCCTACCTTGTTATTTTACAGATTTAAGAAACTGAGACCCAGAGACATGAAGAGGCTTGCCTAAGTTAGGAAGTGGCATTCAACTCAGATCCTCTGATGCCAAATCTAGTCTTTCCATTGTACTGTACTACTTTCCCCAACGGAATTCTTTTAAATTTTATATTTTTCAAAAAATGAAAAGTTTCTTTAAAAAGTTATTTCAATACCCAGAGAGGCTTTCATGAATGTCTCTGACTACATTTTCCCTCATTTTACTCTGAAACTTTTAATTCAAACTTTAAGCTTAAGGAAAACTGTTAAGAGATATATTTAAAAACTTTGGGTATAATGAAAGCAAAGTTAAGTCAGTCTGAGAATCAACTGACTGGACAGCAAATTAAAAATTCTTCCACCACACATTATGGACTTCATTACTATTCTACCAGACCACAATACTGGAAGAAAATTACTAGATTTGGAGTCCCAAGACTTTGAATCCCCAAACTGCTACTTAATATTTCTGTGACTTTGAGCAAGTGATTTCATCTTTCACAGCCTCAGCTACCTCACCTCTAAAATGAGGGAACTGAATTCGATTATCTCTACGGTTCTTTCTGCCTCCACTACATACTTTTTTATGTGGTTCCATACCTTACCACATTATATTTCTATGTTAAGAAGTGAAAAAGAGGGGAAATAAGAACACTCCCGGAACTACATAATTTATTCATTGTAGGCATGCCTTAGCTTCTCAAACTGAAACTTATCCATGCAGCGGTTTCTAGAAATGGAAACTGAACTCCATCTCAGTACATTCAAGGTTCAGGCTTTAAATCACTTCTTTAACGGTAATGAACCTGATTCTTCCAAACTTTTCTGAAAAAGCGCTTTTAAAAGTTTAGCATCAAGGGTCAGGTAGAGAAATGGCTCAGTGGATTGAGAGCCAGATTTGGATGTGAGGAGGTTCATATGGGGACCTCAGACACTTCCTAGCTGTGTGACATTGGGCAAGTCACATTGCCTGGTCCTAACTACTCTTCTGCCTAGGAAACAATACATAGTATTGGCTCTTAGACAGAAGGTATGGGTTTAAAAAAAAAAAAGTTAACATTAACAGTTTAAACAAAGGCCACAACACCCAATAACACTGTTCCTGGACAGAACGTTACACTGAGTGCTTTTCTTTCCTAGTTTGATTTTAAGGATTTTAGAGTGTCCAGTTATTGCATATGTAAATTTGGAGAAGAGTTAAATCTACAGGGAGTGAAGGTTCTTAAGTGACCATAAGGAATAGTTAAGTTAGTATTCTAGGACAACCTGGGGCTTTGATTAAGCCACGTTAACCTTTTTCCAACTTTTTCGTGCACTTTTCAAATGGTCACTCAAATCAACATTTATTCAGCACCTACTCCGCGCCAGGTACCGTGAAAGGGGTGGACATACAAAGATGACTTTTGACTGTCACCTTAAAAACAATAATTACGCACACCTCATTCCAACCCTCAGAGAGCTCCAAAACCTCACATGGGGCTTTATCCCGGCTTACACCATAAAATAAAATAAATACTGAAAGAATCAGCTCTACACATTTCCAAAACTCGGCATGTCCCTGAGGCCAAAGGCTCTGGTCCAAAAAGGCATTCTTCGTTCCGGTTACTGGATACGATCGCACTGCCCGGGAACCGAGTCTCCCTAGGGAAGACGCTACTAAGTCAACCAAGTCTACAGGTAGAGGGAGTCGCGTTTCACCAGGGCCACCTCCGACTCCACCTGATTCCCGGGACCGGGGGCGGGGATGGAAAGGATGTGGGGGAGGGGGAGTCCGGCACCCCAGCAAGGACACACGCGCAGCCCGGGGGGAGCCACGTTGGCTCTTTCTGGGTCCTCCGCACGGAGGTCAGGGCTGATATCTCCATCTGGAGAAAGTTAAATTGGGGGGAGGTTACGGAACCCAAACCTCCCGGAGCCCGGATAAATATTTCACAGGTTTGTCTCTCCACTACCCACAACTTTATCCCATCCTCAAAGGGTCGTGGCCGCAGAAGCTGTATTAACTGGACTTTCGCTCCCCGGGACGATCCGCCATGTTGCCGGAAGAGTTAACCCCCCCATCCGAGCCCCACCGGCCACACGCGCACACGACCCAACGCGCTAAGAGAAACGGCCGCCGCCCCGCCCCCACCTGGTGCCGGAGCCTGGGTCGTAGTGAGCTCCGTGGCATTCGTCGTGGGTTCGGGACCAGGATGCGTCGTGGTTTCGGGAACGAGATGCGTCGTGGGTTCGGGACTGGGTTTCGACGTGGACAGATTTAGCAAAGCCTCGGTGAAGTTGGCCGTAGGGCTTGGTGGTGTTTGGGCCGCGCTCAGCACGCAAAGTGCGGCCAGGCAGGCGGCAGCGGCCCAGAGGAGAGGCCGGGAGGGCCCCAGCATCCCGTTCATGGCAATAGTACTCGGGCGAAGGACGGCCGCAGCGGAAGAAGCTCCGTCCCCCTGCGGCGCCGCCTCGGAGACTCCACTTCCCGCTGCCTAGCCCCAGGGTCACGTGAGGGACCGTGGGGGGGGGGGCCTCAGCGCGCGCGGGGGGGCGGGGCGAGGAACGACCAACTAGGATGGGGAGGGGCGGGGCTGGAGGGAGGAGGCTGGGACTGGGCGCACAGGGGAGATGTTCCGCGTGTGAACTAGCTGGGGAGTCCGTGTTGAATAGTCCTACCCCGCTCCTTTCGCCCCACGGCGGCTACGCCTTCTCCCGGAATGGGGAATTCCTACCGCGGGCCGCGTCCCACAAGCTCTTGTGACCCAGGGCTCCTGCCTTCCGGGTCCAGACCCACCCCTTGACGGTCGAGGCCCCACTTCTCCGAAGTTGAACCAACTTTGCCCCGCGTGGGCGGTCGCGGGG
>NC_058133.1:359686105-359732918 GCF_016433145.1 Gracilinanus agilis
GGGGGGGGGCCTCAGCGCGCGCGGGGGGGCGGGGCGAGGAACGACCAACTAGGATGGGGAGGGGCGGGGCTGGAGGGAGGAGGCTGGGACTGGGCGCACAGGGGAGATGTTCCGCGTGTGAACTAGCTGGGGAGTCCGTGTTGAATAGTCCTACCCCGCTCCTTTCGCCCCACGGCGGCTACGCCTTCTCCCGGAATGGGGAATTCCTACCGCGGGCCGCGTCCCACAAGCTCTTGTGACCCAGGGCTCCTGCCTTCCGGGTCCAGACCCACCCCTTGACGGTCGAGGCCCCACTTCTCCGAAGTTGAACCAACTTTGCCCCGCGTGGGCGGTCGCGGGGTTTATGGAATTACTCTCCACTCATCCCCAACCGGCAGCGAAAGCCAAGCTGAGCTTGCATCTCTCGGGCCTCGCCTGCTCCGCTGGGACCCCTCCCTTTTGCCCTCAGTGTCCTGCCCGGGGCGGGAAAACTGAGTCACGCGGAGCGGGTTGGGAAGGTGAAGGGCTCGTTGCCCAGCCTTCTGGTCAGACGGTGTGAGTCAGGCTGAGCCAAAATAGAAAACGAGTCCTCTGCTTCTCTGCCCGCTGGCTTCCTTCTCATCGCGCCGCACCACACCGGGCGTAGTCCCCTCTGCTCTGGGTTTCAGGCTTGGCTGGCGATGCAGGCCATCCTCTCAACCCTTCCCCTCCCCCCCCAACACTATACAGGTTGCCCCACAACTCCGAACGCCCTGTGCGGCGAGCTCTTTTAACCCAGGAAACTTTTTGCATTCCCATCGCTTAATGAAGTTCTTGGCATATGATAAGCGCTTAGTTAAAAACAATATCATTTTTGGAAATTAAAAAATGTCCCAAGACTCAAAATTTGTGTGGTAGGCTCCTTAAAGGAGGGAACTTTTTGCATCCCCAGCGTTTAGCGAAGTTCCTGGCGCATAATAGAGGCTTAATTAAGTGAAATAATAGTATATATGGATGTGTATCAATTGGGGTTTTGGGAACCCCAATTTTGCCCCTGTCCCCAGAGTCTCTTTCCGGAGCCTGCTTACAACCTGTTAGTGTAGGCTTGATAACCCGAGTTCCCCAGAAAGTATATAAGATCCAAAAGTTCTGTTATTGTTTGGAGAATCTTTTAACTCAGTGATGGCAAACTTTTTAAAGAGGGGCCAAAAATAAGGAAATGCTCATCTGTCAGTCTGTTTCTAAGGCAACTCTTTTGAAGTTTCATTATATTATATCCTACTCATTGTATTCATGAGATTAGGAATAATGTCCCTGGGCCTGATAGAACATTTCAGCCCACCCCCCCATCCCCATCTGGCCCATCACCCTTTTAGCTAGTTTGTCCTCCCAGAGATACTTCCCCCAGAGCCCAAGGGTTTTAATTCTGTGCTAGAGCTAGGTGACTCAGTAGATTGAGAGGCAAGCCTAGGGAGAGAAGAGACCTAGGTTCAAATAAAACCTCAAACATTTCCCTGTATGATCCTGGGCATATCACAACACCACTGTCTAGTCCTTACCACTCATTCTAAGATGGAAGGTAAGGACTTAAATAAAAATAATTTTTAAAGATATATTTGTATTATTTTTTTGATTTCTTTGGGCTGAAAGTCATTAAGTGACTTGATGCAGTCAACTGAAACTAGATTGGAACTAACACTCCAGCACTATCCACTATGGCACACAGCTGCCTTTCTTAATAAAAGCTTCTTGATTTGATTTGACTTGATTCCTAATTACACCTTTCTCCACCAAAACAGTTCTGCCTACCTCTCTCCAAGCCATAGAATCTGAGATCTGGAAGGGGAGACAAGTGAAGGGAACGATTTAATTCTTGGACCAGATAATCTCCCAAATTCCCCTCAGTTCTACACCTATAAACTTAAAGGGACTGGTCCACCTGACGACTAGAACCCTGAGTTAGTGACAGAGAAGGGATTTTAAAAGCTGAAAAAGCCAAAGGGTTGCCCTGTTCGTTTTAAATGTAATGTTTTCTTTTTGCTGATAGTTTGGGCTGTCATCTGATTCTTTTCCCTTTATTATTTTTAATCTTAACATCCTACTCCCTATAAGTAGCTTCTTAATATTGTTGCCAATGTTTTTAAAGAAACTCTAAAAAACCATGTTAGCATATAACTTAAATGAATATTCATACAACTTTTATGAATCTTTACATTTTCCTCTTATCTTTGAATACTACAAAACTTATTTGATTTAGCCATGGAAGAAGGAAGTTACCTCCCTCCCTCTGGACCCTTTTTCTGATATTTTCTCTAGATACAACCTAAAGCTCTTCAATTTTTTACTTTTTTTTTTTTTTTACGACTTTGAATTTTAATGTTTTAGAAAATTTTTCCATGGTTACATGAGTCATGCTTTTACTCTCCCCTCCACCCCCCAAACCCTTCATAGCTGACTCGCATTTCCACTGGTTTTAACATGTGTCATCCATCAAGACCCATTTCCATATTATTGATAGTTGCACTGGAGTGGTTGTTTAGAGTCTACATCCCAAATCATGTCTGCATCAATCCATGTGTTCAAGCAGTTGTTTTTCTTCTGTGTTTCCACTCCTACAGTTCTTCCTGTGAATTTGGGTAGCTTTCTTTTCCATAAATCCCTCAGAATTGTCCTGGATCATTGCATTGCTGCTAGTACAGAAGTCCATTACATTTGATTTTACCATAGTATATCAGTCTCTGTGTACAATGTTCTTCTGGCTCTGCTCCTTTCACTCTGCATCAATTCCTGGAGGTCATTCCAATTCACATGGAATTCCTCCAGTTCCTTTGAGTCAGTTGTATTCCATTACCAACATATACCACAATTTGTTCAGCCATTCCCCAATTGAAGGGCATACCCTTGTTTTCCAGTTTTCTGCCACCACAAAGAGCTTGGCTATAAATATTTTTGTACAAGTCTTTTTACCTGTGATCTCTTTGGGGTACAAAGCCAGCAATGGTTGACTGGATCAAAGGGCAGGCAGTCTTTTAGCACTCTTAGGGCATAGTTCCAAATTGCCATCCAGAATGTTTGGATCAGTTCACAACTCCACCAGCAATGCATTAATGTCCCAATTTTGCCATATCCCCTCCAACATTCATTACTCTTCCCTTCTTTCATTTTAGTCAATCTGCTAGGTGTGAGGTGATACCTCAGAGTTGTTTTGATTTGCATTTCTCTAATTATTAGAGATTTAGAACACTTTCTCATGTGCTTATTGATACTTTTGATTACTTTATCTGAAAATTGCCTATTCATGATCCTTGCCCATTTATCAATTGGGGAATGGCTTGATTTTTTAGACAATTGATTTAGCTCCTTGTATATTTGAGTAATTAGACTTCTGTCAGAGTTTTTTGTTATAAAGATTTTTTTCCCAGTTTGTTGTTTCCCTTCTGATTTTGGTTACTTTGTTTTTGTTTGTACAAAGCCTTTTTAATTTAATACAATCAGAATTATTTATTTTACATTTTGTAATTTTTTTCTAACTCTTGCTTGGTTTTAAAATCTTTTCTTTCCCAGAGGTCTAAGTATATTATTCTGTGTTCACCTAATTTACTTATAGTTTCCTTCTTTATACTCAAGTCATTCACCCATTCTGAATTTATCTTACTGTAGGGTGTGAGATGTTGATCTAATCCTAATCTCTCCCATAATTTTTTACTTCTTTCTTCCACTTCTATCATCACCATTAAGCTTAGAGAATACTAAAATGTCATTTTCATAGGTATTGTTGTCCAAGTCTCCCTCCAAACTTTTGCAATTGATTTTTTGTAAGATTCAAGGATAGGATTTTATTGCTATTAGGATTATAAAGTTAAATCTGGAAGGAACTTGTGAGGTAATCTAGTCCAACATCCTCAATTTACAAAAGGTGAAAATGAGGCCAAAAGAATTAAAGTAACTTGCCTAAGGAATTTGAACTCAGTTCCTTTAACTCTTAAATTTTCTCATTCCATTGTACCTACTGCCTGCCTCTCATACATTTCATCTTGTTAAAAAAAATTTTTTTTAAACCCTTACTTTCCATCTTGGAGTCAATACTGTGTATTGGCTCCAAGGCAGAAGAGTGGTAAGGGGAGGCAGTGGGGGTCAAGTGACTTGCACAGGGTCACACAGCTGGGAAATGTCTGAGGTCATATTTGAACCTAAGATCTCCTGTCTCTAGGCCTGGCTCTCAATCTACTGAGCTACCCAGCTTCCCCCCATCATATTAAATTTTAACCCACAAGTTTCTCAAAATCTTTTTGGATCCTATTAGTGGTAAAATAGGTACTTTACCCCTAATAATCCTAACTCTATCATCCAGTATATTGAGATCCCAGCTTCAGGTATTTTATAGATTTATAGGAACTCTTGATTAGAAGAGAGGCATGGGTCTTCCAAGAAAAGGCATTATTTCCATCTTTTCAAAATGTTGTAGAGAGGATTCTTCCTTAAAAACAAATTAGACCACATTTCATAGAATCTCAGAGTTGAAACAATTTTGTGTTACTCTCAGGGTTGGAACTCTGAAATTCAGGGACTAAATTATGGAACATATCTAACAACTTGTTTCCCAAAACAACCTTTTACTGGAGACCAGTTTTACTTGTTCAGTTAATGATACTATAATTTTTAAATTATAGGCTAATGTATAGATACCACAGCATTGTAATTACACTGGTAGTGACTCTCTCATGCTTTGCAGAGATTATTGCATCTATCCCCAAAGAGAACTTGAAATCAACCATTTATCCCCAAAGCCTTCCATCATCTTTTATATTTGCTGCAGTTAATGGATTTCCTATCATCAGTCAAATGGAGGCTATGCGGCCACTTGCTAGGGATATCTTCCATTTCTTCCTTCCCTATTGCCTACAGGCTCCCTAACCTTTAAAAAAAACAACAACAACAACTTTCTAGGGCCTGCCTACTCTATTGTCACTCTAAATCTTTTTTTTTTCTTTTGTCACACTCTTTGAAAAGCCATTGAGGGGCTGCTAGGTAACTCAATGGATAGACAGCCAGATCTAAAGAACTTAGGAGATCCTAGGTTCAAATCTGGCCTCAGACACTTCCTAACTGTGTGACAAGTTAACTTAACCCCCATTGCCTAGCCCTTACAGTTCTTCTGCCTTGGAACCAATAGACATTATTGATTCTAAGATGGAAGGTAAGGGTTTTTAAAAAAGAAAGAAAAGAAAAGCCATCTAAACTTTATGCCTCCACTTTCTTCTCAGTTCCCTCTCAACACTGCAGTTTGCTCTCTGACTTCATCAATTAATTGAAGTTACTTTTCCCAAAGTTACCAGTGATCTCTTGATCACAAAATCTCCTGGCCTTTCCTTGTCCTCCTTTAACTTTCATAGTATTTGACACTGTTCATTATGTTTTCCTCCTGAATACTCTCCGTTTTATGTTTTTGTGACACCCTTCTCTCCTGGTTTCCTCTTACCTATCTAACTACTCCTCAGTTTTCTTTTCTGATTCATCCTCCGTGCCATGCTTACTAATTGTAGTATACCCTAAGTCTCTTCCTGGGCTCTCTTCTCTTTTCTCTTTAAACGTTAAAGTACCTCACCAGCTCCCATTGGTTTAGTTACCATCTTTTTTAGATTATTCCCAGATCAGTCTCTTGAGCCCCAGCCTCACATCACCAATCACATATTAGACATTTCCACCTGGATGGCCTCTATTCATCTTGAAATGTCAGAAACAGTTTATCTTCTCTCTTTTCACTTTTCTTTTTACTTTTAGTCTCCCCTTCATTTTGATCACCCAACATTTTCCTTTTGGTTGTTCTCCTAGACTTCATCATTGTGTCCAGAAACTCATATTCCTGAAAGATCATATCAGCCCCGAGTTTCACACCTCTTTGGTACCAGGAACACCTGGGGACGCTCTGCTCTCTCCCTGGAGAAGGTGGGCATCCGAAGAGCTCCTCCCAGACCCTGCATTGAAGGAGGGTGCCCAAGGCAGCTATGTCATAATTTCCCAGTTAGCTGCAGGATTTCATCATACTTCATCATGCCTCACTCGCCTCCCTTTTTTACGTTTTATCTCCTCTCATTAGATAGTGAATTCTGAGGGCAGGGACTTTCTTTTGTCTTTCTTTGTATCCCAAGCACTTAGCACAATTCTTGACAATGATTATTGTGTCATGGAATCTAGCAACCCCAAACTTGTGGCCTAGTGAGAGCTGGTGAACCCCAAGTTTTAGAAATAGCGTGTAGGTTGGAGACCCCCAAAGCTTGTGCTTATTTCCTGTTCCCAGGAGAATCCACCCTGAAAGGAACCCCTGGCTAGCAGTTGCAGACTGAATAATGGACCCTAGGGTAAATGCTAAATATCCTTTTGTCTTAGGTAGGCTTCTCCAAGGTATCAAAGACCTTTTCCCAGGAAGGCACACTTGGGCAGGAACCATCCTTTAGTATCCATCGTAAGAAGCCCCTTCCCTTACACTCTAGCCTCTGCCTGGGATTCCTTTCTGAAGCTTGATTGTAAATCCCATCCTTACCAGTATAATGCCAATCATCTTTCCCAGCCCCTGGATCGTCCCAAATGGTATATAAGTTCCCCAATTTCTTTTGTTCCTTGGAGTCATCATCTGTCGTGGTGGCACTCCCAGCTGGTCAGGGAGCAGAGCAAGCAGAGTTCATTCTATATAAGGCAAGGCACAGCTCTGTTTGGAGGCCTAATCAGCCCTGTTTCCCCTTTCCCTTGATTAAAGAGTGGCTTTTGTGACTATTTAATAGTTCTATGTTTTCTCTAAGTTAACAATTGACTGACTGTCTTATTGCATCTAATATACTATATTCTTTCCCCTTTAACATATGTGTACTTGAATCCTTAATGTCCATCAGATATGTTTTATTTCTCTTAAGATTGATTGCCCAATATATTATCAAAACTCAGATATTCAGGAGTTTGTGTTCCCATTTACAACGATATGATTTTACTTATGGGTCCTCCCTGATAATCTCTATTTGTAAAGTATTATCTAAATGTATGGTTCTCTTTTAGACACTTTAAATTCTGTTTTCTGAATTCCTTTTCTTCTAGTGCTTCTTCTAGAATTCCTTGTAACTCCTATTATATCCTCCAAAGACCAGTACACATGTAAAACCAATTTAGTTATGTTTATTTAATTATTAGGACTGACAATATACTAATAAGAATTATAATCATCAATTCATGAAGTCAAATTTTATTGGCCCTTCAACAATATAAACATCAACCCCTCTAGGAACAAAACACCAATCTGATTCCAACAGTTCCCTATTAGTGGGTTTCATATTAGTGCTTACATTATGGTTCCATTTCTGCCCAGCTAGTTGTCATGCGACTCCCTCCAAGATTATGTCTCTGTCAGTCAGCATTGCTCCCAAGAGATCATGGGATGCTCAAATTTCCAAGTTTGGAGAATGCAGGAGTCTGTCTTAGTCCTAACCCCCAGGAGCAGCAAGCTGATGATTGGGGCTACTAATGAGCTTCTGTGGTTCTGGCTAAGGGTGCTTATAAGTTATATCTAACTTTTGGATTGTGATCAGTTACCTAAGCTAATAAAAAAAAGGAAAACAAAGATTTAATTCTATCCTTAGCAAGTTTTTGTCAGTTGTCTACCTGATTTTTTTGGTGCGTGTTTGGGGATATATCTTTACTAATTATTTGTTAGATTTTGGGGACACAAGAACATTGCCAGACTTGCGCTTATCTTATTAGAGAAAAACAACTTATATAATTACTTTTTGGTCACAAAATGGAGGCTTAAAACAAGATAGAGTTGCTCCTCTTAAATTAACACACTTATTCCCACTACATATCCCTGGTACATTGTTGTTGCTTACTATTAAATAATGGGTATTCCACTTAACTGCAAAGGAGCTATAAAGCTTCACAGAGGAGATTTTAACTCCATATAATGTTCCTGGTTGCCATGAAAATCAGGAGAAAACCTGGAATAAACAAGAAGGGGACTGAGATAGACCTAGTGAGGCTGGTGTCCTTTGTTCCACATCTGTCTAGTAACTAAAACTTCTGTCATCCCTGAACTCTGTTACATATTGTTATGTTGATGTTATTAGCTGATAAAGATATGGCTCAAGGTCCTCAGACTGTGTGAGGACCTGAGCTGAGTGAGAGTGAGAATGCTTAGGTGAACACCAAGTTGTGGTAGTGAACCCTAAGACCCCCACAGAAATATCTGAAACTAAACTAAACACCCAGCTCCAACACAACAGCATCCCAGGAATAAGTGATCAGATAAGAAGCTGTTGGGTTAGATCATACAGCTTCTTTGACTGCTTATCCTGGCTTAAAAGCTGATGGATAACACTATTGACTGTGACTTAACTTTAGTTTGAGCAATTCCTTTCCCTCAGATACCCAAGGATATAATCAATGATCCTTAGGGCAATGATGACATTCACCTAAGGAATGTAGAATTTAATAATAACAAACTTAGGGAAAGGGAACAGGGTTGAAGGAAAGAGGTGTCAGGAAAGCTTGACTAAAACTACTGATGATTAGGTGTTGTCAATTAAAGGTTATCAGGTTTGAGACTGTCAGCTGGAGAGGTTTGTCCTCTTGTTGCTACCTGGCTAGGCCAGGCACCTTGGCCTGAACCAGATTGTTTTGAGTATTGATGTTACTTCTTCCCTAATGTTCCGTTGATTGACTGTATAGCACAGCTTTACACAGAAGTTGAAGGTGTGGTAGCAATTAGAACAGAATGCAGGTAACTTAAGTTGATTTGGTTTGGCCTACCCAAATCTCAGCCAACCTCCCCAAGTCCCTTCTCAGGATTGAGAGAGCTTCTCGTTCAAATTTCTCCCTTTTATAGTCCTGCCAGTAAGTGCTTCTCCTTGCTGGCTCATGGAAATCTAGGTTGGCTCCAAATTCTAAACTGCTGAGTGTCACTCATCCATTTTGCATATCAGAAGTGATATTACAATATTAACATATAGACAGCCCCTTTCTTGAGAGAAGGCACTGGCAGTCTAGCCAGAAATGATCAGAGATCATGACCAGAACAATTCTGATCTCTCCTTCGGGAAGACAAAGGGCTACACTGATAAACAATATCATTTTTTGTTGCAAGCCACTCAGAGAAATAGGGTCTTTAATAAGTACTTTTATCTGGACCCCATCAAAGTTAATATAGCTGGCAAGGTCCTATATTGACTCATCTGGCCTAAAAAGTTCGGGTCACACAGCGGATGGCATATCTGAGATAAAAATCTGGACCCTTTCCCGGTGGCTTCTTTTATTATTGAAAACATATCAATGTTTGGGTAACCTTAAGTTTTACAGAAAAGGTAGCCTTAAGTTTTACAGAAAAGCCTCTAAGTACAGTATAGTAACCAGAAGTTAAGGAGTTAACAATTTTTTCCCCAAGCTGTATCTTTTTTTTTTTCCTGCTTTAAGACATTCCAAGGATACTGTATGTAGGCAAACCCAGACTAATTCCATTCCCACTTAGGTACTTTCCAAGGACTAAATACATCCCACAATCTTAAAGGCTTATTTTTCAACATATCTTTCGAAGTATGGAAGCTTTTTACTAAAATAGCACTTAGATAAAGTGAGACTCTTTTTTCAACCTTGTACATTGTCTCATCCATGCATAATCTTCATGAGAGAAATTTTTTGTAAGTCGTATGTCAATCATGATGTAACTCTGTAACCTTGGATCTCTGTACAGCTGCTAACTCAATTGTGTGCTTTGTAAGAAGCTGCTCTTGTAAGATGTATAAACCCAAAGCTCAATGCCCATTGGAATAATCTTGAGCTAACCATTAGCCTGAGTGTTGTAATATAGGATTATTGATATTTCCATGTTGGCTTGGGACAACCTGTCAGTTGCCCTGGTTGGAATGTTGACCATGGCATGAGCCTTAGGGCAAGCACCAACTGCCAGTTGGGCCAAGGGTATATTAAGCCCTGGAGACCCAGGGCTGGATTCTGTTCTTTCCTGACTTCTTCCCTGACCCCATACTCCCTGGGGCCCTGGGTGGTGGGAACGGGAAGGTGGGTACTTGTTAGGCCTAGAATAGGGTTAAACCAATTCAGCAGAATAACTTATCCATACTATCAGCACTACTGGCAAACCTTTAGTTAAAGATCAACTTTATTCATTATCCAGAGATCACATCACTCTGACCCAGGGCTACTTGCCCTGGGTCAGCAGAAGAGCATCCAGACAAGACCTATTAGCAACCTGAGTCAGATAAACCTATCACCCTTAGTTCTCAGTATTTCCTAACCCTCTTTTCACTGCCTTATTCCTTATACTCCAGTTATCAATAAACCCCTTAGCCTTAACTTGAGAACTTTGTGGTTATTGCCTACCATCTAAGGCCAACCAGGGACAGCCAACAGGAAAAGTTCTGATTAGTTTCAGCAGGTATAAACTCCATTCCTGAAGGACAGGAAGTCCAATATTCATTTCCTGTCAACCTACGATACCCCAATAGGAGGCTACTTCCTCAGTAGGAAAGGGACTGGAATTAGACATCTTAAAGGAGCCTGGTGTCTAGCAGTGAGAGTTTCACTTGACACTCAGTTAACCTGGGTTGGATCCTTGATACATTTATAACCAGTTTCAAGCTCAGCCTGGGTAAAGCTCATACCATCCTTTTACAACTAGCACCTTCCTCCTTCTAGTGTTATTACCAGCTTAAGGCCCTTTGACCCACTTATCACACTGTTCTCAATCATTCTATTTCATCCTTATTGATCTGATGCCATCCAAGTACCATTCAAAATCCAGGTTAATATAGAGCTGGATCTCTATAATTATCATACCCAATTTTAGAACAATTTCTCTTTTCTAGACTCCTTGAAGGTAAGATTGTGGGTCTCTGCAACTGAACTTTCTTTTATGTACTTTCTCCTTTAATTAGACAATGAACTCCTCGAGACCAGGTATTTACTGTGTCCTTTTACTATTTGTGTTCCCATATCTTAGTGTGGTACTTGTCATATAGAAAGCACTTAATACATGTTACTTTATTGATGTGGTTAAATCATAAACCTTCCTGACAAAGGATGCACTTGTTCCATTTTTTTTCAAAGACAACTGAACTTCTAAGTTGGTATCTAACTCTGCAGTTGTATAGCCACCAAGTCCAAAAGTCACATAAGAACCTAATTTCCTTTTGGTTCTTTTCATTTCCACAAGACTTGGTACAACTACTGTTAAAAGATATTTTGCCATTCAATTATTATATACATTTGTTTTCTAAGCCTCCAATGTGCCCTTAATTTTGGGAAGGAAAAGAAATGGATTACTATGCCCAGAAAAAGGAGTAACTTGGAGGCTTTAAAGAGGCCCAAATTTAGGCTCAGGAGAAAATTTACTATGATCTTCTAATTATCCTGGACAGGTTAAATTATCCAGAGATCACATCACTCTGACTCAGGGCTACCTGCCAAAATCTACCAAAATCTACCAAAATCAATAGCCCCAAGCCTAGTACCTGCTCAAACCATGAGAGAAAGTCCCAGCAACACCTGCCTCACACCAAGATTCTGTTCCTCTGCCTGTCCTGCATGGCTGAACACCATGCCTGGAAACCAGCCTCCCAACCCCAGAGACCAAGACTCTCCACCCCTTCAGGAACATACAATGAACTGAACCCAAGTAGCTCACCTTGCCCAGAGAACCAATAGAGGAAACACAGATTATCTCAAACTTATACCCCCTATTTCTCCAACCCTATAAGAAGATTACACCCTTCCCCACTCAGTTGGGGATTCAGCAGTCATCTTCACTGGTATAAATCTCCACCCCCCCACCCCCATATCCCTGCTGCTTCTCCTCTCCATCCCCCAACCCCTTCTTCCAGTAAAGCCTTGCTATAGTCACCCTGCTCTGTTTCTTGTGTCCAACCCCCATCAGTCAGACTGACATAAATCATATTTGTTGTTGCTAGAGTTGGGACTCCTACATATTGCCAAGTCATTGGAGTTTTTACCCTTCTCTTCACCCATAATCTCTTCAGTGGTACCATTTTTACCTTATTTTAGCAATGGTTGAAGCCACAGTCAGGCCAATGAGTTGGGCAGCAATTACAGGAAGAGTCTTCAGCAGCTTCAGTGATGATGATAACTATTATCCCACTAGCTTTTCCTTCTATGAAATTATAACAATTTAACCAGCTGTTTTACTTAGGAACAGTAAAATAGATTTTTCTACATTCTCAATTTCTCTGTAGAACATGAAGGAAAGGACTACCATAGGGAAAGGTTTTTGATGATGTTGATTGTGTATGTTTTAGACCAACTTCTATAAATCTAGAAGGAATTAGAAAGTCCCTGGAATTACAATCAACTGCTTTCTCCCTTTTGGAAAAGACTAAAACCATATCGGCGAACCTATGGCATGTGTGCCAGAGCATGTCTGGGGTAAAGTGGGGAGCTCACATGTAGCATGAACCCTGCAGTTTGGGCACTCAGTCTCTATAAGGTTTGCCATCACTGGACTATAATCTATATCAGGAAATTCACACAATTCTCTTTCTTTCCAGTTTCTCCCCTCTCTAGTGTACATCATTTGCACAGCTATCAAAACTATTTTCCCAGAGTACATATTTCCTAAAGTATATCATTCCTCTGCTCAAGAATCTTTAATAACTATACATTGCTGCTAAGATAAAATACAAACTCTTCAGCTTGTTTTGTCTTTTTTAAACCCTTACTGTCCTTTTAGAATCAATACTATGTATTTTTCTAAGGCAAAAATGCAGTAGGGTCTAGGCATAGGGGTTAAGTGACCTGTCTGAAGTCACAGAACTAGAAAGTGTCCTAGATTTTCTTTGTTTCAGATTTGAACCCAGGACCTCCCATCTTTGGGACTGGCTCTCTATGCACTGAAGCCAACCCCCTTCAGCCTGCTTTTTAAAGCCATTCACAATCTGGTACTAGTCTACCTTTCTAGAGATTTCATATTACTCCCTTTCTTGCACTCTTAAATTTCAGATGATTTGGTCTACTTGCTGTTTCCTGACCTTGACATTCCTTCTTCCCCTCCTATGTCTTTGCACAGGTTTTTGTCCATATCTCAAATACATTCCTTTCTCATTTCTTCCTGTTAAAATCCTGAATGTCAGGCTTGATTTACGTAGTTGCCACCACATAGAGGAATTCTTTGTTAATTTCTCAGTTATATGTGTTCCTTCCCCAAATTATCACATTCTTTATGTAAATATTGCATCTTTTCCACTCTCCCTTGTAGAACATGAGCTCCTTGAGGTTAGGAACTGTTCTTTTTTGCCTTTGTACCCCCAGTGCCTAGTGTGGTATCTTGAATGGGTCTAAAAAATGCTATTGTTATTACAGTGGTATTGCTCTAACTAAGTCAAATTTATTTAGTGTAAACATGCCAGATTCTTATATAAATTAACAACTTAATAACCCAATTGCCTCACTATATGGGAAGATTCTCCAGCCTACACTAAGAAATTATCTGGGCAATTCTATTTTACTACAGAAACCAATAGAAATGATAGCTAGTTTTAAAGTTTGCAAAAGCAGTTTACATGTTAACTGATCCTCATAACAACCCCGTATTTTATAGATGAGGAAACTGAGGCACAAAATCTATAGGATTTGCCATGAGCCAAAAAGCTGGAAAGTGACTGAGATAGGCAGGATTAAAACTCAGTGTTCCTGACTCCAGCTCTATCCTTTATGTAGTCACTGCCTTAACTGATAATATTCATCTTACTGATCTTTGATTGGCTCCACTTGTATCTAAGGGAACTTACATATTAACTTGCTGCTTTCTCTTTAATTCATTAATTCTTTCAGCTACCAGGACCTCCATCTCCATCTCAGCCACCACAGAAGACCTTACCATTCTCTCAAACTTTTCTATTTCTAAGATATTGAACTCTGAAATTCCTACCTTTGATTAAAATTTCCTATCCTTCCATCTCTCTCACAATTTGAGTGAGAGCCTGTTCTTTGTTTTCATCATTATATCTGCTCCTTTATCCCTCCCTGTTCTCTCATTGCATCATCCCTGTTCTAGTTTCATTCCCCTCCCTGTGTAGTCATAGCACAAACAACAAAGCATTGTCTTTCATCCTTGAACCCTTTGCTCTCATGTCTTCTTTACACTCTGCTAATCCCCAACTTTAAGTCATTCCCTTCCCCCAAGCTCTACCACTTACCTTTGTCAGCTCTAATTTGGACATGCTCAAATCTGAAACCAAGCCGATTGAATCTGCTATAGACATGTGGCCTGATTTCAATAGGGACTTGATTTTTGCACAGTAATTCACACTTATTCATCTCTAATTGAACCCCTATCGCTCATAATAGCCTCCATTCCCAATCTTTTCTTTCCTTAAACTTTCAATTCTATGCCTCCCTAGATGAACTCTCAATAGGTGCCCTCAAGTCCTAATTTTCTGAGAAGCCACCCAATACAAAGCTTCCTCAAGTCTCTTGTTCACTGTAAAACCTCTTCGCATGTTCACTCCTTCTCCCTTCAGTCTTAGAGGATGAAGTAACTCTTTTCCTTGCCAAGGATAATTCTGCCACATGTGTCCATGACCCCATCTCTTCTCATTTTCTACAAGAACTTGTGCAATGGATTATTCCTCAGAGCCATCCCCTCCCTGGATTTCATTTTACTTCTCCCTCACTGACAGTTCAAGGAATTGCCATATCAGATTGATTCTTCCTTCACAGTATGCCAGGTTTATCCCATTCTTTTCATCCAATAGCCAGCACCATTAGTTCTTGCCTCTATCATTTCTTTCACCTAGACTATGGTCACAGCTTCCTAACTGACCACCCTGCCTCCAATTTTCCCTATCTATATTCAGTCCTTCACACACTGCCAAAATATCTTCTTGAGGCACAAGTCTGACCATGTTATTCCCAACCAAAGATCTTTATTAGTTTCTTATTACCCATAAGAAAATTATAAACTTCTTCCCATGTCTGGTGGTATACAATAGCCCAGACCCATAATTCCCTACTTCTGCAAAGAAGGTAAGCAGGTGAATTTTCTCTTTTCTCTCCCAAGGTTAGCCTCAGTTATTTTATTTACATCTTGTTTGGTTGGTTTTTGGCGGGGTTGCTCTTGCTGTGGTTCTTTTCACTTTGGTCGTTGTAGTCATTGTACATGTTGTTTTCCTAGTTCTGTTTATCATACTTTGTATAAGTTCATATAAATCTTCCCATGCTTCTTTGAATGCTTCATATACTTTCCAGCACCTAACACAATGCCTGGCACATAGTAGGCATGTACTAAATGTTTATTGATTGATTGTAGTAATATTCCATTAAGTTAACATACCACTTACCTTGAGTTTTTTCCCAGTTCTTTGCTACCACTGCTATTAATTTTTCTATGTATATCAAAGCAAAATTTCTTTCCATTTGTGTCATCTTTATATATGAGTACCATTGGAATCTCTAAGCCAAATAGTGACGTTTTATTAATTTTTTAAAAATCATAACTCCAAATCTCTTTCCATAATGATTGGATCAATTAACAGTTCCACCAATAATACAGAAGAATGCCTAGTCCAGCCTATTCTTGCCAAGGCCACAATGAATCTTTGTAGTCATTGCTGAAGTCAGGCTCTTTAGCTTATCAATTGCAGAATCCATTCTCTTCCTTTTTTAAGTAAATGAAATAGTTGCCCCAGTCTTACAGAGCTCTTATCTTTTGACGACCTATCAGAGATCAGTGACAGTGACTCAGCAATGGCTTCTAACCATTATTTGAGGACCCAATGATGTTGGTCTGAGATTGGACTTAAAAATTTTTTTTTAAAACCTTTACTTTCCTCTTAGAGTCAATGCTATATATTGTTTCTAAGGCAGAAGAGACATAAGTGCCAGACAATGGGGGTTAAGTGACTTGTCCAGGGTCACACAGCTAGGAAGTGTTTGAGGCCAGGACTTCCCATCCTTGAGCCTGGCTCTAAATCTGAGCCACCCCACTGCCTCAATGGACTTTCTTATTGTGTTATTAGAAAAAGTGACACAATGGATACTGTTCTGAATTTGAAGTCAGGAAGACAGGGTTTTGAATTCTGCCTCATATATTTATTAGACATATGACCCTGAGCAAGTTACTTAACCTCTCTTAGTCTCAGTTTCTTCTTTTGTAAAAATAAAGCATTTTAAGAATGTAATAAGAATCAAGTGATGTGTTTAACATAATAACACACATATTACATTGTAAGCCTTAAAGTGCTAGATAAAGGGCAGTTATTATTTTTGTCTTCTTATTTGTCTTCATACAATCACAGAGTCTAAGAGTTTGTGAGTTGGAAGGGCCTCTAATAGCCATCCAATAGACCAAAGAATATACTCAACAGACAGCTGTCCTGTCTCTGCTTAAAGACCCCCAAGGAAGAGAGACAGCACTCTGGAAGCACCCATTCCCTTTTGGACAGCTCTCCTTCTTAGGAAGTGGTCTTGCTCTCAGTGCTGCCTCCTTGTCTCCCACCCATTGCTCGGGGGTTCTGCCCTCTGGGACCAAAGATACTAAATCGGCTCAGGGGGAGCCCTTTAAATAAAGTGAAGTTAGGTCTCATTTCTCCCCCAGAGCCCAACTCTTTCACTCAATCCTGCATTCTAGACCCTTTCACTGCTTTAGAGACTCCAGCTTATTAACGTCCTTCTTAAATCTTGACGACCAAAACCAAACCCAAAGCCCCAGCCGAGGTCTGTCACGGGCGGAACTCGGCGGGATGGTCATCTCTGCATTCCTGGAAGCGTTGCCCAAGCCCACATTCACTCCTTTGACTACCCCATCACGCTGCTGACTCACACGGAGCCTTCAGCTCTCTAAAACCTCAAGATCTGGGATTTCATACCAAATTAACTGGTTTTGTTCTGCTCCTTCAGTCCGGAGAATATCCTCCTGGGAAGAAGCAGCAGAGACAAAGGACAAGTTAAATAATTTTGCCATGTCCTGCGCATCCTACCTTAGAAACGTCGCTTTTCCCCGTCCTCTCTGACCCCCTGACGCCTCCAGTCTCTTCCCAGCCCAGGCCACCCACCACAGCTGTCAGCCTCATCTTCCCAAAGTAGAGGTCGCTCCCCTGCTCCGCAAACTCCAGTGGATCCTCCGGGATGCCATACCCTTCCCTCTAGTCCTTGCTCCATCCCTGTCTATCCAGGCTTCTTGTGCTGGACTTCCCCTCCGTGTTATCTGCCATCCATCGGCACCCTTGTTCTTTCCAGCGGGTACGTCATCTCCCGTGGGGCCATTCTCCCTGGCTGTCCCTCAGCCTGCCACGCTCGCCCTCTTTCTCTCTATCTCCGGGCTCTCCTGGCTTCCTTCGGGTCCCAACTAAAGCCCCACCTTCTACAGGAACCCCTGGCCCCAACGCCTTCCTTCTGTGGTTATCTCCCATTTCCCAGGAGGAGTCTTGTGTATACAGAGATGTTGGCATGTTGCCTCCCCCATCCGTGGTGAGCTCCCTGCAGGCAGGGGCCGGTTTTTTGCCTTTCTTTGAATCCCCAGCACTCGGCACTGGTCTTGGCACACACAGCGAGTGCTTAATAAATTCATGCTGAATGTTGACTCCCTGTCTCTCTGTAGTTAACCATCATCTTATCCACCCCCGACGGGGACCCCGTTATTCTTTAACCCTTCTCTTTTCCTGATTAAGTGATGTCTACAGCGGCAGCAATAATCTCAAAACTCTTTATTTACTTATCTATATATTTATTTATTTGTTTATTTATTTACTTATTTGTTCACTTATTCATTCATTCATTCGTTTGTTTGTTTGTTTTGGGTCCTTCTTAGCATTCCTAGCCTGCCTCTGCTCATTTTTTAGCTTTCTTGACATGCCCTGGAATCCTCCTGGCCAACTTTGGACTTCTTCAGACCAGGCCTAGAGCTTTCTAACATTTCTCCCACCCTCTTTAAGCCAGATGGGATGGCACCCCCCTCTTTGCCCCCTCCCCTCTTCCCTTTATGAATGTGTTGTCTTCCCTCTTAGAATGTCAGCCCCTTGAGGCAGAGGAGGTCTTGTTTGCTTATGATGCGGTCCTGGGATCTCTGGGGCTGAGAACAGTGTCCAGGAAACTTGGAGAAACTCTTGATACCTGCTTTATCTATCCATAGGCAAGTTAGTCCAGGTTGGGTTTTCTGGTCTACTGAAGAATGGGCAGGGGAGCAATTCAATTCAATTTGCTTATTTAGTGTCTAGCAAAATGGGGAGTTAATTTAATCAAGTGGTACATTATAATAAAAAAGATTATTTTCTCCCCACAGTTTTTTTTTTTTAACCCTTAACTTCTGTGCATTAGCTTATAGGTGGAAGAGTGGTAAGGGTGTGGGCAATGGGAGTCAAGTGACTTGCCAAGGGTCACACAGCTGGGAAGTGTCTGAGGCCCAATTTGAACCTAGGACCTCCCATCTCTAGGCCTGACTCTCAATCCACTGAGCTGCCCAGCTGCCCTCTCTCCCCACAGTTTTAAAGGATGAAATTAATCAAGTTGAGAAATTACTCTCTGCTCTACTTTTGTCAAATATCTGGATTCAAATGAATTGAAATCCCCCTTTTATTGCCTTATCAAACGGTGCCAGACTGGTCATCTGTTTTCCTAACTCCTCATCTATTTCTTCTTTCTACCAAATGGAACGACAGTACCATCTGATAATATTATCTCTTCTCTTTCTGGCTCTGTAAGATCTTCACTCCCATATTCTCCTCAACTCTTCCCCCATGCTAGATTTCCTTACAGTTTATCTTCTTAATATGGATGATGTTTTTCTAACCCTAATGCAGATGTCTCCCTTTTTTCTTGCCTACCCTCCCCTTTCCAAGGCTCCAATTGATCCAGAAAGTTCTTTGTTACAGCCTTCATAAATACCCTGGGAAGACATCATACCTCTTAATCAGTTAGCCACTGCCCTAGTGCCCATCACCGAGTATCACCAACCACCCATTCAGTATTATTCTCCTCTTCTTCCTCTTCTTCTTCCTGGATATTCACCTGAGAGCACCTTGGATCCTTGATATAATCCTTGAAGAACTTCTTCTTCAGAGGGTCAGGGGTTCTTTTTTTAAAAAATGTCACCGATCCCTTTGATAAGTCATGTGAAGCCTATAGATCCCCTCTCAGAATCAAAATGTTTGTAGGCCTAAAATACAATATGTAGGATTACAAAAGAAAAACATTATATTGAAATATAGTTATTAAAGTATCTTTTTAAAAGGCCATGGACTCCTCAGGTAAAGAAACCCTGGCCTAGCTCATTCCTGTTAGGAGAGAGGTTCATGTCTGTTCCTTAGCTTCTATCATCCAGTGTCCTTTCTTTCTTCCAACCTATATCCTGTTCTTCTACCTTTCAGCTTCCTCTCACATATTTATATTCTCTCTGCTTCTTCAAAATATTTTTCACCTTTGTTTTTAACCTTGAAGCCCTTCTTTCATTTTTTTTGAAAAAGAAATGTCTCTGGTAAAGAACAGGTTCTTATTGTAGAATATAGATTCTTCACAGCTCAAAGAAATGTGTGTTGTCATTGCACATTTCATTCAGGCAATCAGGTTTTGCACTTTGTTGCCTTAAATTTTTGTCTTCTTTTTACTGATGCTGTTATTATTAAATAAAATAGTATTTGTGTACTTCTTTAAAACTTGTAGAGCTCATTATAGATGTCATCACATTGGGTCCTGTAATGCAGGATTTATGCAAGATCTCTTGCATTTGCAAAATTACCCTAGGCAATCCTGTCAGTTAGGAGAATGGGACTCTGGCCCAGCAAGTGCCAGTCCCAGGAGCTGACAGTTTGAGCTGGAACTATAAAAACCCCTGCAGAACCAACCTGGGGGTTCTGATTGCCTTGACCTCACCCAGACACCCAGCTACCCCTGACTTCCCCTTGGGGACCCAGGGAGGTTAAAGGGAGGTTTGGGTTGTGGAAAGTGGGCAGGATTTAGCCTAGCAACAGGGACACCCCTAAACCAATTCATCAACTATTCTGTTAAACTGGTGGATTATAACATCAGGGAAGTGCCAAATTATCTCTGGCTGAGGGCTGGTTACCTCAGCCTGGCCTTACCTTCTAGGTCCATAGCCAACACTTGCCAGTCGCCCCTAACAACAGCCTCTCAAGAGCCCTAAACCCTCTTACCTCAGTTTTCCCTTCTGTGTTAAAATAAACCCTTAGCTTGAAACTGAGAGTTCCTGTAATTATTATAACATCATCTTGGGCTATGGGGCTGAGGAGAGGGGAGAATATCAACCAGTTGGCTTTAAAGTAAGTACTGGGCAAGCATCCATTGTATCCAGGAAGTGTGTGAGCTTCACTTCCTGTTGAGTTCTGCTTTCACTCCAGCAGGGAGGGGCCCCTCACTCACCACCTTAAAGGAGCCTATAGATAGCAGGGAGACCGACTGGGCATCACAGCTCAGGCTACACATCACTTGACAGCTCCAAATCTCCTGCTACTGTAGTTGCAGCCTTCCAGGCCCCAGGTGACTCACTTGTACCACCAGCTCCTCTATTATTTAGCTACACTTACCCACTTATTACAGTCCTCAAAGCCCTGTGAGGAAGATACTGTTTTTAATCACCATTTTACAGATGAAGAAACTGAGGCTGAGAGAGAATCAAATAGTTAGTATCTGAAGGAAGAAGTGAATTCAGGTATTTTTTACTATTAATCCAGCACTCTTATGGCAACCTCCTGCCTCACAATCATTTTTCATCAAATGAGATAATATTTATTTAATATATAGTTGTTCATTCTTTATTTCCTTTTTCTTTTTCTAACCCTAACTCTCTGGCTTATTAACAACTCTAAATCAGAAGGGCAAGGGCTAGGCAAATGGGGTTTGGCCAAGGTCACACATGTAGGAAGTGTCTCAGGTCAAATTTGAACCCAGGTCCTTCTGATTTCAGGCTTGGCACTCTATTCACTATTCCACTTAGCTGCCCCCATTCTTTGTTTTCAAAGAGGACCAGTGTCATCATAGCACAATGTCTTGACTAGTTAGTGAATTTAATTTAAATGAGCCAGTGTTGCACAAAGCCACCAGCCTTACTCTCTCTCTAGTCACCTAAGTCCTGTGGCAAGAGAAAAGTCAGGATGCCTGGAGAGAGCCAAGGATGCAGTGGAAGATCTTGGTCTCTTGGACATCTGGCCAAACTCTAAGAGCTCCACAGTCTTTCTGGCCATCGGAACACGTCATTCTCATCTGCTCCTTCCACAGAAGGAAGCCTTCACATGTCTGGGTTAGACACCCCACCAACTCACTGATGGTTTGGGAATTTGGAGTTTTTAGGGAAGATTAATAACTAGTATAAGGGCTTGCTGAGCCCTTTTCTGGGCTGGTTCTTCCTTTGGTGTCTGCCTGCCCCCCCCCAGCCCAGCTCTCACGGGGGCTTCTTAGAAGCCATAGCATCTACAGTAGCCAACCCTCCCCCCCCCACCCCCCAGACTGCCTCAAAAGATGGGCTAAACCAGGTTGAGGGTAATCTATGGCTGGCCCGACATGATATGTACCTGCCTGGCACATAGGTGCCTGTTCCCATCCTTTTCCTTTCTTTTTATATAACCCACCCTATTTGCTGCTAGGAAAGAAAGAACAAAGACACTCACCAGTTCAATTAAAACTAAACAGTACATTAACTAGAGTTGACAGCATCTGCATTATTTTAAGTCCATAGTCCTCCATCTCTGCCGTGAAGGGAAGGTCTTGCCTTTCCTTTTTCGGCACAGTTTTTACAGTACATTCAGACTTTACTTACTCACAGATAAGATGACTTTACAAAATATTCTTGAACGAGATTAGATTTTTTTTTTCTTTCTTCTGTACCATTTCTTTATTAGATCTCACATCAAAGAAAATGAGGCTCAGAAATGTATCCCTGAACACTTCTGGAATCTCCTGCTCAAAGAACCTCATCTTTTACAAAGGGAAAGTTTCCCTAGGTACAAAAAATATTTATAATAGTACTTTTTGTTATAGAAAAGGACAAGAAACAAAGTGGGTGGACATCATTTAGTGAATATATGAATTATAGATTATGAATCTAATAGACCATTATTGTGCCACAAGAAAGAACCAAAAATGATCAAATGTGAGAGACTTTGCTACTAACAGCACTACAGTGATCCAGGACGATTCTGAGGGACTTAGGACAAAGAATGCTCTCCACCTCCAGAGAAAGAACTCTTGGATTAGAAATGCAGATGGAAGCATATGATTTATCACTTGTTTATTTGGGCATATGATTTGGGGTTTGGGTTTTATAAGATTATTCACTTACAAAAATGAATAATAAAGAACTATGTTTTGCGTGACAATACATTATAACCCAGAAAAAAAATAAGTGAAAAAAAATGAAACGGGAAAGAACCAAAGGAACAGATTCAGAGAAACCTACAAAGGCTTCTCTGAACAGAAACAGAGTGAAGTGAGCAGAACTAGGAAAACAATTTATACAACGACTTTAATAATGTAAAGGAAAAGAACTGTGAAAGACTTCAGAACTCTGTTCCATGAAATAATCAGTCCTGTCCTCAACAGGCTCAAGTATGTTTCCCACCCTTTGGTACACAGATCATGGATTCCAAAAGCAGAAAGTTGCCTTTTAAGACATAGCTAATGGAGTCTTTGTTTTCCACAACTAAGCTTATCTGTTTGGAACTGGGACTTTTGGGGAAGTAGGTGGGCAGTGATAGTAATACCAAATAAGGAAAGAGCATCAAATATTTTTAAAATACGCAAAAGAGAACAAGAGGAAATTCAGAAAAGAACATAGACAAGTAGGACAGTTTGGGTATTAGTTGGGGGTTAGTGGACAGAAAGAACACTGGCTTTGTGGGAAAGAAGATCTGTTTTCTAATACCACCTCAGGCACTAACAGACACTAACACTAATAATAGCATTTATAGAATGATTTAATTTTTAAAAAGTGCTTTCCAAACATTTCCTTATTTGGTCCTCCTATGCTATTATGAGCCTCAGTTTATAGATGAGGAAAGTAAGACAGAAAGAAGTTAAGTGATTTGCCCAAGGTCACACAGGTAGTAAATTTCTAAAGCTAAATTCGAGTGATATAGAAGGGTAATAGAAACAGATTGGCTGCTGTTTGATAACAGTGGATAGAAGAGATCTGACTCTGGAATCAGGAAGACCTAGGCAAGTCATTTCACCTTTGTCTGCCTCAGTTTCCTCACTTGCAAAATGGGAATCATTGTATCACCTACCTCATGAGATTACTCTGAGTACAAAATGATATAGTTGTAAAATGCTTTGTAAACCTTAAAGTACCATATAAATGCTAACTAATATTAATAAAATGAGAATCTTAGGATTTAGAATGGAGGTACCTTAGACATCATTCAAGTTCAGTGTGTCCGAGAGTCATTCAGAGCCCTCTGGGTATCCCCCAAACCCTCTGTGAAATCAAAACTATTTTCCCAATAACACCCACACATCTAATATGATAAAAATCAGTAGATATAACCCATATCATCAAAAGATCCTGGAGGGATATAGTTCTAAATAAATTTTAAGAGAATAAAGGAGTCATCCTGAGGCCAAAAAAAATTGAGAACTTTTTTCTAGTCTATCCTCCCTCCAAATATTATAGATGAAGAACCCGGGACCCAGAGAATTTAAATGATTTGCCCAAATCCCACTATGATTGTGGATCCTTTTTGCCACCAGGTAATTTATAGCTCTTCTAGGTCTTTGTTAGAAGATTTGTGAGTTTAGGGGACTAAAAATTTCATCCCCAACCTAGACCTTAGCTGAGTCCATCCTAGAATGATAGATATGTAGTCTAAGATCAGGCATATTCATACTCAGAACCTTTCAACATTTAACTGCAAATATGTCTTAGTTAAATTCAGTTTAATTCAATAAATATTTTTTAAACACCTCAGATGATCCAGAGTCTTCGAAGACAAAAATGAGAGAATCCCTGACCTCTGGGAGCTTATATTCAATTGGGAGAAATAACACAGACACATTTAAGTAAATACAAAGTAATGCAAAAAAATGTTTGTGGGAGGAACATAAGTATATTATTGTGTGTGGGTTTTTTAACCCTTACCTTCCATCTTAGAATCAATACTGTGTATTGGTTCCAAGGCAGAAGAAAGGGCTGGGAAGCCATTGAAATCTCACAAATATGAAGGGCAGTTTGTTACTGTGAGGAGAGGGTTCAGAATTGGAACACACTGAAAGGGTAAGAAAGAATAAGATGGGATGGGGTTGACAAAGGTAGAGAGAGAGAGAAAGCTGGGAGTGGTGGTAAAGTGAGGAAGCTTTCACCCAGGTAGCCTACATCCAGACTCACAGGAATCTGCCCAACTTGGTACTGAGCCACAAAAGCATTCTACAACCCAAGGTAACTGGTGCACTGCGAATTTGTAGAATTTTAGCAAAAGATAAAAAAAAAATTAATTTCTGCAAGTTTTCAGCTAAATAGTAAGAGATGTTCACACATGAACCATTAATTTTTAGTTAAAAGGAGCAGGAAAAAATTGGACTTATAATTAAATAGTTTCATTTTGTCTGGGTATATTTCTTAAAGAATAATAGGCACGTAATAGCCACACACGATTTCTTTGACTTTTCTACATTTTGAATAAATCAATATTCATTTATTCAGGTTTTGTCTTTATAGTAAACACATTTCAATCTAATTTTACCGATTGGAATTTATTTGCATGCATCAAAATTTATTTCCTCACTGGGGACAGTGCTGTGTATCATTTGGAGAATGGATAAAACATCTGCTAGGTTTATTGGCTGGCCATGGCAGAAATTAATCACTATGGAATTTACTGGAACAATATGGAATCTCAGTCATGCCGAGCAATATCCTAGTCTCCATTAAATAAATGAAAAATGAAATGCATACAAAATACCTTAAAATTCAATTTCAGAAATATTTTGGATCGCCTAGCAAGAGTATTTTACTAAACTTTTCCTAGGGAAAAAAAAAAAAACAATGTTTTGGGAAACACTCCACCGGTGATCAACCTTAATGGAAGTGTTCATGTTAATAAAAACAGATACTGAGAGTCTAAAAGCTGATATAAGAAGGTATCCCTTAAATATCTAGCTGACATTTGCTGGATATAAGTCATAATAAGTAACGTATGTGACATCTTAAAGAACCGAAAACATTTGTTGTTAAATCTGGATGAAAACCTTTAAAATCTGGAATATATATATACATATATATATATATATATATACCATCTTGCATAATTAGGATTGCTGTTTATCTCTCTGAAACTAGACCAAGGTCTACACCTCTACACATTCAAAATACACTTTTGAATGAATCAAAAGAAATTAATTCAGCCATTTTTGATCTTCTAAAGAAATAGTTTTCCTTTTGGTGATTAAACAGTTGGTTATACCATCTTTCCACTGACTTTTTAAATGTTTTTCCCCTTAGTTTCTTTGCCTGTAATTGGGGTATACAGTCTCCAGGGAAGTTATGGTTTTGTTTTTTTTTAACTGTTTTTATTTTTCAATATTTTATTTTTTTCCCAGTTCCATGTAAAAGCTTACCTCCCTTAGAGGTAAACAATCTGATACAGGTTCTACTCTCTGCCATATTCTAGATATTTCTGTCCCTGTGCTCCCTCCTGCCTTGGTGGGGGGGGGGGGGGAAATCCCATCTGTGAATTTAGTTTGACCAAACTGATTCAGTTTCTTTTTCTCAGTTTCTGATGCTCTAACACCCACACTCAGAAGTCTTCTTGAAGGCCCCACCTTTCAGTGTTATAAAATAATCTCCTATTTTGACTGAATTCTAGGTTTCTCAGTTTAAAAAAAATTTTTAACTTCATTTTTTTTCTTTTTACGCATTTTTTGTTCAGTCTTCTCAGTCATCTGACTCTTCATGACCCCATCTGGGATTTTCTTGGCAAAATATTGAGGTGGTTTGCCCTTTCTTTCTCCAGTTCATTTTATAGAGAAGAAAATGAAGGAAAACAGGTTTACATGACTTGTCTAAGGTCACACAGCTAGTGTCTGAGACTGGATTTGAACTCTGCGCTGTCCTGATTCTAGGTATGGCACCCTATTCATTGCCCCACTGAGCTACCCTTTTTATTTATATTTCTGTGTTTTCTGATTCCCTGTGCCCTAACATTTTCACCTGTAATTGAATTTCCTGTCATCCATAGGCAACCCAGCTTATGTCCTCCAATCATGAACCTCCAATTAAAAAAAAAATGCTACAATTCCTAAAAATCTTAAGCTTTTTTGTTTTATTGCTATTTTGTGCTAACAGGAAATGTGTACGAGAACTATGGGCTATTTCTCAACATAGAATGCTTACTCTTATTTGTTGAAGGGCAGTCTGTAGGAAAGATAGTCAGAGGTGATCTTCTGCCTTTCCTTTTATTCCCCCAGATTTTAGGTTGTGGCTTCCCACAGAGTAGGTGTTTGATGATACCTGTAGACCTGACTAGACCACAATAGTCTCTGGAAGGCTAGGGATTACGAGCTGAATCATGGGTGGGACCCAACCACTACAGACATCATAGAGCCTTGAAATATTGAAATAAGGAGGAATTAACGGAAAAGGGAAAAAAAAAAAAGGATGTGAAAGTAGATAACCCTGAGTTTCTTCTTCTCTGGTTCCCATTTCTAGAGTCCTTATAGCTTACAAAGTGCTTTAGAGAGAAATTCACATAGATTAATCCATCAGAGCCTTGAATTCTGGTTAGCAGCCTTTTACAGATAAAGAAATTGAGGCCAAGAGAGCTGAAAAGACTTGTCCCAGGTCTCGTAGTTCATGTGGGGCAAATCTGGGATTTGAGCCTAGGTGCTTTGACCTCCCCTTCAATGTTCTTTCTATTCTATCAGGATATGCAAACTGAGCACCAAGGCCATGGGAGAGGAGAGGGAAGGATCCCTTAATGTCTATTGATGATGCTTTTCTGGTAGGATGGTGACAGCTAGGATTGTAGTCATTCTAGGCTGATTCCTGAGCCAAGAAAATTCAAGAGATCATTTGTTAGTCTTAATATTATAAATTTGCTCTAATAGACAAGTAGCAATCTTTGACAAGGTAGGATCCACATCTTCTGCTGATCATCACTCATAAAGCCTCTGAGGATGGGGGTGCACACAAAAGGAAGACACTGAGAAAAGAGCTAAGAGGTGCTGGAGGATTTGTGTTTGAAATTGATCCTAGCTGTGTGACCCTGGGCAAGCCACTTAACCCCCATTGCCTAGTCCTTACCTCTCTTTTGCCTTGGAGGCAATACACAGTATAAATTCTAAGACAGAAAGTAAGGATTAAAAAAAAGTGACAGATGGTCTGTGAAAGAGACAGGTGCTATGAGTTTTCAAGGACACAGGCTGTGAACAGAACAGCACTTGGGAGCTGTTTAATTACATGAACTCTTTTGTTTCCTCTCAGCATAGGGGAAGAGCAGCTGGGTGATGTAGTAGAATGACTGGACCCACAGCAGGAAGACCTAGCAAAATCTGGCCACAAACACTTACTATGTGACTCTGGGCAAGTCATTTAACTGGTTTCCTCAATTATAAAATGGAGGTGATGATGATAATGACAGCACTTAACCTTTCAGGGTTGTTGTGAAGATCAAATGAGATATTTGTAAAGCATTTAGCATATCCTGGCACCTATTAGTGCTTTATAAAGGCTTACTTTTTTAAAAGCTGGGAGAGGGGAGGGCTAAACAACAAAACTGGCATTCTTAAAGCTCTGATTTGAGGGTAGCCAGAGTATGAGAAAGACGCAGCTATATGATAGTTGTTCCATTCTATCTATCTATCTATCTATCTATCTATCTATCTATCTATCTATCTATCCATCTATCCATCTATCTATGTATCTATCCACCTATCTACTTGTCTATCCATCCATCCATCCATCCATCCATCTATCTATCTACAGTTATAGATATATAAACATAGATATAATCCTCCCCACCCAATTAATGTAGTCATAAGATTTAGAAACAGTTGATGTTAGTTTAAATAATAGTAAAATTGCCCCCTTCCCAAATGATTCCTTTACTATCTGATTGAGTCAGAAGGGAACTGATTGGTTAAGCAAAAATTTATCACATTCTGGGAAAGCTTTAAATAGCTAAACTCAAGGACATTCTAGGAGTTAAAGGTTTTGGGAACAAGGTTCTTGCGGAGAGAATGAGGAGAGAATTTTCCTTTCCTCTCTCTTTCCCCATCGACTAAGATATCTAATAGGTACTTGCCAAGAGGGGGAGAAACATCATCTAGATGTCAAAGAATTTATAAGTTTGAGAGAATTCAAGGAATAATTGAGGGAGCAGATGCAGACTAGAGAGATGGAGAAAAGTCAGTTGAGGAAGGAAGCAGCTTTGAGCAATGTTCCTCTGGAACTTGGAAGCAGAAAAGAGCCAATCGTCTGTGGATCTGCCAGTCAAGAGTTGAATGATAATGGAAAGGAGCAGCTCCTAAAACCCAGCTCAGCAACAGCCTGCACAGTCAAGATGCTCTTTCTAAAGAAAGCTGTGTGAAGACCTCATGAAGAAAGAAAGGATTTCGAGGCTTTGCAGTAGGAGCTATGAGTTGCTTTTGTCATACACATATTCAATAATTGTGCCTCATTTGCCAGTCTTCTGTGCTCACTTTTCCATGGATGCTATAAATATTTGTGGGAGAGCACATTGCATTTTTATGAAGGGAATGCTGTTGTAGTTCCCATTTTTACTATAACATTTTTTTAGACCCTTAACTTCGGTGTATTGTCTCATAGGTGGAAGAGTGGTAAGGGTGGGCAATGGGGGTCAAGTGACTTGCCCAGGGTCACACAGCTGGGAAGTGGCTGAGACCGGATTTGAACCTAGGACCTCCTGTCTCTAGGCCTGACTCTCACTCCACTGAGCTACCCAGCTGCCCCTACTATAACATTTTGGCAAATGCCTTTGCTAAAAAAGAGCTAATCATGTCCAACTGGCTAATTACTAATGGGAAAGAGACCTGTTGGGGTTCATGAACTATAGAGTTTTAGAAGCATAATTCTAAGGGAGTACATCTAGAACCCTGAGGTAGTCAACCTACTGGGGAACCAATTTGAAAACCCATGAGTCCTAAGTTGGGCAGAGTATCCCTGAGGAAATATAAAGATTTTCTTTATAATGACATATAATTCTGCTTCTTGTATGGTTTATTTCATTCTATCCCGTTCAAGTGACTAAGACTCAATAAAATTTGGCAGATTCAAGAAGGAGTGGGGAAGTTCTGCTTGAATTGAGAATTATTCTGATGGGATAAAACTGCACTGGCTATATTCCTTACAGCTGTGTTTCCTTGACCCTTTTAAAGGTTCAATGATGATCTGAGAGTTAAGCTAAAAATTCTTTAGTGGCACTTTAAGCAGTAAATAGTTGCCTAATTATGTTATAAATATATTTTTTCCTCTGTGACAAATAGCAGGTACATATTGAAACACCACAGGTTCATTCCTGCAGCAATTTGGACTGGGGAGGAATGGTGTACAAAAATGATCACTGTAGTTATTATAGCAACTAGTAAATACATTTAAAAGAGTATTATGACTAGTAGATTAAACCGGGACAGCTAGGTGGATTGAGAGCCAGCCCTAGAGACTGGAGATCCTGGGTTTCCATCTGGCTTCAGATACTTCTGGGCAAGTCAGTTAACCCCTCAGTGCCTAGTCCTTACCACTCTTCTGCCTTGGAACCAATACAGTGAAGGTAAGGGTTAAAAAATATATATTAAGGGGGCAGCTGGGTAGATCAGTGGAGTGAGAGTCAGGCCTAGAGACAGGAGGTCCTAGGTTCAAACCCGGCCTCAGACACTTCCCAGCTGTGTGACCCTGGGCAAGTCACTTGACCCCCATTGCCCACCCTTACCAATCTTCCACCTATGAGACAATACACCAAAGTACAAGGGTTAAAAAAAATATATATATATATAAATACTCTGGGAGTTCACAACACATTTGTTATTTTGTTGAAAGGAGTTCATGGAATGAAGAAAACATTGAGAATTATAGCCTTGAACTAAAAAGGCAAGTGCTGCTCTTCAGAAAGAAGAGAAAGTGGTGGTGGTGGTTCTTCCTTCTCCAAGAGGACCAAGATGGCTTCCCTGGTTGGTGTCTTTTGACTGAAGCAAAAATTGAATTCGAGGCAGAGTTGCATTTGGTGGTTGAGGAGGAGGCAGAGTCAGGAGAAAGCAGTTAGTTATGAGGACCAGGGCTATGTGGGAGCAGCGCATCCCAAGGTAAGCACAGGCACCATAACTCTTGGCACTTTCCCAATGCTCCCTCTGGGGGAAAACATAACTGCTCTTTTGCCTCCCTCCTTCCTGGTGCCTGGTTCCAAACTTGGATGCTATCAGAGTGGGGTGTTGATGCCCCCTGGTGGTTAAAATTTTATTTCAGTTCATTGCTTGTTAAGGGATAAATGTTAAAAAAATTTTAAAAACTACAAAAACTTGGCTAAGTGATCTTTGATTCCAAAGGGAGGCAACTTTCAGTTGCTTGATTGCTCAGCATTGTCACAAAGTAGTTGTACTTGGTGGCAGCAAAACCTGAAGAACTGGGTGTGTGTGAGGAGGAATTCAACTGGAATTTTAAATATTTAGTTGAGAATTACTTTAAACCCTCAAAAATCAGTGACAGTAAAGCTGCCACAGTTCTTCATTAACATAGTATGTATGTACAATGGAAGAAGCACCTGATTTTGAGTCAGAAGACACAGGTCTTGGCCTCCTTGCCGTTTATTTTCCTCTTCTGTAAAATGAGTGTTGGACTTTATAGCCTCTATAAGTCTGTCCAGTTCTAGATTTTCTTCTAGACTTCTACTTTAGTCTAGTAACCCATAAGCTGCCCGAAAGGAGGACAGTAGGACCTCATTTTACATGAACTCAACACATGTGTATTCAAGTATACATAATTGGCAAATGAAAAAAATAAGGGCAGAAAAATACATAAAATAAACATTTTAATTACATGTTAAATCCTCACCAATTTCCCAAGTGGCATAGAGTCTCTAAGCAGTTTGCCCAGTCATGCTATTCTCACACTGAGAAGAGTTCATGTGAGTCATTACACTGTTTTGCACCAAACATTAGCTCTTGCATTGGTCTTTGTCCAGAGTTTTCACTTGCAACACCACGTGTCTACATCAGAGCAGTACTTCTCTTCATTTCATTAACACAATTTAATTGTTAATAATGGCCCAAAGTACAAGAGTAGTGAGGTTAGTGGCTCTTATCTAAGAAAAGTTGTAAAGTGCCCATATATGTTTGTAGAAGAAATACTTATTAAGTAACTTATTAAGTAACATGCAATGGAACTAAATGCCATTAACCTCAGTTTTCAACTTATAAGAAAGAAGAGTCTTGGAACATATTGGTCAAGTAGAATGAAGTCCTACCATATGTAATATATCATTATGAGGAAGAGAGAACCAAAACAACATCAGAATTTGAGAAACTTGAAATTGTCTATAAGTCATTAGAATTCCTTTATTCTTGTATTTATAGATTTTTTTTTCAGAAAATTAACACTGAAATATTTGGAGATCTTAGAGAAATTATAGGACCTTTATATTTGAGGTTATCTTGGTCTCATGAGAATATTTTCCTATCAATAAAACACATTCTTTAGCAAGTACCTCTGAGTTGAAGATTTTGTATCTTAAAAACTCATTTCTCCAAATTATATAGAAAAATCATTTCCAGACAGATATTTCACTCTGAGTGTTTCTAAATGATAGTCATGTGAACTTTTATTCATAATAACCAATAGCTAAAGATTTTATACAGAAAAAGACAAAAGTGGGACTGACACTAAGGAATAGGAGGCTGTCACAGCTATTCTGCATACCATTGGTAACTATTGTGCCAGACTGCCAAAGTAATTATCTTCAAAGTGTCCTTCTTGTACCTGGATAAATTTGTTAGTCCGTTCATACTAACAGAGTATATGTTTGATATCGGGTGCATTCTCCAGTGACAAGTTTTTCGGTCACTGATAAATCACACCAGGAGTACCTGCTTTTTTTTATATATATATAGGACACTGTAGAATTGCAGTTTTCATAGATAACATAGTTCTTAAGTATAGCATAAAGAATGTCCCTTAATTGAGCTAATTCTAAATATGAGCAAATACTCAGGGATTCTCTCCTGGAACTAAAGAAGCAATGAACTGAAAGCATTTCTTCTGTGGAATTGTATACTGCCACATCACTTTAAATTAAGAGTTAACAAAGGTAAGTTCATTGTAGATGCAAATAACAGAACGCCCTATTTACTTAAGGTGGACGTTATGGGATTCCAAAAATATGTTGGGATCCCAGTTTTATTACTTGTTTTCAAATATCATTTGTCAAATTTTAGAAAAGGATAATAGGAAAAGTAATAGTAAACTACAGGGAGAAGTATCCATCTTGATATTATCAGTTGTAGGCTCCACAGTTGGTAATTCTACAAGTATATACAGGTCTTTCATTGACTGTCTCTGCTACTTCCAATATCTGAAGAACTCTTGTTCCTTCAATCAGCTGTCTGTAGAGGGAAAAAACCCGATAAAAATCAGTTCAACCACAAGGTCTCGCCACTCATTTACTCTTCTAGGCCTTCAGTGTGCAGTCCAACTTAGTTCAATTAATTAGCATTGTATTGGCACCATGTGCCTGGTACTATACCAGAAACACAAAACCCAAGCCAGTCCTATCCTCAAGGTGCTTATGTGCTCTCGAGGGGACATAACGTATCCAGAGATAAGTAAATTCAAGATATATATAAAGGGAAAATAAAGCAATTTCTCCAGTGCAGGGCAGTACATTAGAAGGGGAAAAGGGATAGGCCTAAGAAGGCAGAGATGGCATACAGACCTGCCCGATCTCTACCAAACAACTCTCCAAACAACCATGATATAATATTTCATGACGAATTCTAGAGCAGCATAATCCACAAAAAGATAGTGTGAAATAATTTTTTTAGCCCAAAACAACTCAGAAGGCTGGCATGAAAGATCTATTCACCAGGGTAGAAGTGGAGTGCAAAGCACCACTTCTTGAGCACTGCTGAGTCAGCAGCAAAGGCTTCCTGAGCTCTTAGCCATAGATACTAAGAGAATGAAGGGTGGGGTATCAGAAGACTGCTCAGGAGATCACAGAGTTCCCTTTTCTGGCTCTGAGTGTGAGACTTTTGTGGCACTGCCCATCCACAGATCCAGGTTGCAGTCCTGGGTTGGGATCTCAGGGTCTTGTAACCACAGAAAAACAGGAAACTCTCTGGTCATAGTTCCAAGGATGAAAAGAGTGCTTGGGGCTACTCACAGACCAGAGTACAGGCAGGAGATTATTAAATTTACCTCTTCTTACAACACCTTGGAAGGACTGAAAACTCATATGTCCCTAGAGCTATCTCTGAAGACAGCTGGAACAAAGAACCCAAAGCTTGGGACAGTGTTCCCTTCACCAAAGTTAGAGAGCCCAACTTGAGCAGCTTTTGTTTTTTAAGTTAAAAGAAAAGAAAAAGGCTGGAAAATGAGCAAATAAAAAGGAAATTCGGGGGGCAGCTGGGTAGCTCAGTGGAGTGAGAGTCAGGCCTAGAGACAGGAGGTCCTAGGTTCAAACCCGGCCTCAGACACTTCCCAGCTGTGTGACCCTGGGCAAGTCATTTGACCCCCATTGCCCACCCATACCACTCTTCCACCTATAAGACAATACACCAAAAATTAAGGGTTAAAAAAAAAAGGAAATTCAACAAAGAAAGTTATTTTTGGAAACAAGGAAGACAAAAAACACAAACTCAGAAGAAGACAACCAAGTCAACACTATTGTATACAATTCTCCAATTGATAAATGCTGAAAGGATATGAGCAGGTAGTTTTCAGACTGTAATTAAGGCTCTCTGTAGTCATGCAAAAAATACCCTAAATCACTTTTGATTGGAGAGATGCAAATTAAAACAACTCTGAGGTACTACCACACACCTGCCAAATTGGCTGTTGTAACAGAAAAAGAAAATGATTTGGAGAAGTGGAAAAATGGACACTAATGTACTGATAGGGGAGTTGTGAACTGATTCAACCATTCTAGAGTCATTTGGACCTATGCCCAAAGGGCTATAAAACCTTACCTACCATTTTACTCAGCAATACCATTGCTAGGTTTGTATCCCAAAGAGATATAAAACAAAAAGAGGGAGAATCTAGAGGTTCTTTTAAAACATTAAAAGCAGCTCCTTTTGTAGGGGCAAAGAATTGGACAGTGAGGGGATGCCTGTCAATTGGAGAATGGTTAAATAAGTTATGATAAAGGATTATAAGGGAGTGCTATTATGCTATAAGAAATGATGAGCAGGAGGAGCTCGGAACACTCTGGAAAGACTTTCATGATCTGAATTAGAATGAAGTGAGTAGAACCAGGAAAAAGTTATACTCAGTGACAAGAATAAGATGAGCAACTGTGAATGACTTAGTTATTCTCAGCAATACAATGATCCAAAACAATTTCAAAGGATTCAGGATAAAAAAATTCTATCTGCTTCCAGAGAAAGGACTGATGGAGTCTGAATCTAGACCAAAGCAAACTTTTTTCACTTTCTTTCAATTTTTTTTGTTTGAGTTTCCTTCCCTCAAAAGATTAATATGGAAAAATGTTTTACATAATTATACATACAGAATCTATATCAGATTGCTTGCCATCTCAGTGAGGGGGTGGGGAAGGAGAATTTGAGACTCAATTCTTTTTAAAATGTTGGAAACTTTTTACACATGAGTGGGGAAATGTTAGATTAAATTAAAAAAATGTAGGGAAAGGGCCAGCTAAGTGGCTCATTGGATAGAGCAGTAGGCCTGGAGTTGGGAGGTCCTGAGTTCAAATCAGGCCTCAGATACTTCCTAGCCATGTGATCCTGAACAAGTCACTTATCCCTGTTTGCCTCAGTTTCCTTATCTGTAAAATGATCTGGAGAAGGAAATGGCAAACCACTTCAATATATTTGCCAAGAAAACCCCAAATAAGGTCAGGAAGCATCAGATACAAATAACAATAATTTTACAAATTGCTCACTTTACTTCTGTTTCCTCATCTGTCAAGTAAGCTGGAGAAGGAAATGGCAAATCACTCCAGTTTTTTTGCCAAGAAAACCCCAAATGGGGTCAGGAAGCGTCAGACACGACAGATGATCAACTTGGTAACAGTGTGCAGGATGCATTGGAGAGGGGAGAGAATGGAAAGCAAGGAGAACTATTAGGAGGTTATTGCAATAGTCCAGGGAAGAGGTGATCAAACTCTAAACTTGGAGAGTGGTTGTGTAAGTGGTGAGAAGGGACCTGATGTCAGAGATGTGGGGAAGACAGGACTGATAGAACTTGGTGACTGACTTTGGGGTGAGGTAAGGCGAGTCAGGGATGTCGCCATTAGTCTGGGTGATGAGAAGAATGAATCAATGAATGAATGAATGAACCTATGTTCAGGACCTTCTATGTGCCAGGCTCGGTATTAGGCACAAGGAATACAAACACAAAATAAAAGGAAATGATCTCTAGTCGAAGGGAGCCAACATTCTTTCTTGGGATCCAGCCACATTGCTATCTCAGCTAAGAATAAATAAATATGAAATGAATAGAAGGGGGAGCTGAAAGGTGCAAGAAAAGCTTTCTCTAGGCATTGGTGTGTTGCTTCCTTTTGAAGGAAAAAGAGGAGTATGCAAAACAAGGCTGAGGAGGGAGTACTTGCCAAGCCAGGAGGGAGAGATGGAATGTTTCCGGGTGAAGAACAGAGATAAGGCCAAGGCCGGTTTGTCCGGATGGCAGTGTGCAGAGAGGGAAGCAATGATGAAAGCTGGAAAGATGGGGTGGGGCCAAGTTGTAAAAGGCTTTATGTAAAGAGGCCTTAATATTTTATTCTGGAGGTAATAGGGAGCCACTGTGGTTTAGTGAGTAGAAGAATAACAGTTAAATCAGGGCTTAAAGAAAATCATTTTGGCAGTTGTGTTAAGGATGGATTGGAGTGGGGAAAAACTGAAGGATGAAGACTAGTGAGGAGGAACTCAGAAGTCTCAGCAAGAGATTTTGGGGACTGGTAAGATAGAGGTTTATGTGATTAGGAAAAAGGAGTCAGATATGAGAGATATTATATACGTAGAAATGGAAAGTTTTCACAGCTGACCGGATATATGAGGGTGATCTTAACAGAGGAGATGGTCTTGCTTTGTAGAATAAGAAATACCTTTTAAGAAATGGTCAATGCGTGAGTGTTTTTTTCCTCCCTTAATTATGTACATTTGGTTTTTATTTTTGAAGTTTTATCTTTCCTTTAAAAAACAACAACCTGGAAGAACAACTAGGTGGCTCAGGGGATAGGTCGCTAGGCCTGGAGATGGAGGTCCTGAGTTTAAAACTGGCCTCAGACACTTCATAGCTCTATGTTCCTGGCATTTAATCTTGTTTGCTTTGCCTTTACTGCTGTACTTAGTATTGAAAAGACAGAAAGTTAAGATTTTTTTTAAATTTTATTTTGATTATCACGTAAAATACTTCATTGTTATAAGAGCACACTCATGTATAACCAAAAGAAGGTAAGAGTTAAAAAAAAAACTGGGGGGTTAGCAAAAATATCATTTAAAAAAAGAGACAGGGTCTTTGAAGTATTTAAAATACATAAATGGGAACAAAAGGAAATAGGAAATGAATTAGCAGAACAGCTCTGAGTGTAATTGAATTTACTGTATACTTAAAAAGAAAGGCAAGTTACATCTAATAGAGATTCATAATATACAATCCCTATCATCTGGGAATTTTTATTTTATTTGATGTTTAATTAAAAAAATTAAGTCCATATGAAATAGAGAATGAAAAGTTGGGCATAATGCTAGGGTTATGAACCTAGAATACTGGAAAAATGAGGATGGAGGAAATTTGACTGATGGGTAGATTTGGGGGGGAAAGGTAAGGAATTTTTTTTTGATACATTGCGTTTGAGGTGTTTCTGGGACATCTGCTTTGAAATATTCAATAATCAGTTGGTGATTTGGGACTGAAACTCAGGGGAGAGACTAAGGTTAAATATATCGATTTGGGAATCACTTGCACAGAGAAAATAATTAAACCTATGGGAGCCGATGTTGTTATCAAGAGAATATAAAGAGAAAACAGAAGAAGACAATGGTACCCTTAGTAGGAATAGTGAATTTAGAAAAAAGGATCAACTTGAAGGAAAAGATAATGAGTTCTGTTTTGGATTTGTCAAATTTGGGATGCTTATGAGACATCCAAATTGTTATTGCTCAAAGTGGTGGGGCAACTAGATGGAAGGAAGGTGCTTCTATAAAGCTGGGCCAGACAAGCTGGCCCAAGATCCTCAGGTGGTAAATGGATCTAGGCTGAGTGAGGATAGTGTTGCCTGGGTAGCCACCAAGGTATGCTGGTAACCACCAGGGCTTATGGATGATCAACTCAGCTAAGCACGTGACCCCACAAACAGTGCCCAAGCCAAAGTTATTGAGGGAGCAGCTGTATATGTTGTTGAGCAGCTCCTCTGGTTCCTTGGCTTGGGGTTAGGTTAAATGATAAAGGTTGGTAATGGGCTAGTTGTTGGCATTTGATTGGATAATGCTAACTGACTTGGATCTTGATTAATCCTTTCCCCTTTTAGCTGTAGCTATTCACTTGCTCTTGGAATGAATGTCAGTCTTCACTTGAATCAAGTTTGAACTGGATTTAATGCTTTGATTCAAGGGGAGTAGGAATCAGGATAAGGAAAGAAGTGTTGGTAATGGCAATGCTATATCTAATGAGAGTTAAAGTAATCTAATCAGTGAGCAACAAGTTGGTAATTGGCTGGAGATTCTTCTCCCCTCCCTGGTCAGCCCTGGCCCTGGTCTAGACCAAAGGAAAGGAAGGGTTAGTGATAATCTTCTTGACAGCTGTGTTTTTGTTATCTCTCAGCTCTGTTTAGTAATAGGCGAATGAACTTCTTGTGGCAATAGGGTATGGATGCTGGATCTGCAGGTCTATAGGCCTACCCACCCTCTATCCTCCATAAATACCTTTCTCAAGACTGAGACCCTGAGTGGCTGAGCCCCTGGGCTTTTATAGAGGTGGTTCCAACTGTCTTTTTGCCCTTGGCTCATGCCATCTGGATAAATCCCAAGTTCTATAACTGATGATCTGTCACTCAAGCTGTTCTCCATCTTTTTCCAGAAGTTATCTGTTACAAAATGGAGGTGTCTACCAGGCAGTTGATGATATGGACCTGGAACTCAATATACCTGAGGCCTATTCTCTAACCAAACCCAATGGGCATTGGTCATTAAACCCCCAAATCAAAGGGATACCCATTGACTTGACTTGAGAACCTCAAAAGAGCTGGGGGGTGTCTTTGTGAAATGACTTGAAGTTTCAGCATTGCAAAGATTTCACCCCAATTCTAAAGCATACCAAAAACCATCCTTTATGAAGGTCATCTGGATTAACAGAGTCCAATTTTTAGAACAGTTAGGCTATAAAGACAAAGCCTAAAAATGAGGCCAATGCCAGGTAATATCTTAACCATCTATTTCAGGTCTAAACACCTTTTGATACATCGCAAATGAATTCCTTAAAATTGTTATTTAAGACATTTCAGTATTTATCATCACCAGCAACCTGAGTAGTTTGAGCTCTTTATTATAAAAGTTGATGAGCTATGAGAAGAATGTCTTCACTTAATTTTACCTTCACAAAGTTCTGGATTTAGTGATGCTGATCTAAAATTTTATTATAGAACATTTCACAGTAATTTAGGGTTGGTTATTCACACATGCGGAGTAAAATATGCCTTAGATACATTACAAAGGCAGTGTTCAAATGGTTTCAATAGTTGAAAAATATATTTCTACAAGAAACTTAATTCCTTTAGAAGTTTGTTTCTCTTATTTTTTTATTGTCTTTTTTCAAATGTCAGTTTTCACAATGTAAGGTTATCACTATATAAGGTATTAAAAAATACGATTGTCACTATCTTTTTGAGCTATCATTTTACATTTTAAAATGGTAAACAGTTAAGCTTGTTATACATACCCAAAAGCCACATATTTTCGATCCAAGTAAGGAGCTTTCTGTAGCGTGATATAGAATTGTGACCCATTGGTGTGCCGCCCCTGGTTGGCCATACCAAGAATCCCTCTTTTATCATGGAGCACTGCAAAGCTCTCATCTAGGAAAGATCAGAAGATCATATAAATGATGCTTTTAAAAATGTATTTAGAATATTTTTCCATGGTTACAAGATTCATGTTCTCTCCCTCTCCTCTTCCCATCCCCACTCCTGGAGCAATTCCACTGTGTTATACATGTGTTATCAATTGATACCTATTTTCCATATTAAAATGATGCTTTTTAGTTAATTCACTCCATTGTTTTAATTGGTAATAATATATAAGTAACAAAAAGAATACTGATTACATATTTTCATTTGTAAGTGTTTATGGGTATAGTGCCAAGTTTTTAACATTTGATTTGTTTCCATATTCCTTTCAATTTTTCCAAATACTTTTTCAAAAACAGATGTAAAGTCCTAGTAATATGCATTCTACTATTTTTGTTATGATAAGGTGAAGTGTTAATGGTAAATAAGATAGTTTGTTCATAAAATTAATAATGAGAGGCAGTGAGGTGGCTCAGGAGATTGAGAGTCAGGCTCAGAGATGAGAGTTCCTGGGTTCGAATCTGGTCTTAGCCACTTCCTAGCTGTGTGACCCTGGGCAAGTCACTTAACCCCCATTGCCTAACCCTTACCACTCTTTTGTCTTAGAACCAATACACAGTATTAATTCTGGGATAGAAGGTAAGGGTTTTAAAAAATAATCAATTTATAATTTTTATATATAATATATAATTTATATAGTATATAAATATATAATACAAAAATTAAATTAAATTAATAATGAAAAAAGAAAAATTTAACCTACTTAAGAATGAAGGCGAACAAACTTTTGTTTTCCCAATAGCAAGTTAGGGGCAGTGTTTAAATGCAACTGGTCAACCTGCCAATTAAACATGATTCTTATCTCTGAAAGTATTTACAAGCTAAGCTGAGATTTATCATTGGTTCATCTTTTCCCTTGTCCAAGCCTACTGTGTTTTTATACATAGTTTAAATAAATACGACTTCATTTCCTTGGAGAATGTTTTATAATTCATATGCTTTTTTATGAATCAAATTATCCTCCCATTCGGTTAGGAAAAAAAAAAAACTAAACTAAACCAAAAGTCTTTTAGGGACTGTCCAACCATCATTCTTCTAAGATTGTAGTTTGATCCTAAGTATTTCTGACAATAAATCAACTAATTATGTTCCATTCATTATAATAATGTTTATAAAGTAACAATGACAAAAAAATCCCCCAAATTTGGTGGTTAATCTTTGGACTGAGCCTCTTGGAACTTGGCTAAGCTAGTTTTCCAAGTATGGGTCTGTTCTTGGACCCATTACTTGGAAACCTTTTCAGATTGGAAGAGGCCTAACAGAACTTGGTACTCCACAGTTTAGCCTCTAAGAATCCAAACCACAATGAGGCAGGGTTGGGGTGGGGGTGGGGTGGTAGGACTTTAGCTGAGAAGGCTTAATTTTAGTGGTTTATTCAAGAGACCTTTTTTTTTTTTTTAAAGGGTCAGGCTAAGATCTCATGCTTCTGGTGAGTGGGTTAAGAAGTTGAGAATAACATGTTGCATCTGTCATACTTCTGTGTTTAACACATATCCCTGCCAGGAAGTAATTGCCTCTGTGCAAATAAGTCAGGCAGTCTGAAATGGGGAGGGAGGGACTCCAGATAAACCCAAACTGGGGCCTGGCAGAAGATGGAGGCTGGGAGAAAATAGAGATGTCATAGAGAAGGCTAAAGGTCAGAAACGGTTAGATGGGAAGTGAAGATAAGTCCTAGATAGAAATAAAACATAGAATTAATGCCAGACTCTGTTAAAAGAGGAAGATTTTAAAACTGCAATTATAAATTAAAATGCTTACAAAATGGGTGAAAGCTGAAAATTTGGGTCAAGGGCAAGTGGGGTAAGTTGTCTATACACAATTTTATTTATTTGTTTATTTTAAAATGAAAAAAGAGTATTCATTGATCTGCATTCTGACTCACTGGAGATGAATAGCATTCTTTGTTAGAAGTCCTACAGAACTGTCCTGGATCATTTATTGTATTGCTGAGAATAGCTAGGCCTTTCACGGTTAATAATCCATACAACGTTCTCCTGGGTTTGCTTTCTTCACTCTGCATCAGTTCATGAATGTCTTTCCAATTTTTTTTTTTCTGAAATCATCCTGCTCAACATTTCTTATAGCACAACAATCATATATCACAATTTGTTCAGCCATTCCCCAGTTGATGGATGTTCTCTTACTTTCCAGTGCTTTGCCACCCCAAAGAGCTGCTATCAATGTTCTTGTACAAATAGGTCCCCCACCACCACCTTTTTAAAATCTCTTTGGGATTCTGTATGCAATTTTATAATGTAAAATGAAGATTCAAAAAAAAAGATCTAACTTGTGAGATATGTAAAGTAGATGAAAGTAACTTTTGAAAAAATAACCAAAATGAAACCAACTACTAAGGACATCAAGTTTCTTGGTGGTGATAAAGTATTTTGTCAATGAAAAGTAAATTGGGAGAAGTATTAAAGAGAGTTCTTACTGGATTTGAACCAATCGCCATGGTATTCTTTAATCATGAAGAAGTTTAAAGCATAAGTAAGCATCTATTTTTTCCCTTTCCATCTAGTTCATAATTACTAATGAAACTTAATTGTTTTATGTTGTGCTCAATCAGGGATTATCTGGAAGATGATTGCTGATTTGTTGAGTAAGTATACCCAATGAAAATATGAGAAAGGAACAGTCAGGCTTTCATAAGCAATTATCCTCACCAGACTACACTTTTATAATCACAAAATTAACTGAAAAATACAGATAAATAAGATCTTATCCTACTTATTTTGTTGATTTACAAAAATTTTATTACAAAATTTTATTTTGTTGATTACAAAAGTGCATATGACCTGATGGCCCCCTGCAAAGACCTAAAGGACTAAAGTCCTAAAGGCCTTCCTAACACACTCCTGTTAATGCCTGTTAAGCTCCTACAAGATTCCTTGATAAATGTAACGACAAAGATAACTCTTAAGACTCTCAATATTGTTAAGTCAGGCATAAAAGCAAGGAGGCACAGGAGTGTTTGCCTCTGTTATGGAAGATCTGCTGAGCAAAGTTCAAAATGAAAAACTATTTTTTAGAGATGGTAAAGATGATAGTGTTCTGATTGCATCAAACTCTAGGACATTATAGAGCAGTGGACCTCAAACTTCCTTTGCTGCGGACAGTATTATTTTTTGTCATGAGCACATTATAGGAGAGTATTTTAGGATATTATTATCAGTTTTATCATATTATATATTTAATATATTATTTTATTATTTATCATTCATTCATTTTATAATATTTATATTGTTTATTATTATATAAATTATATACAATATAATAAATATGTTTATTATTAATTAATATTGATTTGTTATTTGTATTTATTGTTATATTGTTAATACAATAAATATATAAAATATAAAATAAATAAAAGTATATAAAATAATATTATAATATTAGTATTAGGATACTCAGTAATACAAATGCAAGTGAAAGTTCTGTACTGCTCTCATCTGCAAGGGGGATAATGGGAAGGGGTTTCCTCCGCTGGAAGGGGAGGTTGGAGAGATCCTGGGAAGTGTAGAAAGAGGGCAGGGGGCTCTGTGGATGTGTCCAGATGATTGCAGGGGGCAGACACTGCTACCTTGAGTATGATGAATAGATGAAGCCTTGCTTGGCTCACTGACCTACTCATGAAGTCATCTTCCTGAACAGAATTTTGTGATTTCCCTGACTTGCTGCTATGGGAATCTGGACCCCATCTCTGCTTTTTCTCTTTGGCCGGAAAATAGTCATAAGCCATTCTCCTGGGGAATTTCTTGCTTTTTAAAAAAAATTCTGTTTACTTGCGGCATGAGCTTTTATCATAATGAGTTTGTCTCCAGGGTCTAAATGAAGATGAGCCTGATTTTTATCTCATTATGAGCCAGTGGTTTCTAATAAAGGACGAACCACACAGTGAGGAAGGAAAAGGGGAACCCACAAATTGACAGCTCTAGACTTAAGTCTATATTTCAGCCTCTCTTTAGTGGAGATACAAAGAAGGGCCTTCAGTTCCCTACAATTCACGGCATGCACAGGGAAGGCACACCCAGAACCTCTTCAATGAGTTTTATATTTATTCAAAGGAGACCAGAAGGAATCACCTTATAATCCATAAAGGAAAAACTAAATAACTAAATAGGTAGAAAAAATGCTTTAAGTCAGGGATATGATCTCCAGTTACAAGGCTGTATCTGAATTGGAGGGAGAGAAAATGTTCATTAAATGTATGCAAAATATAGAGAGAGGAATTGAGAATGGACTTGCGATTTCATTGAGAGCTCCATGGGTGAGGAAAGCAGGCTGGCATATTTTACTGGAAAGCTACAGTTTGGGAGAGTTGCCTAAAATGATACCCAAGAGCTATTATTTAAAATTTATGCTAAAAATGAATTAAATGAACATTTTAGGGAGGGAAATATGGAATAAGCATTTATATAGCACCTACTGTGTGCCAAGTATTGTGCTAAGCATGTTACACAATTAATATCTCGTCTGATCTTCACAACAATCCTGGGACGTAGTAGCTGTTATTTTTTATGCTTGTAATTTGAGGAAACTGAGGCAAACGGAAGTGAAGTGACTTGCCCAGTGCCACACCATCAGTGTGTATCTGAGGCTGGATTTAAATTCAAGTGTTCCTGACTCCAGACCCACACCTCTATAGTCATAACTAACGTGGAACCTGACTTTGAGAACTAAAGACCATTGGGTTCTTACTGGAAATTTGTTGTCTGAATTACAAAATAACACTTTAGCTTAAATGGCTTTCCGTAACTGTGTTAATTCCTAGACATCATTTCAGTAGAATATTAAAAACATTCCATTCACTTCACAGAGTACTGCAGTGAGTAGAGATCAGCCAAAAGTGAATATTAACATCTAAAAGTGCTATGTTTCTGTTTTCAGGCCATAAGATTATTGTTGGGGGTTTTTTTTTAATCATTGTTACCTTTAAACTTTCCCCCTGATTTTGATGCCTGTGAATTTTTCTTTCTATTCCTTAATTATATTAAGAAGAAAGTCAATTCGTTTCTAAAAGGTATAAATAGGTTGGGCTGTTTGCTAGAATTTTATACTGGAAATAGACATGTAGAAAACAAAAAATGTGTGGGAAGGAGTCATTTGCTCTTTCTTTTCACCCATGTTAATGGCTGACTGTATCAGATTAGCAAATCGATTGCAATTCATCTTTATCCAATACTAGCTGACCCCAGGCAGCTTGATAGTTGTGTCCTCCTATGCCAGAGAACAATGGAACAAGGTGGACAGGGAGACTGGCTAAAGCCATCCATTTCTTTTCTTTATTGACTCAAAGCAGAAGGTGGAACTAGAGAGTAGCTTGAGGATGCATAGTGAGCTCACTGCTACTTTGGGAACACACAGATTCCTCAGATAGCTGGTGAATATATTTCAACTCCTGTTAGTAAGCAAAAGGAAGAAGTCTTTCTGGATCAGAATATCGCTTTCCCTACCCCTAGCCTCCCCAGTCCTTCAGGTTCAACACAGACCAATGCTTTGCAGGGTAAGAGGAGCCACTTGGAACTGAGAAATAATTTTTTTTATCTTTAATCTCTAGTCTTTTCCTATCTACTAGTTCTTTCCTAGATACTTAAAACATGTACCCCAAATATCCAAATCCTTAAAAAAATAACAAAAAAATGCCCAATTCATTTGATTCTCCCATCCCCTCAAATTATTGTCCCCTTTCTCAAAGCCTTAGAAAAAGACTAGATTCTATATCCATTGCCTCCATTTCTTCTGCTCACTCACTTTTTAACCCTTTGTAATCTGGCTTCTGATATCACTAACTTCACTCACATGAAACTGCTCTCTCCAAAGTTATCAATGATCTCTTTTGTTAAAAACAAAACAACAAAAACAAAACCCTATTTTCAATCCCTTACCAATGATTTCTTTTTTTTTTTTCTAAACCCTTAACTTCTGTGTATTGGCTTATAGGTGGAAGGGTGGGCAATGAGGGTCAGGTGGCTTGCCCAGGGTCACACAGCTGGGAAGTGTCTGAGGCTGGATTTGAACCTAGGACCTCCCATCTCTAGGCCTGACTCTCAATCCACTGAGCTACCCAGCTGCCCCCCCCAAATGATTTCTTAATTGCCACATCTGATGTGGTCTCCCCCCCTCTCCCAGTTCACATTCTTCTTGCCTTTTCTTGACACTATTGACTACCTTCTCTTTTCCGATACTCTCTTCTCTCTAGGTTTTTGTGACACTACTCACCTGATTCTTTTCCTACCTATCACACTGCTCCTTTTCAGTGCATTCTGTTGACTCATCTCTATCACACCCCTTAATTGTAGGTGTTCCCTAGGGCTCTGTGCTGTATCTTATTCTTAGCTCTCTCTTTACACATACTCTCATTTGATGACTTCAGCTTCCATGGGTTTAATTATGTCCTCTTTGTAGACTTTCCTATCTATATTGCCAGCTCTAGACTCTCATCTGAACCTTAGTCTTGCTTCATCAACTGCTTCCTAAACTTTTAAGATTGGATTACTTCCACATTTCTTGCATCCATTCCTTTTTACTACTCCTACAGTCACCATCTTGATTCAGGACCTCATCATCACTTCTCACCTGGACCATTTCAGCATCTTCCTTGGTGTTCTCCCTGGCTCAAGTCTCTTCCCATTCCATTTCATCTTTTAGTCAGCTACCAAAGTGATTTTCCTTAAGTGTTGATCTGACCATGTTTTTCCCCTCCTCATTAAACTCCCTACAGTATCTAGAAGAAAATGTAAATTCCTGTTTGGTTTTGATAACCCTTCAAGACTGGCCTCAACCAGTCTTTCCTGACTCATAGATTAGTTCTCTTCTTGGCTCCATGGTCTGGCCAGACTGACTGACTTTCTCCCTCTCCCTCTCCTTCCTTCTTCCCTTTTCTTCCTTTCTCAAACTTTAAACTCTGTCTTAGAATCAACATTAAGTATTGGTTCCAAGGCAGAAAAGTGGTAAGGGCTACACAACTAGGGTTAAATGATTTATCCAAGGTCGCTGAAGCACCTTGCTGTCCCGTTCTCTCATTTCATCTTAATAAATGTCTCAAATTGTCTCCATTTAAAACAGGCTAGTTTCTGTATATAGTCTACAATATAAGCATGTAGGACTCAAGTACTCCCACTGTGGTCAATTACAGATCACTGATAAAGTAGAAAATACTAAAGCTAATTGGCATTTCTGAATTGTGGCTGTGCACACTAGTTCTGAGTAGCTAAATGGCACAGTGGGCCTGAAGTTAGGAAGAATCATCTTCCTGAGTTAAAATCTGACCTGCGATTTCTTAGCAGTGTGACCCTGAGGAAGTCACAATCCTGTTTGTTTCAGTTTTATCATATGTAAAGTGAACTAGAGAAGGAAATGGCAAACCACTCCATTATCGTTGCAAGAAAACCTCAAATGGGGCCACAAAGGACTAGAGAAGACTGAAATGCTGAACAACAACCACAAGACACTATTTCTAGATGCAAAATAAGGACATGTTAGGAAATAAGCAGCCATTTTTGTTGGTTGGAAGTTTGCTTAGACCTAATTATGTCTGATATTTACTTCTGCTAATAGATCAAAAAATTAATATAATATAATATAATATAATATAATATAATATAATA
>NC_058133.1:359745924-359774213 GCF_016433145.1 Gracilinanus agilis
ATATATATATATATATACATACATACATATATGTATGTATATATATATATATATGCTACGTGTATATAAACATAACACACACATTTTAAAAGATAACTGAATTTCCTCAGAAAAAGAAACCAACTAGGGACAGAGTAATTAGGGGAAAAAATGCCTACTTAAATATAAGCTTTTTAGAACATGAATCATTTAGCTTTTTTCTTTGAATTCCTTCCTCTGAGCAGGATGCTTCCCAAATAGTAAATGCTTAATACATTTTTAAAAAATGAACTGGAGAAACTATGAATAGATTAACTTTAAAAAAACTTTTAGTAGGAGGTTTATAACCAAGCTGCAGCTAGGTGGTGCTATTCAAATCTAGCCTTACACACTTCCTGTCTGTGACACTGGGCGAGCCATTTAGCACTGTTTGCCTCAGTTTCCTCATCTGTGAAATGAGCTAGAGAAGGAAATGACAAACAGCTCCAGGATCTCTTTAAAGAAAACCCCAAATGGGGTCATAAAGAGTTCATACATGACTGAAAATGATTGAACAGCAAAGGCTTTTAACTAAGAGTCTATGAACTTTAATATATATTAATATATATTTGAATATATTACATATATTTAAAATGTTGTATATATGTGTATACACATACACATTTACTTTCTGTCTTAGAATAGATACTAAGTATAAGTTCTAAGTCAGAAGAGTGGTCAAGACCAGGCAATGGGAGTTAAGTGACTTGCACAGGGTCACCCAGCTAGGAAATGTCTAAGGCCAGATTTGAACCCTGGACCTCCTCTCTCCAGGACTGGCACTCTATCCACTGAGCCTCCCAGCTGCCCCTTAAAATATTTTGATAACTAAATTTAGGAGTTTTCTCCATAATTCCATTTATTTTATTTTATGCCTTTAAAAACGTTATTCTGTTAAAAGTTCCATAGAGCAAACTTCACTAGACTGCCAAAAGGGTTCATGACACACAAAAGGTTAAGAATTTCTGCTTTAGTTTAACAATTTCCATCTTATTTTCCTCTGAACAATTTGTTTTTCTTAACTTAAGATGGGCAATAGTTTGGAATAAGGTGGCTAAAGCTATTTATAAACAATCTCATTGAGAAGTGAGCAATAAAGACTGAAAAGGAATACTCACTAGGGATTACCCATCAATTGGGGAATGGCTGAGAAAGTTATAGTATATGATTGTAATGAAATACTGTTGTTCTGTAAGAAAAGATGAGCAGGGAAAGCTCAGAAAAACCTGGAAAGACTTACATGAAGCAGAGTGAAATAAGCAGAACCAGGAGAACATTGTACACAGTGACAAGAATATTGTACAATGCTATTCTCAGCAATACAATGATCTAAAATAATCCTAAAGGACGCAGGGGGGAAAAATGCCATAATGCCTCCCAGAAAAGAACTGATGGATTCTGAATCCAAAGCAAACTTTTTTCACTTTCTTTCTTAATTTTTTTCTGTTTGAGTTTCCTTTCACAAAAGGATTAATATGATATGGAAAAATATTTTACATGATTTTACATGTGAAATTTATATGAGATTGCTTACCATTTCTGCAGGGGCAGTGAGGAGTGAGAGGGGAAAAAAGAGGGAGGGAAAGCCTTTAAGACTCACAATTCTTTTTTTTTTTTTAAGACATCTTCATTTAGGGCTTTTTATTTGTTCAGAGAGATTTTATTTTTCTAATTGGTGATGGAATATTATTGTGCTATACGAAATGATAAGCAAGATGGTTTCAGAAAAAAAAAACCGGAAAGATCTGTAGGAACTGATGTAGAGCGAAATAAGCAGAACCAGGAGAACATCGTACACAGCAACAGCAATATTGTACAACAATCAGCTGTGAAAACTTGGCTACTCAAAACAATGCAATGATCTGGGACAGTCCTGAAAGACCTTTGATGGGGAATACAATCCACCTCCACAAAGAGAACTGTTGGAGTCTTTTTCACATCAGTGTATTTGCAATTTTATTTTGGGGTTTAGGCTATGTATGAGTTTTCTCTTACAAAAATGAACAATTGTTTTGCATGACAATTATTAAAAAAAGAGTAGAGTCAAGGAGCAGCTAGATGGCTCAGTGGATAGAAAGCCAAGCCTAGAGTCAGGAGGACCTGAATTCAAATTTGACCTTCCTAGCTATGTGAACCTGGGCAAGTCACTTAATGCCAACAGCCTAGCCCTTACTACTCTTCTGCCTTGGAACCAATACTTAGAATGGATTTAAAGACTTCTTAAGGTAAGGTATTTTTTTTTTAATGGAGTAGATTCTGAAGGGGGAGATGGAAATCAAAATATAAGGGGCTGACAAAAATGTGAATAGTGAGAAAATGGAAGTATTAGATGGAGATGACTGAAAATTAATTTAGTAGTGGAGAGGAGAGATGGGATGATAACTAGATAGCAGAGAGGAGTCAATGGAAGGCTTTGAAAAAGGTCTGATTGTATATGTAAGCAGGTAACAATAGTTCATTTATGTATAATGCTTTAAGATTCATAAAATGCTTTATATTCATTCTCTCATTTGATAGGCAGATGGGAAAGAGTTGGTGAAGATGCGATTAAAAACACATGAAAGGACAATTCCGAGGGACTCATGAGAAAGAATGATATCTGCATCCAGAGAAAGAACTGTGGGAGTAGAAACACCGAAGAAAAACATTTGCTTGATCACATGGTTTGATGGGAATGTGATTGGGGATGTAGACTCTAAATGATCACCCTAGTGCAAATATTAATAATCTAGAAATAGGTTTTGATCAATGATACATGTAAAACCCAGTGGAATTGCTCATTGGCACCAGGAGGAGGAGAGGGAAAGAATGTGAATCATGTAACCATGGGAAAATATTCTAAATTAATTTATTAAATAAGTAATAATTTAAAAACCACATGAAAGGGTAGAAACATACTTCGAGAGGAGATATTAGAGGCAAAATTCCAATGCAAGGAGGATATGGAATCAAGTAGAGATTAGATATAGTGAAAAGTGGGGAATGCCTTTGTGAACAGAGAGAAGGAAGAGTGGAATAGTAATACCCCCAGAGTCCCATCTTCAGGTCTGGAACAGTGTGTCACAGCCACACAGTTAATAAACATCTATTAAGCACCAACTGTGTATCAGGTGACATGTTAAGCACTGGAGGAATGAATGAGAAGAGTGGGAAAAGACCCTTTCTTTCAAGAAGCTTATAATCTCACATGGAAAGACAATATGCAAAAAGAAGATGAAAAGAGGTGCAAGGGTACCCCTGTGTATAGTTCAGTCCAAAAGAAATAGTGGAAAATGAAAAGAGGTTGGCCTGGGAGCTCTATTTCAGTGGAGGTTTTGTCAGGGGTTCTTTGCTTCACCTTCTAGACAGAGGGGTGCGGGGGTACTGAGGATTCAAGTGGCTGCTGTTAATCCTTTGCTTTTGAAGAGGACAAGTGACATCACAAGGTGATGGCTTGACTAGTGCATGAATTGAGTTGAAGTGAGGCAGAGTTGTTTCCAGAGGCATTGAAGTCCAGTGGCAAGACAAAAGTCAGCATGACTGGCCTTGGCCTCGGATACAATGGATGATCTTGGTGTCTTCAGCTTCTGACCAAGCCCAAGTGCTCCACAGTAACTGCTTCAGCCATCTTCATGCCATGGGAACAAATTATGCTCATCTGTCCATTCCACCAGGGAAGTGTTCACATGCTTAGGGATAGATATCCCTTTAACTCACCCACAGATTTGGGGCCTGCCAGTTATCCTCCACCTGGTTTAGTCTATCTGCTGAGATGTGGCCCCTGTACATGATATAGTTTCTTGGAGCATGGGTTGGGTGTCAGGTAGACACCAAAGATGGATGAACAGCCCTCACACCAGAGGTTCTAGTCCTCCTGAAACACTTCATGCACAATCAATATTACTGACATAAACAAAAGCTCTTTGGGTGACTCTCAATCATTTTTTAAGAGTATAAAGGGATTCTGTGACCCAAAAGTTTGAGAACCATTTATCAAATCTAGTCATATTCTATAGATGAACAGCAGAAGTGAAATGACTTGGCTAGTCACAACTCTTGAACAAAATACAGGAATAGAAAATAAAATCTTTACTCCTATTTCCATGACACCAAGCTGCTCAACACTCTCTCTAGGTCATAGATCTTGCGGATGAGATAGATCAGCATTTAACTCTCCCTTCCTAGATGTGTGAGATGCAGGGTAGCTCAGTGGATAGAGTGCTGGACCTGGCATCAGGAAGACCTGAATTCAAATCTGATTTCAGACATTTACTAGCTATATGACCCTCAGCAAGTCATTAACCCTGTTTGCCTCAGTTTCCTCATCTGTAAAATGAGCTGGACAAGGAGATGGCAGACCATACCAGTATCTTTGCCAAGAAAACCCTCTAAAAGGGTCATACAGAGTTGGAAACAACTGAAAATGAATAAACAAAAACTAAGTTTATGGCCCAGCCAAGAGTGGGCAAGGGAAATAATGTAAAGATTAATAAGGCTTGGATGCTGACCTTAGAAACTCATCTCTTGGACAGTGGTTGGGAGAGAAGCTTCTTCACCAAGACAGAGAGGAAGATGGAGAAAGATTTTCACTATGTGTGATAAGTAAAGCACTGTTGGGAAACCACTCTTGGCCATACTCTGGGACTCCCCCACACTAGAGGCAATCTTGATGTCTAGTTTCAGTACTCATCTTGCTCTTTCTGGACCCATGGAAACATTTATTGGAGAAACCAATGTATCCAAATAACATAGCCTAGAGAAAGATTCATTTTTGGTGGTTGCTGGAACCTACCCCTCTATTTCCTCTCAGTTCAATGTGTCAACATTCATTTTTTTTAACTTTTGTGCCTTTTTTCACTTTTTTGCCTTTTCTAGGAAAGTGACCCCCCCCTTGAAAGTTAAGGACTGACTATATATACAGGGAGATGGCATGGATCCAGGAAGATAAAAATAAATGGTTTTTTTTAATTTTAATAAATAATATAAATAATGACATCAAATTAATTAATAAAATAAAATAAAATAAATAATAGATAAATAAACCCAGATATCAAGATCACTAATTGTGTCTGCTAGCTGTAGTATCCTGGAGGACAACAAGGGGGTGCTATGTCCATGTCCCTCAAAACTGAGGAACTTTTGCAAGGCCCTTGCTGTGATGGGGGGATCCACTCTAGTAGGGCCTCTACCTTATATGGATCCTTATTTATTTCCTGTCGACCTGTTATGTGTTTCCAAAAATTTAGCTTCTCCTTGAAATGGTCTTTTTGCAACTATATAAATAACCAATGTTGACATAAGCACCAGGGGAAGGTCTAAATCAATACAGTATGCTGAGTAGAGCCCAAAGACTAAGTGAGAATATATTTAAGAACGCTGAGCCTTGTACCTCGCCCTTACTCAATCTATTAAGAGATCTTAAAATATCAAGTTTGTAAACTTTGCAAATATGGGGCTAAATTGTAGAAACCAAAGGGCTTTAGATTACATAAACTGGAAAGCAAATACTAGTTAACTCAATTGGTAGAATGTATGAGTTGAAAGGGAAGAAGGCTCAAAGAGATCCGGTGACCTTCCCAGGGTCACAGAACTAATAATGGCAGAGTTGGGATTTTGAGTGCAGGTCTCCTGACTGGGACAGACATCTCTGACATATACTTGGAAGGCCATCTTCTCTCCACCTCCCTCTCATTTCTACATCAGATTGTATGACGCTTGGGAGTCTGATTTAGTGAATACCACCATCCATGCTAGTAAGCAGGTTGCTTACTGACAATACAAGATACCAAACCCAGTTGATAAAGGCATTTAGGTTTCTATAGTTATAATGGAGCTATCACTTTCCACTCTTCTAATAAAATTAAAGCCCTCAAAACAAACATAAAACAAACAAGATGAATCCTGGCACTTGCCCTCTTCATTTGGAGAAGATCTGACTCTTGTGAATAGGGAGAAAGCCAATATACTGTCACAGGTTCCCCCAACAAAAAGCTTTCCACTTTTGTGGGAAATGTCCCAGAAGGGACCAAGTTGGAGAAGGATTATGATAAGGGTCTTAGAGGGAGGCTCATTCCCTATTGAGCCACTACCACCAAACTGTATCATGTGAAATTTAACAATAAGGTAAACTGAGGCAATTCTCTGCAAAAGATAACATTTATTAACAGTGATGAATGTAGTTGTCAAAAATGGGTTGCTGGTTTGTCTCAGTTTATGCCAAAGTCTTCAAGTTAAAGGTAAGTTCCCTTTTTACAGTTTTTGGGAAGACAGAACAAAGAACAGAACAGGGTAGGTGAAAGAATGGGATTGAAGGCAATGTGACTGGTTACAGAGCTGAGGTGCAGGAAACAATATGACTGGTTGAAAGTAATGGAGGCTAGCAACAACCCCTTCTTTCTCTCTTGAGACTAAGAAGTGCTCATTGAGTCCAAATGCAAGATAATAGCACAGACGTCCTTGAAAGATAACATGGTGGTTTGAAGATATCAGACCCAACTCCCTTGAGTTCGCATATACCCGCCAAGGTCAGTTAAGTTCCTTGAGGCAAGAAGAGATCAGTGATTACAAAGAAGTCTGTAGTTTTAAACAACTCATTACAGGCAGCTGAATTTTGAACCAAGTACAGACAAAGAACCATGACTTAAGCAGTTATAGGAACAATTAATTGAAAGGCAATTAATTGTAACTAGGATCAATAAGAAAATGATACAAGATCTGTACCAAAATATTTATAGAAACTCTTTTCATGGTGGCAAAGAACTAGAAACTGAAGTGCTGTCTATTAATTGGGGAATGGCTAAAAAAGTTGTGGTACACGATTGTAATGGAATACTTACTATAGTGTCATAAGAAATGATAAACGAGACAATCACATACACACAAAAACAACGGGAAGGATTTACATGAAGTGATGAAAAGAGAAATGAGCAGAACCAGGAGAACATTGTATACAGTTACAGCAATAAAGTACATAAAGCACAAGGATCAACTGCAAATAACCTAACTATTATCAGCAATGCAAGGATTCAGGGCAGCTCCAACAGACTTATGACAAAAAAGGCTATCCACCATCATAGAAGGAACTGATGGAGTCTGAATGAAGATTGAAGCATGTCATTCTTTACTTTATTTCCTCTATGAATTTTTCTCTAGTATTAAGCAATATGTTGTCTTCTTTCACAACATGGTAACCATGGGAATATGTATTATTTAATAACACATGTACAACCTATATCACAGTGCCTGCCATCTTGGGAAAGCGTGGAAGAGAGAGAAAGAATATGGATCACAAAATATCAGAAAACAATTGCAAAAAATTATATTGACATGTAAAAAAATTAAGTAAAATTTTTTTAAATGGAAAAAAGAAAATGATACTTGTGCAATTTAATCTTCTCAATCATGAGAGAGCTATCATTTCTCACTGTTCTTCAATAGAATAAGTAGAGAACTGGGTGACCTTTGTTCTGATGGTTCTGTTTCAGAAACTCTTACTGAAACACAGTCTCTATGCTCTTCAAAAAGTAGATCTGACCAAAGGAACCAATGGGGAAGGAGTATTTTAAGGGTTGTCATGTAGAAAGGGGGTTCATTAGATTTGTTTCCATTTGGCCTCAGAGAGCAGAACTAGGAGCAATGGATAGAAGTTATAAGGAGGTAAATTAAGGCACATGGAAGGAAAAACATCCTAACAGAGTTTTCCAAAAATGGAATTGGCTGTACCTTTGTAGGTTTCTTCATAGAAGCTGGATGTCCAATTGTTGGATGCATTTTAATGGGGAATTCTTTTTTGGGAATGGGTTGAATTAAGTAGCCACTGAGGTCTCTATTATATAAAATGATACCATGGAATTCCCTCACCCAGAGTAGAATAGTTGGTAAGTTGGATCAAGGATGCGCTCTATCCAGGGTAAATTTTTTTCACCTCTTACCTTCTGCCTTGGTTCCATGTATTGGTTCCAAGGCAGAGGAGTGGTAAGGGCCAGGCAAAGGAAGTTAAATGACTTGCCCAGGGTCACATAGCTAGGAAGTGTCTGAGGCCAGACTAGCTGCCCCCTCCAGGGTAGTATTTTGAGCTGGGTGGCAAGAGTTGCTCATCCACAGGAAATGTGACATAGCAGTCAGACCTAGAAAACGTAGAAGGGACAGCTTGCAGCTTTGGACAGGATTGAAGGCAAGACCTGATTCAAGCACTTTGCTAGCCAGATCAACACAGGTAAGTCTGGGGCTACCTGCATCTGCCTGACTTTACTCATCCCCAAAGGGGGCAGCTAAATCTTTCAACAAGTGACCCATCAAAGCAAAGAGTCCACAACAAATCCTATTTCCAGGTGTCAAAGGAGCCAATGGAGTAGTCTGTGTCAATTTTTTGCTCCTGCCTGAGGTAGGTAGTGAATCTGGTAGCTGACAATTTCTGATCAAAGAGACCAAGATTCAAAGAGTTCTGGTAGAAAAGTCTCCATATTATCAAATGGGTCAATTTCCCATGAGGTGGAGGTAGCCCATTAAGGAGCCTGTCCTGATAAGGGCCATCTTGGTTTGTATTATGGAAAGTCTCAGAGGCAACATATAAAGATTATTCATTGGGCCACATAAACCCTGGGAGGTTCTCCATGTCATTAGAGGAAGAAATCTGGAGACTTCTTCTGTGGCTAGAAGGCAAATCTGCTAAGTCCACCCTCTACTTGGAGGCAATCTTTGATGTCCAAAAAGACCATGAAAACTTCCTACAAGCCCCTGAAAAGTTCCCTTGGAGCCCATGCTTTGCCACAGCATCCTGGCCTGGCAACTCCAGGGCTAGAAGACTTACAAAGTGTCAAGAGGCTCCACTTTTATCTGTGTCAAGGACAGGGCTATTGGTGGAAATATTGATTATAGTGCCTGAGGAGGAGAACCCTTCTGGAGAAAAAGGTGTACTCCAAGTCAAGATTTTAGAAGATAAATTGAATGAGGCTGTGCCGGGTCAAGTCAGAATTCATTCCTGGGATTCCAAGATGGGATGGGGAGTAAGTAATCATTGGAGGAGCAGGTCAGCACGGAATATATCAAGGAACCATTACCAAAGGAGCAATGCTAGGTATCAATAAAATTATAGTTTGTCTCATGCAATTTAATTGCCTGAGATGGCAGGCTTTTATGGTGGCACTCCCTTTCTCCAATTAATAGCGCAGACTATCTGGCAAGAATAGGTATTCAGGAAAGAGAATTTTAGAATACTAGTTGATTAATGAAAGAACTACTTAAATATTTTAATATCCAGCAAGTCCATAAATGTTCTGATAAATGTTTAACAACTGACTCCAAAAAATGTATGTATTACATGCTTTTAAGCTTAATCTTCATTATTAACATTTTTCCAATATTTTTTAAATTCTAGACTATCGACAAGATAGCCCTGATTTATAGTAAAAATTTCTAGGGTGTAGATACTCACACAAAAAAATTTAACAGCACTTCCCTGGGCAAATCCATTAAGACGGTAGGATATTATTTAAACTTCACTTATTCCTTGATTGTCTGAGTTCCATCTTAGCTCAGTAGGACACTATGCTAGGCAGCATTATTTGCTAACAACATTTGCTTATTTAAGACTGGGTCAGGGGCAGCTGGGTAGCTCAGTGGATTGAGAGCCAGGCCTAGAGATGGTAGGTCCTAGGTTCAAATCTGGCCTCAGACACTTCCCAGCTGTGTGAACCCTGGGCAAGTCACTTAACCTGCCTACCCTTACCACTCTTCTGCCTTGGAGCCAATACACAGTATTGACTCCAAGATGGAAGGTAAGGGTTTAAAAAAATAAAAAAATTAAAAAAAATAAAAAAGACTGGGTCTCCTGATTTTGTCCAGGCTGTAAGTGAAGTAACCACCAGCCTCTGGAATTCTAAGGGTACACCATCAAACTGGTAGCTTTGTTAAGAAAAATTCTAGGAGGCAGCTAGGTGGCTTAGTGGATTGGGAGCCTGGAGATAGGAGGCATTTGGTTCAAATCTGACCTCAGACACTTCCTAGCTGTGTGCCCCTGGGCAAGTCACTTAACAACCCCTTACTCCATTACCTAGCCCTTCCTACTCTTCTGACCTGGAACCAATCATAGTATGAATTCTAAGACAGAAGATAAGGGTTTTAAAAGAAAAGAGAAATTCTAGATTACATTAAATGAAAGTAACAGTAGAAAGAAGATATCAAGGCTAGAAATTGAGCAAGTCAAAGCATCTTTGCCCATTAACTTCGAGGACAAGGCATATAATTCAGCCTTGGTGAGGCAGGCACAAAAAAAACCCATAAAGATATCTATCAGTGAAGTATCTAAACCTTTATATAAATTTATATGTTTACATTTAAATTAATAAATGAAAAGCAAAAGGAGAAGCAGCAGCTAAATGGCACAATGAATAGAATTCGGGGCCTGAAGTCAGAAAGACATCTTCTTGAGTTCAAATCTGGCTTCCTACAATTACTGGCTGAGTGAGCCTGGGCAAATCACTTAACTCTTTTGACTCAGTTTTCTTATCTATAAACTGAACTGGAGAAGGAAATGACAAACCACTTCAGTATCTTTGCCAAGAAAATCCCAAATGGAGTCACAGGAATTGGACACGACTGAAAATAATTGAACAACAACAAATTTACTTAGAGTATCTCATTCCAGAATGTCCAGTTGGCCTAATATGGTCCTTTGGGATATCTGCACTTTAAATGAATTTAGTAAAACCAATAAATCAGCAATATTGTTGGCTCTCACTCTAAGAAGGCTTCAGAAGAACAGGAGCCAGGAGCTGGACGTTCCAATTCTGAAAGGCTGCTATACTTTAGAGATGAGGCAGTGCGGTGCCAGCTCTATCACTCACAGCCAATGTGACCTTGGAAAAGAATAATAATAATAACTAACATTTATATTTTGCTATTCTCCTTGTAAGATGTTCTCGTCTAGTTGTTTTCAGTCGTGTCTGACTCTTCATGACCCCAGCTGGGGTTTTCCTAATGCCAAACTTTGAACTCAAGAAGATGAATCTTTCTGACTCCAGGCCCAGAACTCTATCCATTGTACCATCTCGCTGCCTTAAAACATTTTTATAGCACTTACTTTATGCCAGATATTGTGCTAAGCACTTCTATGACTTTATCTCATGCCATCCTCAGAACAGTACCTGGGAAGTAGGTTCTATTATTACTCCCATTTCTCCAGATGAGAAACCTGGAGTAAACAGAGTTCAAGTGACTTGTTCAGGGCCATACAGTTAGTAAGTATCTGAGTTCAATTTGAATTTAGATCTTCCTGACTCTGTGCCTGATGGAAAAGTCAGTAACCTCTTTCTGCCTCAGTTTCCTCATCTTCAAAACGCAAGAAAGGGAGTTGAAATAGATGGTCTTGAAAGTTCCTTTTAAATCTATGACCTAATTATAATGCCATTTTAAGTTTCTCAAGGACAGAAGTTGTCATCTAATTGCCATTTTCTATTCCCTAAAGCACCTAATACCATTAATGTGCATATTGCAGGCATTCAATAAATGTTTCTGCATTAATGAAGAATAAGTATCAGTGATGCAGGACTCCATTATACCCTTAAAAAAACCCAGACACAACTTGCCTTAGAATTTTTCAAGTAATTGGACACATAATCTGAAGTAAGTGCTTGATAAAGTGTTAGGGGCTTAAAGTCCTTATAACCCCATTTCTTATAGGCCCATTTCTGCAAACAGCCTTCATTGCCCAAAAGTTGATCATTAATAAAACACATCACAGTGGAAGGATATTGCCATGTTTCACCCTTGAGTTCCTGTAAAGGAAAAGAAAAAAAAATTCATGAGTGGAAAAATTGTTATTAGATCCTTAAATAAGAATTCATGATTAGATGAAGTATGATTTAACTTAATCCCTATACACAAAATCTTTTGTTTTTCCATGTTTCAAAATTTTGCTCTTTTGTATTTATTTACTTATTTTTCTTATTTTTAAATTTTTTCCATGGTTACATGATTCATGTTTTCTCCCTTCCCTCTTTTCTCCCTACTCCTGGAGTTGACAAGCAATTCCACTGGGCTATTTCCATATTATTCATTTTTATAATAATCTTTTAAAACCAAACCCCCAAATCATATACCCACATAAACAAGTGATAAATCATGTTTTCTTCTGGATTTCTACCATCATTGTTCTTTCTCTAGATGTGAATATCATTCTTTCTCATAAGTCCCTCAGCATTGTCCTATTTCATTGCATTGCTTTTAGTAGCAGAGTCGGTTACATTTGATCGTCCCACAATGTTTTAGTTATTGTGTATAATGTTCTCCTGGTCCTGCTTATTTCACTCCACATCAGTTCAAGGAGGTCTTTCCAGTTCTTATAGAAACCAATCAATTCATCATTTCTTATAGTACAATAGTATTCCATTACTATCATATACCACTAATTGTTCAGGCATTCCTCAATCAAGGGACATTCCCTCATTTTCCAAATTTTTGCTGCCAAAAAAAAAGTACAGCTATAAATATTTTTGTACAAACAAATCCTTTCCCTTTTTTTTAATCCCTTTGGGATACAAACCTAGTAGTGGTATTGCTAGATCAAAAAGCATGCATACTTTTAAAGCCCTTTGGGCATAATTCCAAATTGCTGTTGGATCAATTCACAAATCTATCAGTGAAGCACAATGTCCCAATTTTGCCACACCCCCTCCAATATTCATTATTTTCCTTTTTTGTCATTCTGGCCACTCTGCTAGGTGTGAAGTAGTAACTCAGAGTTGTTTTGATCTGCATTTCTCTAATCAGGAGGGATTTAGAACATTTTTTCATATGATTATTGATAGTTTTTATTTCTTCATCTGAAAACTGCCTATTCATATCCCTTGACCATTTGTTAATTGGGGAATGATATGATTTTAATTTTAAAATTAATTTGACTTAGTTCTTTATATATTTGAGAAATTAGACCTTTGTCAGATAAATTTGTTATAAAATTTCCATCCAGTTTGTTGCTTTCTTTCTTTCTAATTTTGGTTGTATTGGTTTTGTTTGTACAAACCATTTTTAATTTAATATACTCAAAATTATTCATTTTACATCTTATAATGTTCTTTATCTCTTGCTGGGTCTTAAATTCTTCCCTTCTCCATAGATCTGACAGGTATATTATTCCATGTTCTCCTAATTTACTTATAATAACACTATGTTTAAGTCATTTACCCATTTTGAACTTATCTTGGTATAGGGTGTGAGATATTGCTCTGAACCTAATTTTTGCCATACTGTTTTCCAATTTTCCCAGCAGTTTTTGTCAAATAGTGAGTTCTTACCCCAAAAGCTGGGATCTTTGAGTTTATCGAATACTAGATTGCTGAGGTCATTTCTCCCAGTCTAAATTTTGCTCTTTTGGGGGGGAAATGCAATATTTGGAGGGCTATTTTAGGCATGCTTATCCAAAACAATTTTATTTTGTATTATTCTAAATCAGAACCATTTCTAACTTAGAGAAATGTGTAAACTAGCAAAGCCCATCCATATTTTTTGTACATCTCTCTTTACTTGAAAAGCTGAAGTTAAGTTATAGAGATCTTGAATAAAGAAAAAGGTCATTTGTTTAAATGCTGTTCTCAAATAGTAACTTCAAGTTCCTTCCTTGCCTACTCTTCTCAAGGGGGACCCCTTCATAGAGATTTCTTAATGAAGAACGGTGGGTCACAATTCAGTCCCTTTGGGGAACACCAGAAGCCTAGGGAATTAGCCACGTAAGAGGTGTTTTTTTTTTTCAGTTTAATTTTGAGTTTGGATTTATTAGTCATCTCTAAGGAGAGGAAGGAGGGAGCCACATCCTGAAAGGGCTTTTAGGCCAGAGAAATATTATTAACATATTTAGGTGAAATACAAAGGAAAGTTTTTAATATGCTTCCAAAGCCCTTGTAGTAGTTTAAAAAACACAGTCAAGAGTTTTACCTAATAGGATTGAGGGATTTAAAAGCCTAGCTAGTAGTTTCAATGAACTTCTGTTTTCTACAAAAGAATGAAGTTTGAGTGGATTATCTAGTCCACACATAACATTCTTGTTATTCCTCATATTAATTTGAGAACAAAATGAAGTCACTAGCAACTTCTGAAGTTGGAAATTTTAACCATTTCACACTTTGGAAGCGGTTAAAGGCTAGTCCTTTTGATGAAGGCAAGAAACAGGTGGGTCCAGGGAAGGGAGGCACCATTTTAGAGGGAAACTCAGAGCAGGTTCTATTGTTATTTTATTAAGGAAAAGGATGTACACTGGAGACTAAAACATTTTGTGAGGATGTTATTATATAAATCCAAAATGTCAGTGAATGATACTCTTAGAAGTGCCAAAGGCAATCCCTTGCGAATAAGTCAACAAGCATAGATGCCAGGCACTGTTCTAAGCCCTGGAGAAACAAAAACAAGAACAATTCTTGCCTACAAGGAAGTTATAGATCAATGAAGGAGACATCATGGAAACAATTACGTACAAAATAAGATGTAGACTGAATAAACTGGAGATAATCTCAGAGGGTGGGCACCAGTATTTAGGGGGATCAAGAAAGACTTCTTGTAGAAGGGGGGAGATTTTATTTTACTTCATTTTTAAACCCTTACCTTCTTTCAGCATCAGTTCTAAGACAGAAAAGGGGAAGGGCTAGGCAATTGGGGCTAAGCGGTTTGCCCAGGGTCACACAGCTAGGAAGTATCTGAGGTCGAATTTGAGCCCAGTTCTTCCCAACTCCAGATACGGTGTTCTATCTACAGTGTCACCTAGTTGTCCTCTAAGGCAGAGACTCGTTTAAATGAAAGATCTCTCACACAGGGTAAAGCCTTCATCACCACCAATAAGGAGAGGGTCCAATAGCAATGGACTTTGGGACAGGGGCTATATTAACATTTTGTTTAAAAGTCTAACACTGGGGAGAGCTAGGTAGCATAGTGGCTAGAGCACAAAGCCTGGAGTCAGGAGGATCCAAGTTCAAATATGATCTCACTTCCTAGCTGTGTGACCCTAGGCCAGTCACTTAACCCCAACTGCCTAGCCCTTACTACTCTTCTGCCTTGGAACTGATACTTAGCATCAATTCTAAGACAGACAGTAACATATTTGTTTTTTTAAAGAAAAGATATATACAGGATGAATTGGGGGTAGTCTTAAGAGGGAGGCACTAAGATTAAGAAAGATAGGAAAGGCATCTTGTAGAAAATAGGACTTTAACTGAGACTTAAAAGAAATCAGATGGTTGAAATGAGGAATGAGGTTCCAGGTATTGGGAACAATTAGTAAAAACATTCTTAGCTGAGAGTCTTGTATGGGGAACAGCAAAGATCCCAGTAGTCACTGGATCACCTGGCGGGACACTGAGGGGAGTAGGATGGTGGTGGTTGCTGTCCTTCATTCTTGAAAAGGACCAAAATGTCATTATGGTGATGAGTTCTGACTTCTGCATAACCTGGATTTAAGTGAGCCAGGGTTGCACGAGTCATTAGCCTCATTCTCTTCCAGAGACATTGAAGTCTAGTGGCAAGCCAGAAGTCTGGGATGGCTGGCGATGCAGTAGATGGATAACTTTGGTAACTTTGATGTCTGACCAAGCTCTGAGCTCTGCACATCTCCTGCTTAAGGCACTTTCATGGCCATTGGAACAAAATTTTCTCATCTATCCATTCCGCCAGGAGCCTTCAACTTGGTTTATTTAGCTTGCTTGCTGGGATGTTTGTTTTGTTTTTTTCAATGTGGCCACTATGCCCAATATAGCTTCTTAGGAGTAATACATAAGATGACTGGAAAGGTAGGAAGGGCCAGGCTATGAAGAGTTTTAAAAGCCAAAAAGAGGATTTTCTATTTGATCCCAAAAGTAAGAGGGAAACAGTGGAGTTTTCTGAAGTGGGGATGAAATGGTCAGACCTATGCTTCAGGAACATTGATAGACAGCTAAAAGAAACCTTCAAAGTCTTGCCCAGCCCTCTCTTTTTAACAATAAAGATGAAGTAAGTAGGCCAGGGCCATACTCATTTGAAGTAGGAAGGCTCTGAACTCCAGGTCCAACACTCTTTTTACTCACTAAGGGAGAGATGCTGAAGATTCAAGGCCTATTATCCCTTTTGAGGGGGCAGGATCCCCACCAGTAAGATAACTCAGAACTGTCTTTGCCACAATGAAAAGCTATTAGAAGAGGGGGACTAGTCTTAATTCACTGGGAGTATTCAGGACTGGGCAAATATCTTTGAAGTTAAATTCTGTCATTTAATGAGGCAAGTCTTGTCTCTATCTCTGTGGCTTGCTTCTGGAGACATGGAGGATTGTAGCCTCAAATTAGAGATCCAGTATACTAATTTTAAATTTATTCGCACCACTAAATTGTTGAATTTTTGAGTTCTATAGCCTTTATTGTTCTCCCCCCTCTTTTCTCCACTGGCTTGTTAAACTTTCCAGTTTCTGTCCTAAGCCACTGATTTTTTTAAATTAAGCACTCTAATTCTATTCTATTCTTTGTGGTATCTGATGTGAACTAGAAAGACCTCCAGGAATTGATGCAGAGTGAAAGGAGCAGAACCAGGAGAACGTGGTACACAGAGACTGATACACTGTGGCACAATTGAACTTGAATTGAATAATGGACCTCTCTACTAGTAGCAATCTAGGACAACTCTGAGGGACTTATGAGAAAGAACACTATCCACATCCAGAGAAAGAACTGTGGGAGTAGAAACACAGAAGAAAAGCATTTCTTGATCACATGGCTTGAAAGGGAAATAATAATTAAAATGGGTTTGACAAATAGAAGAATTTTAAAAATTGTTGTGGTTGCCATTTACAAAAATTAACTCTTTTTTTTAAGCCCTTAACTTCTGTGTATTGGCTCCTTGGTGGAAGTGGTAAGGGTGGGCAATGGGGGTAAAGTGACTTGCCCAGGGTCACACAGCTGGGAAGTGTCTGAGGCCAGATTTGAACCTAGGACCTCCATATTCTCTAGGCCTGACTGAGCTACCCAGCTGCCCCCTAAAAATTAACTCTTAAGTCACAATGCTGTTAGTAGCTTTATTACAGCAAGATAGCAAATGGGGGAAATGTAGGAAGGAGGCAGAAAATATTGCCTAGCTAAATACCCTAAGTCCAGATCCAGGTGCCTCCAGCCTAAAGAGAGTGTCCCACCAAAGATAGGAGAAGAGTCAAAGAGCCAGTGTGTCTGGCTCCTTTTGCTCTGCATCAATTCCTGGAGGTCTTTCCAGTTCACATGGAATTCTTCTAGTTCATAATTCCTTTCAGCCCAATAGTATTCCATCACCATCAGATACCACAATTTGTTCAGCCATTCCCCAATCAAAGGGTATCCTTTCATTTTCCAATTTTTTGCCATCACAAAGAATGTGGCTATAAATACTTTTGTACATATATTTTTTCCTATTATCTCTTTGGGGTACAAACCCAGCAGTGGTTTGACTGGAAAAAAGGGCAGACAGACTTTTAGAGTCCTTAGGGCATAATTCCAAATTGCCTTCTAGAATGGCTAGAATAACTCACAACTCCACCAGCACTGTATTAGTGTCCTTTAGTGTCCCAATTTTGCCACATCCCCTCCAACATTTATTACCTTCCTTTGCTGTCATGTTAGCCAAACTGCTAGGTGTGAGGTGGTACCTCAGAGTTGTTTTGATTGGCATTTCTCTAATTATAAGAGATTTAGAACACTTTTTCATGTGCTTATTGATAGTTTTGTTTTCTTTATCTGAAAATTGCCTATTCATGTCCCTTGCCCATTTACCAATTGGGGAATCGCTTGTTTTTTTGTATAATTGATATAGCTCCTTATAAATTTGAGTAATTAGACCAGTGGTTCCCAAACTTTTTTGGCCTACCGCCCCCTTTCCAGAAAAAATATTACTTAGCGCTCCCAGGAAATTATGAAACTATTTATTGAACTCAGAATAGAATGTAATACAAAAAAAGTGTGGCCATCACCGCCTCCCTGGATCACTGAAGCACCCACCAGGGGGCAGTGGCACCCACTTTGGGAATCACTGAATTAGACCTTTGTCAGAGGTTTTTGTTATAAAGATTTTTTTTTCTCAATTTGTTGCTTCCCTTCTAATTTTGGTTGCATTGGTTTTATTTGTGTAAAACCTTTTTAAGTTGATATAATCAAAATTATTTATTTTACACTTTGTAATATTCTCTGTCTCTTGCTTGGTCTTAAAATCTTTCCTTTCCCATAGATCTGACTGGTATACTATTATTTGTTCACTTAATTTACTTATAGTTTCCTTCTCTCTTGTTTTCAATAGGAATAGATATTGTATTTTGTCAAAGGCTTTTCTGTATCTATTGAGAAAAGATATGATTTCTATATTAGTTTGGTAACTGATATGGTCAATTATGCAGATGATTTTCCTGCTATTAAATCAGCACTGAATTCCTGGTACAAATCCCACCTAGTCATAATGATTAATCCTTGTGACACATTGATGTAGTCTCTTTTTAGTATTTTATTTAAGATTTTTGTATCAATGTTCATTAGAGAAATGGGTCTGTAATGCTCTTTCTCTGTTTTTGGTCTTCCTGGATTAGGTATCGGTACCATATTTGTGTCATAAAAAGAATTTGGTAAGATTCCTACTTTGCTTATTTTGCCATATAGTTTGTATAGTATTGGGAATTAATTGTTCTTTAAATGTTTGATAGAATTCACTTGTGAATCCATCTGGCCCTGGGGATTTTTTCTTGGGGAGCTCATTTATGGCTTGTTGAATTTCTTTTTCAGAGATGGGATTATTTAAGTATTCTATTTCCTCTTCTGTTAATCTGGGCAATTTATATTTTTGTAAATATTCATCTATTTCACCTAGATTGTCAGATTTATTGTCATAAAATTGAGCCAAAATCTGTTTTTAAGATCTAATTAACCCAGGAGCATCTATGAGGCTCAATGGATAAAGCCAGGCCTAGAGATAAGGGTTCAAATCTAGCCTCAGATACTTCCTAGCTGTGAGATGTTGAGCACATCACTTACACTACTTTGCCTAATCTTTTCTTCTATCTTGGAACTGATACTTAGTATTGATTCTAAGATGGAAGGTAAGGGTTTAAAAAAAAATCAAATAAACCCAATCACATTTAGGGAGGACTGATACATGACTGATAAAGCTGGATTTTAATAAGATCCAAAGTCAAAAGTCAAATAAATTAAAATTCATGAAAACTGGATTTCCAAGAATAAATATATGCAGTTGACAGGGAAAAGATGTGACACTACTATAAATGACAGGAAAGAGACACATACTGTAGTACATATCATAGATAGAATTTAATGATGATCAAAGTAGATTTTAAAAAGGAAAGCAAAGTAACTCAGCACAGGAGTGGGAACTGTTCTGAAATGCTAACCCCCAAATAATTTTTAACAATGTATTTTTTTTCTTCTGGGAGATTCCTAGCAATGCCATTTCAGACCTTCTTAGGGGAGAGATGTGTCTGAGAGCACAGAGTGGGGTGTGGAGACTATCTGGATTCCGACATCTCTCTAACCTAGAAATGGCTTGGATTAAAAATGTCAGATACAATTATTTCTGGCAGACTTGTGTCTACAGAATAGTGTAATACTAATATTTTTTTTTCTTCATCACCAAGGTGACAGTACCCTTGTACTTTGCCTTCAGAGTATCGTGTTCAGTTTGGGGTGCCATATTTTAGGAAGGACATTAAATCTACAGAGATCATCTAAGAGGCTGTTACTGCAGGGAAGGAATGGAGAAGATCATTCGTTTATAGCATTAGTTTGGAAAGTCCAGTGAGGAAAGAGAGTTTTAGGAGCAGGCAAAACCTCAGATGGGGCAGCTAGGTGGTACAGTGGAGAGTGTACCAGACCTGGACTTGGAAAGATTCATCTTCCCAAGATTAAATCCAGCCTTAGACATCTACTAGCTATGTGACCCTGGGCAAGTCATTTAACCCAGTTTGCCTAGTCCTTGCCCCCTCTCTCTTAGAATTGTTACTAAGACAGAAAGGAAGGGTTAAAAAAAAAAAAGCCGTTTGCCTCAGTTTCCTCATCTATAAAATGAACTGGAGAAAGAAATGGTGAACCCCTCTAGTATCTTTGCCAAGAAAATCCCAAAAGGGGCATGAAGAATCAGACACAACTGAATAACAACACAAGCCTCCGATGAGCAGAAACCCAGGTGTGCAAGAGAAGCTGATGAGACTTCTGGGAGGGCCCTTGTCTCCACTAGGCACTGAAGGGAGGAGAGAAAAATCCACAGGAAGAAAAGACACCAATAGAACTGCTTTGAAGCAGCAAACACATTGCCTAGGGGCACTAGGAATCATGTTAGAGAAGAACTAAAATGCCCAACAGCTATGATTGATGCACATCAGCTGCCACCTGACCGACTCACTCAACTCAAAACAATCCATGGGATCAGCTGGGAAAACCTTGGTGGATGAGGATCTCAGGAAGGAGCAGAGGCCATTGGCACTCTGGCACTGATTTCCCCAAGGCTACCTGCACAGGCCCAGAAGCTGGGGAGGCAGCGAGGCTTGAAATAGGAGGAGAGGAAGATGGGCATTAAAAGGGGCTGAGAAAGATAACACCTGAGCTGGAAGCGGGACGAGGGCACATCCAGCCACCCTGCAGCGGTTCCCCCACATCTGGGTTCCCCCATGCACTCGGTGAGGAGCGGGCGTGCTGGGGGATAGGGCTCTGGTCCTTCATGATGGTTCTCCCCTGGACAAGTGGGCCTCTTCCTTCCTTGCCAGTCATCTTACAACAGACTTCCCTCCACAAATGCCTCCTTCCTGTCCCTCCCACATGATACTTCATCTCCTGACCTTGCCTTTTTTTTTTTTTCCTAGACAAACAGCCTTTTCTGTCTCAGTAACCCTCTAACAGAGCAGGGAGGGGCAAGGCAGATGGCAGGAAGTGACTAGCCCAAGGTCACCAGCTAGGAAGCGCCTCAGGCCAGCTTTGTTGCCATTCTACCTCACTGCCCCTGTGTCTGTGCCTTCCTTGCCTTTTCAGTGGGGATCCTCTGCCTGCAGTTATACTCCCCCTCGTCCCCTAAGAGCAATTCCCACCCATGAACCCCCTCTTACTGCTACCATATCCCTCTGAGATGATTTTCCATCTTCTTTCTATATCTCTAGTGCATGTACATAGTAGTCTGCATGCTAGTGAGCTCCCTGAGGGCAGGAACTGTGTTTTTTGCCTTTATTTTCTATCTCTAGCCCTTAGTGGATTGCTCAGCACATAGTCAAATGCCTAATAAATGCTTATTGACCAGAGAGAAGCTATCATTGCTTTTAGTTGAGTCCAATTCTCCAGGACCCTATTTGGGTCTTTCTTGGCAAAGACCCTGGAGTATTTGCTATTTCCTTCTCCAGCACATTTTACAGATAAGGGAACTAAGGCAAACAGAGTGAAGTGACCTGCCCAGGGCCACACAGCTAGTAAGTGTCTGGGGTCAGATTTGAACTCAGGAAGAGGAGTCTTCAGCCCAGAACTTTTTCCACTGCACCATCCCACTGAACCTGTGAGAGTAGAGAGTGTTTAATTTTTGCCACTGTGTTCCCAGTACTTGGCACAGTACTTTGTACCAGAGTAGACCCTTGATCAATGCTTTGTTGCTTGATTAAATGGACAAATCTCACCCCCAAAGGGTGAGCATGAGGAGTATGGGGCCTCTGTAACTGAGAGCTCACCTTCTGGCGAGTGTCGGGGTGCTAGCCACATCCCTTTCTCACTCATCTCTGTATGAGGCTTGCTACTACGTCGATTCAATGTTTTCAAGGCCTGGCACAGCTAACGCCCCTAAGAGGCTAAGGGACCAAGTGCTATAGGGCTCATTCTGAGTCTGTTCAGACTGAATGGAAGCAATAAACCAGACCCAGGCCTTCTCAGTCAACATACGTTCTGGCAGAGTTTGAAGACAAATGAATGACTACTAACTATAATTCCTATCAAAGTAGCACAAATGGAGGAAGCTAGGTGGCTCAGTGAATAGACAGTAAGGCTTGGAGAAGGGAGGTCCTGGGTTCAAATCTGCTATCAGACACTTCCTAGCTTGGGCAAGACACTTGACCCCATTATCTAGCCCTTACTGTTTACAGTATTGATTCTATGATGGACGATAAGGGCTAAAAACAGTAGCATGATTATTACTATAAATTATAATCATCATCATCATCAATTAGCATTCATTGACATATTGGACAAATTGGGTCTTACCTTTATTCGTCTCTGCCCAGAACAAAGGCCTACAAATATTTTACTTCTTCACATCAGCCTGATGGAAATAACTTGGAAAGAATATGAATTAACAGCAACATGTGAGTATAAAAAGGGTTATCCTTTCAGTCTTTCTAAATCAACTCTAAATAGAAGTAATTAAGATAAACAACATTATTAGAAAAAAAGTTTTAAAAGTACCCGTTTTTTCTCTCGTAGAAATTCATACCATGCAAATTCATGAAGAGGAACCATTATAGGGTCTTTAAACTTGTCTGAATTAGCCAACTTCAGAGCCTAGGTTTTAAAATGAGAGAAATATTATTTCAGCGACTCCGCTCTTAAGATATAAATGATTTCCTCCACATTTTATATTATTTCACGTAAGTCTTACATAATTCATTGTCTGCTTACAGTAGGCTCATGTTAATGGTTTTATGATCTGTTTATGATTCTTTTAGTACAAATTTCTCTTTAATTTCCATTGAACTTATTCCATAGGCACTTGTCACAAGACAACGTAAAAGAAAAAAAAATTTGTAAAACAATTGTAAATCCCTGGTAAACTGGGAAGTTATCAAATAAAGTAGGCCAAAATGGATTTTTTGTGATTTTTCTGAAATTCTAGAAGTACGTCTACATTGATGACTTCTGCCTATGAATATATAATATCTAGATATTTCAAAGACAGGGGGTACCAAAAAAAAAGGCAAATAAGAAATCCCTATAATCATGACCTTTTTATCCTCCTAGCAAAATTTGGAAACTGAGATGTACATGAAGGAAACTGAAATATATTGATTACTTAGGTGTTTTTTGAAAGTTCTAGTTAAGTTTTTGAACAATGATACACATATAACCCAGTGGAATTGCTCAATAACTCAGGGAGTGGGGAGGGAAAGAACATGAATCATGTAACCATGGAAAAAATATTCTAAATTAATTTGAAAAAAGTTCTATTTATAGATCATTACTTTTTTAGTGGAGGAACATAAATTTATTATTGACAACTTGGTTTTCTTATAAACATAAAGTTCAATTCAACAACCATTTATGAAGCTTATATATAGTATGTATAAGATACTAAGTAAGCCTCTAGGACCTGATTTCAAGGAGCTTACTATCTAAGAGGAGGAAGGAATGATATTAAGAGACAATTCCTTCAGAGTAGATGGATCAGTGGATTGAGTATCAGGACTTGAGATGGGAGGTCTTGGGTTCAAATTGGCCTCAGATACTTCCTGGGCAAGTCACTTCACTAACCACATTGCCTAGCCCCCTTAACTGCTCTTCTGCCTTGGAGCCAATACATAGTATTGATTCTAACGCAAAAGGTTAGGGTTTAAAAAAAAAGAATTCATTCACTTAAGACTATAACTCCATATTTGTTAAGTGAAATTTTTTTAACAGATCTTAATTTTTGTTACAACTGGAGGCAGAAACTGATGAAATTCAAGGAAATACGTTTTTTATGCTGGCAAAAACCTTAAAAACATGAAAAATCAACACTATAGTATAGCAAAGAAAGTTATTATTTCCTTGAGTTAGTGTTCTCTACAATGTCTAGAAATTCTAGAAAAGTCTTATTTTGGGAAAAGAACCAAAAAAGAGTGGGGGGGGCAAGGAGGGTGAGGAGGACCCCCAAAGTGAATGAACTCAAGCTTTTACTGAATATAGGACTCTACAAACATACTTAGGTCCTTCTAATTTCAAAAATGTCGTCACCCTTTTATTGCTTATAAGAAGCAGAGGCTGCGTCTTTGTTGCCCTTATTGGTTATATGCACCCAAAATGTCCAAAACTGAACTTCTCTTCCCCCCCTTCCCAATCCTCCTCCCCTCCAAGTTTCCCTATTACTGTCAAATACACCACTACATAGACGGGCTGGAGAAGGAAACAGCAAACTATTCCAGTATCTTTGCCAAGAAAACCCCGAAATTGGGTGATGAAGAACTGGATGTAACTGAAAAAACAACTGAATAGCAACAAAACACTATTTTCCAGGTCACCAAGCTCAAAGACTAGATATCATCATGACCTTTCCCTCTTGCTCCCCCAGAATCCAGTCTGTGGTTGAGGCTCATCAACTCCATTCTACAGATTCTATTTTCGTAATTTCTCTGTATATATACTATACCTCCTTCTCTCCTCTGACAATGCCCAGACCCTGGCGCAGGCCCTCATCTACTCGTACCCAAACTATTACACTAGTCTGAAGTCATGGGAGTGAATGAGTTGGTCTCTTGCTGGTTGGTCTTCCAACCTTAACTTTAGGGACTGGGCAGTTACAGGACTTGCTCAGAGAAGACAGCTAATCAATGACCCAGGTGGAATTTGAACCCAGATCCCACAGACTCTGATCTTCGCACAATATTGCCTTTCTTTAAAAAGGTGTCCAAGGCCAGTGTTATCATTTCCTTAATAGGTAGGTCCTCTTTCTTCAACCCAAATGAATCCAGCAAAATCCAAACTCTATTAGCATCTTTTGACTTCTCAGCATTATCAGACAGTGCCCAAGATCATTCTGGGAAATGTCTACACGTGCCTCCTAAAAAAGGACTATCTCGCCCTTTATTTCAGCACCTCTGTGCTCTGCTGCTTCCCTCTGATTCCTCCAGACTCTCCTCTGTCTTCCCCTCATCTTCACCAATTCTTTATGTGACTCTTCCCCAAAGATCAGTTCCTGCTCCTCCTCTCTTCCCACTCTACACTAAACTCATTCACTCCAGTGACTTCAACGAATCACCTTTATTCCAATGATTTTCAGTCCATATTGTAATATATATTATATGTTATATATTATACTATAAACCTTTACCTTCCCACTTAGAAGCAATACCATGTATTGGCTCCAAGGCAGAAGAGCGGGTAAGGGCTAGGCAATGGGGGTTAAGTGACTTGCCCAAGGTCACACAGTGAGGAAGTGTCTGAGGCCAGATTCATAATATTATATTGCTCTTTTGTTCTTCACTAAGTCCTACTCTTGTGACTCATCATAGTGCAGAGGTGACCCTGAATTCTCATAGATCATGGTGGCAAAATGCAAATTTTGGCTAGAAAGTCTTGGAAGTATGGGCCTAATAGATATCTGTTGTTTGAGAATGAATCTCAGTAGATCCATAGAGGCTTAATGCCAAATTTGCTCTAAGGATAATAAATTTTTTTTGGACACAGAAACTCTATAAGCTAAGGCATATGGGAGTACCTACAATAATGAAATTATTGGTCCTTTTAAGTGCTGAAGAATAACATTAAAAATAATGACAAGGGGCAGCTAGGTGACTCAGTGGACCAAAAGCCAGGCCCAGAGATGGGAGGTCTTGGGTTCAAATGTGGCCTCAGGCACTTCTTAGCTGTGTGACCTTGGGCAAGTCACTTAGACCTAGGTGCCTAACCCTTACTACTCTTCTGCCTTAGAACAGATATTTAGTATCAATTTTAAAACAGAAGGTAAGGATTTTTTTTAAATGATAGTTATATACCTTAAGGCTTACAAAGCCTTTGTACACATCATTCCATTGGACCATCTCAACAATCAAATAGGTACCATTAGTATTTTGTTGTTTGTTTAGCTGCTTTCAGTCATGTGATGGTATTCTTCATGACTCCATTTGGGATTTTCTTGGCAAAATCATTGGGGTACTTTACCATTTCCTTCTCTATCTCATTTTACAGTTGAGGAAACTCAGGCAAACAGGGCTAAATGACTTGTCCAGGATCACCCTAGCCTTTGAGGTCCAATTTGAATTCAGGTCTTCCTGACTCCAGACCTGGCTCTCTATCCACTGGGCCAACCCCAACCGGCTGCCCCCACTATAGTTACTATTAAAGGCTTATTGAGGGGGCAGCTTCGTGGCTCCATGAAATGAAAGCCAGGCCTTCAAATCTGGCCTTACAGAGCTCTTAGCTGGGTGCCCCTGGGCAAGTCACTTAACCCCCACTTCCTAGCCCTTACTGTTCTTCTGCCTCAGAACCCAATATTGATTCTAAAATGGAAGGTGAGGGTTTTTTTTTTAAAGGCCTATTAATAAAGGAAAGGGAATACAGGAAGTTGAATAACTTGGTGAATTAAGGTATTGTCTTGGGTCTTAGACAATTAAGTATTGTCTAAGGTTACCCCTCTGTTTTCAAATCAATTATGTTTGTTTAACAAAGTAGTAAGTATTGCCCCATAGACAAGCCTTATTCTAATCTCCTCAATAAACTTTATTTTATCTCCTAGATAAGGTACAAAGTCTCTGCCTTTTCCCAAATACTTGGCCAGTCATTTTTTTCAGTCATATCAGACTCTTCATGGCTCCTTTTGGGGTTTTCTTGGCAAAGACACTGGAGTAATTTGCCATTTCCTTCTCCAGCTCATTTTTCAGATAAGGAAACTGAGGTCAACAGGGGTAAGTGACTTGCCCAGGGCCACACAGCTAGTGAGGATAAATTTGAACTTTTATCTTCCCGAGGGCAAATAGGTGGCCCAGTGGATAGGGTGCCAGGCCTAGCGTTAGAAGACCCAAGTTACAATTCGGCCTCAGACACTAGCTGTGTGGCTCTAGGCCTCAGTTTCCTCGTCTGTAAAATGAGTTAAGAAGGAAATGGCAAATCGCTCCAGGATCTTTGTAAGAAAACCCCAAATGGGGTCACAAAGAGCTGGACAGGACTGAAAATGACTAAACAACAACTTCCTGATTCCAGGCCTGGAGCTCTATTTATGGCTCTTGGGCTAGTTTGTCCATCTGAGTTAAAATAAACACGTGGGCTTGGCCTTTAAGAGGAACTGTAGAAGGACTTCAGAAGACCTAGAAGGGCGAGCTGCTTGACTGATTCCCTAGCAAATAGGAAGATGGAGAGACTAATAGGCTTGAGTATGACTTCTTTCTGCGTTTATGTATATTTTTTCAGGTTAAATAAAACCTGTGTTTTGATAACCTGACTTCCCTTGTCCCCTTCTGTCTTGCTATGGAGACCTAGATTCTGATGTTGGAGGGCAGGGGGCGGGAATCCTAGACTGAGACTGGAGCCAGGGCCAGCAAGAGACAGTTGAGAAGCTGACAAGGTTGATCCCCTTCTGCTTAAACTCAGAACTTCAATCTGAGGTATAGCTCCCTGGCAGGGATAGATGATGCAAATGTGATATGGGGCCAAACAGCAATGGAGTCACTGCATGCCTGAGGCTTATGGGGACGGAGCTGGTGGCTATTTCTAGAAGCCAAGAATATCAGGAAATAGCAATGAGGTTGGTGTTAGTTGTTTCTGGATGTTAGAAAGTGTCTGGGGAGCAGCTGGGTGTCTCAGTGGAGAGAGAGCTAGGCAAAGAGATGGGACATCCTGGGTTCAAATTTGGCCTCAGACATTTCCTAGCTATGTGACCCTGGGCCAGTCACTTAACCCCTCATGGCCTAGCCCTTATTGCTCTTTATTGATTCTAAGATGGAAGGTAAGAAAAGAAATGAAGGAAGGAAAGAAGGAAGGAAGGAAGAAGGGGAGAGAGAGAGAGAGAGAGAGAGAGAGAGAGAGAGAGAGAGAGAGAGAGAAAGAGCAAGCCTTGGGTATATTGAAGGAAGACATTTGGACAGGGAGCACTAGCTTTTGAGTTGAATGCTTAAGTAGTTTGTGAATTGGCATCAGAGTGGGAATAACCTACAGAAGCATACAGAAGTGAGTTTGTGGGAGTCTGGAATGAATGAAGAGGATTTTTGAGAGAGACAGATAGAGCTAGAGACAGACACAGAGACAGACGGGGAAGAGGGGCGGAGGGGATGGGGGGTGGGGGGGATAGGGAGGGGGAAAAGAGTGTGTGAGATAAGTGGAATAGCTTGTGCCCAAGCTAGTAAGCCTTGGCTGTGTATTGACCCTGACCCTGATCTAAGAATGCCTGATACGGGAGTTTTGGTTCTGGTGTACCCTCCATTTAATGAAATAAGCTGGCTGGAAAGGAAGAGTAGGAGGCTGCCCATCAGATTTGGCCTTGGCATTTCTGAGCTCCTTCTGGTTCTTACCACCTTCCCACCCCATAATTATCGAGCATTTTCCCCCCTCCTACCTCATCTCCTCCCACCGGAAAAGCAAAACAAAACGACGCAGCCCCCCTTCCCCCCCCCC
>NC_058133.1:359776336-359786408 GCF_016433145.1 Gracilinanus agilis
GAGAGAGAGAGAGAGAGAGAGAGAGAGAGAGAGAGAGAGAGAGAGAGAAAGAGCAAGCCTTGGGTATATTGAAGGAAGACATTTGGACAGGGAGCACTAGCTTTTGAGTTGAATGCTTAAGTAGTTTGTGAATTGGCATCAGAGTGGGAATAACCTACAGAAGCATACAGAAGTGAGTTTGTGGGAGTCTGGAATGAATGAAGAGGATTTTTGAGAGAGACAGATAGAGCTAGAGACAGACACAGAGACAGACGGGGAAGAGGGGCGGAGGGGATGGGGGGTGGGGGGGATAGGGAGGGGGAAAAGAGTGTGTGAGATAAGTGGAATAGCTTGTGCCCAAGCTAGTAAGCCTTGGCTGTGTATTGACCCTGACCCTGATCTAAGAATGCCTGATACGGGAGTTTTGGTTCTGGTGTACCCTCCATTTAATGAAATAAGCTGGCTGGAAAGGAAGAGTAGGAGGCTGCCCATCAGATTTGGCCTTGGCATTTCTGAGCTCCTTCTGGTTCTTACCACCTTCCCACCCCATAATTATCGAGCATTTTCCCCCCTCCTACCTCATCTCCTCCCACCGGAAAAGCAAAACAAAACGACGCAGCCCCCCTTCCCCCCCCCTACCAAATATACATACTCAAGCAAAACAAATACCCATGTTGGTTATGTCCAAATCTCACTCTGCAAATTCATCCATCTTTGACTGGAGGTTGGTAACATTCTTTATCAGACCTCTGGAATCATGGTTGGGTACTTTGTTAAACAGAAGTCTTAAGTCCTTCAAAGTTCTTTGTTTTTACAGTGTTGACATTATGGCATTGTTCTCTGCTCACTTCACTCTTCATCATAGGAGTTTTCCAAGTTTTCTCTAAACCACTTTCTTCATTTCTTACAGCATAGTAGTACCCAATACATTCATATACCATTTGTTTAGTTATTCCTCTATTGATTGGCAGTTTTTAGTTCTTTGCCACTACAAAAAGACTTGCTATAATTTTTTTTTAAACCCTTACCTTCCATCTTATCATTATATTGATTCTAAGGCAGAAGAGTGGTAAGGATTAGGCAGTGGGGGTTAAGTGACTTGTCCAGGGTCACATAGCTAGAAAGTGTCTGAGGCCATAAATTGTTTTATAGAATTTTTTTTTTACCTTTTCTTTGATTGCTTTGGGGTAGTATAAGACTTTTCCGTCTCGGAGTTAATACTGTATATTGGCTCCAAGGCAGAAAAGTGGTAAGGGTAGGCAATGGGGGTCAAGTGACTTGCCCAGGGTCACACAGCTGGGAAGTGTCTGGGGCCAGATTTGAACCTAGGACCTCCCATCTCTAGGCCTGGCTCTCAATCTACTGAGCTACCCAGCTGCCCCCAGTAGTATAACACCTGTAATGGTATTGCTATATCAAAGGATATGCTTGGTTAGTAACTTTTGGGACACAATTCCAAATGACTTTCTAAAATCGCTATGCCAATTCAAACTCCACTAATAATGCATCACTATGTCCGTTTTCACATAGACTTTCCCATGGCAACCCTTGTCACTTTCCTTTTTTGTTACCTTTGCCAGTCTGATGGGGATGAGATAGAACCTCAGAATTGCTTTAATTTATATTTCTCTAGTATTAGTGATTTGGATCACATTTTTTTCCTATGGCTATAAACAGCTTGATTTCTTCTCCCAAGAATTCCAAAATTGGATCTTATCATCTGTGTAAATGGAATTCCAAAAGAATATCTTGGATATGAGCCCTATATCAGAGAAAATTACAGAAAACATGTTTCCCCCATTTACTATTACCATTCTCACCCTAGATGTTTTAGATTTGTTTGTGCAATAACTTTTATGCTGTATATATTCAAAAGTGTGATCTCTTTATCCTTTGGTCATAAACTCTTTCTCTACCCATAGATAAAAAAAGGCAATTTCTTCCTTGTTCCTTTAATTTGTTTATGATGCAAACTTTTGTATCTAAGCCATGGATCCATTAGGAGCTTATCTGGTAGTGGTAGTTATAAAAACTTTAATTCTGCTAATCTGCTGTCCATAGTGAGTCCTCTACCTATTAGCTATGATCTTTGAGTTTGCTAAACACTGGACTACTAAGTTCATATTATATGCATAATCTATTCCATTGAACAACTATTTTTAAAATTGGTACCAAAGCATTTTGATGATTATTACTATCATACAATTCAAGATATGGTACTACTGCTAGGCTCCCTTCTTTCTTGTGGTTTTTTTCTATTATTTCCTTTAAATCAATCAATATTTTTTATGTTGTTACTATATGCTGGGCACTAAGCTAAGCACAAGAGATAAAAGAAGAGGTAAAGCCAGTCCTTGCCCCCAAGGACCTTTTGTTCTCCTAGCCAAATTATTTTATACTTTATATAGTTATTTTTTTTACATTTTTAAACCCTTAACTTCTGTGTATTGGCTCCTAGGTGGAAGAGTGGTAAGGGTGGGACTTTATATAGTTATTTTAATAGATTAATAGACTTTCTCTATCTTTTCCAGCTGGATTTTGCTGATGAGATATAGAAATGGTGATGATTCATGTAGGTCTATTTTATATCCTACAACTTTGTTGAAGTTATTATTTCAATTAATTTTTAGGTTGAATCTCTCAGGTTTTCCAAGTATACAGTCATAGCATCTGCAAAAAATGATTTTTTCTTCTTTGCCTATGCTTATTCCCTCCAGTTTCTTTTTCCTTGTCTTATTGCTAATGCTAATGCTAGAATTTCTGGTACTATATGAAATAGTGGTAGTGACAATGGATGTCCTTACTCCTGTTCTTACAAGGAAGGACTCTAGTTTATCCCCATGGCATATAATGATAATTCTTGGTTTTTTATATATTCTAATGTTAAGGAAGACCCATTTACTTCATTTTCTAGTACTTTTAACAGAAATGGATGTTGTATTTGGTCAAAACCTTTTTCTGTATCAGTTGACATGATCACATATTTGTTGTGGTTATTAGCATGGTGAATTATGCTTATTGTTGTATTTTACTCATTTTCAGTTGTCAGACTCTTTGTGACCTCATTTGCGATTTTCTTGGCCAACATATTGAAGTGATTTGCCATTTCCTTCTCTAGTTCATTATACAGATGAGGAAACTGAGGGCAAAAGGGCTAAGTGACTTGCATAGGGTCACACAGTAAGTATATGAGGCCAGATCTGAACTCAGGAAGATGAGTCTTCCTGACTCTAGATCCTGTATTCTACCCACACTGTACCACCTAGCTGCCCACTCAGCACCATTAGTCTATATTTAATGTAATCCATCTCTCTGCCCCTAATCCCCAGGCTCAATCATAGAACAACTTTCATAGGGCAGATGAGGCCAAGGAACTGCAACTCTGAGTGGTTCTATTTGATCTGATCAAAGACATGGCCTGATTACTGTCCTCCTGTGATCCCCAGCACAGATCCTAGTTTGGATCTAGGGTACATAGCTGCAGACTTGCCCATGGGAAGAGCTCTAGTAGACAGTTGCTGACTCCAGACTGTCAGGGAGCTGGAAGACTCAGCAGATTCAGAGACAGTGCTGCTTGCTTACACCTGCTCCGGGGTTCTGAGTCCTGCATTAGCTTTGGGGTCAGAGCAGCAGAACTACAGGCCTAATTATGTTCTAGGTCCAGGATTGAGTCCTCGATCTGCTCTGGGGTCAGAGTGACAGCATTGCTTAGCCTACCCTTCTTCCAGGTCTGGAGACTGATCCAAGTTTTTAGAGTGACCGACCAATCAATGATCTCTTAATCACTAATCTTATTATGATCAGTTCCTATGGACTCAATCACCTCTAAGCAAGACAACTCACAAATTAGTTTGTCCAGCCTTCATGTCTCTCCTGAACACCAGAGTTAACCACCAATTACCTACTGGATATTTCCACCTGGATATTCTAATGACCTCTCAAACTCAACATATCCAAAATGGCACAAGAACCTTTCTTCCTAAATCTCCCTTCCTTAACTGTTGAGGGCATCAGCATCCTCCCTAATGAGTCAGACTCATAATTTCAATCATTCTTGATCCTTACTTCTCCCTCATACTTCATATCCAATCAATTGACAAATTGCATTGATTCTGCCTCCATATCATCTCATCCATTCAATCCCTTCTCACTATTCCCATGGCCACCTTTCTTACTTGGGTCCTGGACTAGTAAAAGAATCTCCTAATTGATCTTGCTGTTCCTATTCTTTTCCTTTTCTAATTCATTTTTCACCGAGCTGTTAAATTATCTTACTTAGGGACGTCTGACCACACATATCACTGTTTGCTGCTCAAAAACCATCAATGGCTTCCTATTGCCCCCTAGGATAAAATTCAGTTTCTTGGGTATTGAAGGTGTTCCACATTATAGTTCCCCCCTACATTTCCAGTTGTATTTTAAATCACCACCCTTTTGTACATGATATGTTTCAGCAAAACTGTATTATACTAGTATCTGTTCCCCAGACATATTCCATTGGGCACTATATCTCTGCCTAAGTCTCTCCTCAATGACTAGAATATTCACCACCTTCATAAATTCTGTCTCAAAGCTGCTTCATCTTCCTTCCAAGCTCCCCTCTCCCTAGTGAGGCTATTCTTCCTCTGTGAAATCTTCCCTGATCTCCCCAGTTAGTACTACTCTCTTCTTCAGATTACTTTGTATTTATTTCTATATGTACATGTTACTTCTCTAGGTGGAATGTAGGCACCTTGAGGACAGTGATTTCCAACACTGCACAAAACAGGGATCCTAGGACTGTGATTTCACTAGTGCAGAGAACTTCTAATCGATAAATTCTTCTACCAATGAAGACTGGACACTATTCTGCAAACATTTTGCCACTGCAAATGGAAGCCTGAGGCATTACATGATTATGTGACTCATTCAGGGTCACAGATAGGATGGGGTGGTGGGATCAGGACCAAGGTCATCTGGACTTGAGACCAGCTTTTACATCTCCCTTACTTGCAGAGACAGCACAGAACTACTTCATGTTGATTGTACTATACTTCTCCCTAAACCTATTACTCTCCCTTTGTTTTCACAATTTCTGCCTTTGGCATCTTATTTGCCATTTCTAAAACCTGGATGTTCTCTTTGGTTCCACAATCAACTCTCACATTCAATAATTTCTCGTGCCATATTGATTCTGTGGTCACTACATATATATCCTACTTACATCCAGTCACTCTCCTCTATTCCCAATGCCAGCAACTCAGGCCCTTACCAATCTGGATTGTTAAAACAGCCTCCTGATAATTGATGAGCAATGATTAAGTGTGTCCTATGTGCCAGGCACTGTGCTAGGTGCTGCAGATACAAAGATAACCATGAAATTAGTCCATTTCCCAAAGGAGCATCCTTTGGATGAGAGATGTGTGCATAAATAAGCATATTCCAAATATTCACAAAATAAATATGTAAATTTGAGTTAACTTTGAAGGGAAGGCATTAGCAGCTGGGAATCAGCATAGGCCTTACAGAATCAGGTTCAAATCCTATTTCTTTCATTTACTACCCTTGTAATCTTAGCTAAATCCCTTAACTAGGGGCTTCAGTTTCCCTGACTGTAAAATAGGGAGTTGAGTCCCTTACAGCTCTGAATCTGTGATCCTAAGATCTCTTCTTACATTCTACCCACCCTTTATAGAGAGAGCAAGTTAATGCACTTTATACATTTATCTGATCATGACATTCTTTTAAAAAAAAATCTTCAGCAACTCCCTATAGGCCACTTGGACTCCTCTTCTGGGAACTGGAGGCACACACACTCTCTCTCTCTTTCCTCTCCCCCCTCCTGTCTGTCTGTCTGTCTCTTCCTCTCCTCTCTTCTAATTTTCATTCCTCCAAATGAAATTCTCCATTTTGCCTGCCTTTAAGACTCATCTCAAATCCTATCCCCTGCAATTTCCCTATCCCCACGGCTGGCATTCCCTTCAACCTAAGAGTATTTACTTCCTGCTTATTTCCATCTTGTCTCCCCATTAGATTATGACTCCTTTAAAGGTAGGAACTGTTTTGGCCTTTCTTGTTATCTTTAGGGCTTATCATACTATACCTTTACAAGTAGCAAAGTGTACTTGTTTTTGACCAACTTCTATGTCTGCCTTTTCCCTAGAGGAGATGCTCTGCAGAGGTGTTTAATAAATATTTGAACTGAATGTTTGTTTAATGCAAATTGATCACCTCTCCTTTGGACTGCAACAATGTTTCATACACACGCTTTTGAGTTCTCTGTTTCCAAACATATACCTCCCACTCCCCTCTTTACACCACAGAAGACAGAGGATTAAACAAATAAGTAGGAGGAGCACAATGTTACAGCAGTCATAGAAGCAGAGCTTCAGAGATCAAGACCAGTTGGTTCCTATAGCAACCCTTTGAGGTGCCACCAGTATTATTGTGTAAATCTGACTGCTCAGGATGGACTAGGTTTAAAGCTCTAATTGAATTTTGGACCTGCTTTGTATTCTGCCCCACATAAGCACCTTTAGTATATTAAATCCTAATTGTGTTGCTTGTCTTGTAATCTACTTTAATTTGGGGCAGGGCTATCATTTTTTTTTTTAATCCTAGATCCAAAAGACTTCTATTTCTTAACCGTCTTTCACTTTATTTTCTACAGTCCTCAGGAATGAAAATATACTTTGTCTCAGAAACAAGTTAACTTTTTTTTTTTGGTAATGAGTGTTTGCTAAGATATAGATATGCCTGATATAGATGCAATGATTGCTATAAATTTCTTCACATAAAATTCTTAAAAAAAAGAAACTCTTTACCTTTGGTCTTAGAATCAATACTAAGTGTCCTGCACTCTATCCATTATGCACCTTGCTGTCTTAAGTATCAATTCTAAGGCAGAAGAGCCATATGGGTGAGCCAATTGGGGTTAAGTGATTTGCCCAGGGTCACACAGCTAGGAAATATCTGAGGTCAAATTTGAACCCAGGTCCTCCAGACAGACTCCAGGTCTGGCTCTTTTATCTGGTGAGCTACCTAGCTGTTTCCTTATAAAATGCTTCTCCAAATCAGTTTTGTTTTTTTTTTAGGAATTATTTTGGGGGAATAAAGCTAGGCATCTCTATATGAATATTTTACAGTAAGCATTTCTCTTTTGTCTAAAATATGCATAATTCAAAATCATATTTTATTGTTTGGGGAAATGGATCTGGTTTAAAAAACAGAAAGTACTGTCATTCCTATTCCCAACCTCCATCTTCTTTGAGCTTTAATACTCTTACTCAACTAAAGGAAAGAGGATTGGACTACCAATGGGGAGGGGATTAATACCAGTTCTGCTTCTTCATCTATAAAATGGAAGATTATGGAAATGATCTTAGAGATGACTACATTTGAGATTTGGTTGGAAAGAACTTTCGGGTCAACTGTACCCCCCTCTAAATTAACTTGAGCAAGGTTCACACAAGGTAGCAGTTACAGGGGCAGGATTAGAACTCATGTTTTATGACTCCAAATCAAAGATTCTCCAGAATACCAAATGCCCAACATGTCCTATTTGATACATGTTTCATGAACAAGATTCTCCATCTCTCTGCTTTTTGTCTGGATGTCCCCTGTGCTGGAATGATCTCTTTCCTCTGTTCCAACTACTGACCTCCCTAGCTTCCTTTAAATCCCAACTAAAATCCCACTTTCTACTGAAAGCTTTCCCTAACCCCTCTTAATTCCAGTACCTTACCTCTGTTAATTATTTCCCATTTACCCTGTATATAGCTTGCTTTGTACACATTTTTATGTTTTTGCCTCCATTAGATTATTAACTTGAGGAGGGCAGGCAGGGACTGTCTTTTGCCCCTTTTTGTACCCCCATCCATTAGCACAGTGGCTGACACACAGTTGGTGCTTTATAAATGTTGATTGATTGCCTCCTGGATTATCTGCTTCTAAAAAGCAAGAGCCTGCTCAAACTAGCCAGGGAACTGATTATAAAAATTGCATTATGAACATTCATATCTCAAAAGCTACAAATCAGGGCTTGTTTTATTTTTGTTGATTGTCTAGACTTAAGAAAATGGAGAAAATGTTAATAACTCACGTTAAACTTATAAGTATATTATGCATGACTTTTTTTTTTTTAAGAAAGCTGGCTATTAAACATTTACCAGGACACTTGTGAGCTGCTCAAACATTCTATGATTCTTAACAAGCCAGGGGATCACAGGTCATTTAGAGGCTGTTTCCCTAGCACAGAAATCACTTCCAGTTCTTGACTAAGGGCACTAAAACCAGGAAGGAAATGCGGAATAAATCTGGAAATTGCCCCACTTCCCCAGAACACTTAGTGCTTTTTGAGTCCCATCCACCATCACTGTGTCCCCAACCCCTCCTCTCAAGAGGTGAGTGGGGGGGAGAAAATATCTGGAAGGTGGTGTTTGCTTCATGTGTCACATGAGTCACCACAGCCTTTGAGCTGGAAGTCAGGAACCTTAATAAGCACCTGCTGTGTAACAGGAACTGAGTTAAGTGCTGATACAAAGAAAGGCAAAATCAGTCCCAGTCCTCAAGAGGCTTACAGTTGAATGGAAGCGACTATGGACAAACAACATATACCGAAAAATGCCTCTGGTCCAACTCACGTTACACATGAAGAAACTTAGGCCAGAGAGGTGATTTACCCAAGTTCCACCAGTAGTAATTGGCAAACACTGACTTGTCCAAAGGAGTCTCAGTTTCTCTTCTTTGCAAAATGACAATGTCTGATTCAGCAGTGATTGCTCTAGATGGTTTCTTAGCAAACTGAGGCCTTTTAGTGACTTGTCCAAAAGGGCCTCAGTTTCTCTCCTCTGTAAAAGTTTCTGATTCAGAAGCTGGTTTTTAGTTAGCAAACATTTAACAGTTGCATAGTTTTGTGTTTAAACCCTTACCCCTTTGTCCTACAATCAATACTGTGTTCCAAGGCAAAAATGGTAAAGGTAGACGATGAGGATTAAGTGAATTGCCCGTGGTCCCACAGCTAGGAAGTGTCTGAGGCCAAATTTGAACCCAGGACCACCTAGCTACTCCCAGCTGCATTTAATAACAGCACCTACCTCCCAGGATTGTTGTGAGGATGAGATGAGGTAATATTTATAAAGTGCTTAGCACAGTGCTTGGCACATTACTAGTCGCAATATAAATGCTATTATTATTGTTATTGTTACTAAATTATTCCGGAGGAGTAAGACTGCCTAGGTGGCTCTCCAAGAATACTTTTATATTAAGTACTAATTATTAGAAGAGGCCAGAGTCCCTACTATTCTGATCCCCAGCGTCAGTTTCTCGAATCTGTAAAAAGGGCACAGGATGCTCCCTCGGAGTTGTTACTTGCCCCAGGCTCCCTCGTTTTGTAAATATAGGAATCAGAGGTTCGGATCCGGGGTGCTCTGTCCCCTCGTTCTCCGCCCCCCTCAGCCTCCCGTTCTCAGGGAATCCCCTTGGAATCTCCGATCTTTTACCTCGGCGGTGCACTTCGCAACCTGAAACGGGATCCCTTTGAATAGCCCCACCACCTTCAACTGGAGGATCGCAGGTGGCGGTAACTTCAGATCCGGGCAGGTAAAGCTTCCCTTGAACCTGCAGGGGGGCCGGTTCTCCATGACCCTTTCTCTCCCTAGCACCTGCCTCTCTACCAGCCTCCCGCCGGGCCTGGGATCTCCTTCGACTCACAACTCGTTCTCCAGGCCAGAAGACCAAACAGAGGGCCGTCCCCATAGCAACCGCGGCGCCTGGGGGCGCCCCCTCCCCTCGAAGGAAGCCGAAGGAGGCCGATTGTGATCCCTTTTCAGACAGCCCCATTCCGCCCCCCAGTGGTCGGGCGCCCTACCCACCCACCCTCACATGACACTTAGGAAGGTCCCCAAGGGGCGTTTATTCACACCGCCAACTTCCTATTTTGCTCTGCCATTCTCCTTTCCGGCCTGACAGAAGACCGGTTTCTTCTCGCGGGGAGACCCGCACTCCTTTCAGCAGAGTGTACTAGGAAGGGAAGGTTCGATAGACTGTTGCCTAGGTAACGCGGGGAGGCGAGGGGGCGGGGCCGGCGAGGGCAGCGCGAGGGCCCCTGGTTGGC
>NC_058133.1:359789325-359804922 GCF_016433145.1 Gracilinanus agilis
AGCGCGAGGGCCCCTGGTTGGCGGGGGGGGGAGAGGGGGGGGAGCCTGGGGCTCGAGCTCTTGGTTCCTCCCTCTCGGGGGCTGGGCTGGGGGCGCCCCCCTCCCGCACGCCCGCCGACGTCTCCTCCTCCACGCCCCCACCCCCTCCCACCAGTCTGCGGCAACTCAGCGCGGCCCGGACCAGGCACCCGGTGCGGGTTCCGAGCGAGACGGAAGGCGGCTCGAGGACTCCTACCCAGATTCCTCTCCCCGCCCCGCAGCGAGTGCCGTGCTGCATCTAGTCTAGGAGCTGCCAGAGGTCACTCCACCTAGTAAAACAGGCTTGGGTGGACGCTTCGGTCATTTAAAAGCGGTATGGGGGAGGGGAGGGTCCTGCGGGAAAAGAGTGAGTGTGTGTGGATGTTTGTGTGTAAGGGGGGGGAAGCACCTGTGGACCGCTGACCGCCCCTTCCTCCACAGGCTTGGCCAGGTCCCTGCCCGAAGTCGCTGTCCTAAGCAGCGGGGGTCCTGCCAACCATGGAGTCGGAGTCCGGCTCTTCCGTGTCTTTGAAGGTCTTCAACCTCAACTGCTGGTGAGGAACCAGTGGGAGTGCGGGGAGGATAAAATGATAGATGTCCATTGTCTTTCTTCGAGTTGCAAAAACCTAGATGGGGGGGGGAGGGGCGGCTCATAGGAAGACCTGATAGATGCATATTCTTGGTCTCTATGAGATTTTGCAAAAGGTTGGAGGGGGGGAGGGTAGGAAAACCTGACAGATGCAAATCCTTTTTTTCTCTACAAGGTGCAAAAGCCTGGATTGGGGGGAGGGGGGAGACCTGACAGATGTGCATCCTTTGTCTCTGTCGGAAAGCCTGGATGAGGATGGGAGGTGTGATGAGTTGGGGGGAAGGCTGGGGGAGGGATGGAATAGGAGAATCCGAGAAAGATATAAATCCTTTAACTCTGCTCAGTACAAAAGCCTGGATGGAGTTGGGAGGGAGAAAAGGGGAGGGAGGGGGGAGAGAACCTGACAGATGTAAATCCTTTGTCTCCGTTGCAAAAACCTGGTGGGGTGGGGGTACATCGGAAAGCCTGACAAGATGTATATCCTTTGTGTCTGCTTGATGCAAAAACCAGGAGAGGGGGCAGTGATATAGGGGCATATAGGTGTATATTTTACAATTTGATTGGGGTGGGGGTGGTTAGGCGGGTGGGAGAGCATAGGAACATGACAGATGTATATCCATTATCTCTTGATGAGACAAAAGCCTGGATGGGGTATGTGAGATGGGGGGCACAATGCAAAAGTCTGGATGGAAGAAAATGGGGTTGGGGCATAGGAGGACCCGACTGATGGATGTCCATTTTCTCTGCGCAATGCAAAAACCTGGATGGGGGTGGGAGGGAGGTAGGTTGCTGTCCTTCAAAGATGACGTCCAGTCTCCACACTCCCCACCCACCCACCCACATACACATACATTTCCAGGGAGAGGTGAGCAGGAGTGCTTAGCCATAGTAATAGTAACAGAGCCTTGGACATGATTTTTGTTCTTCAGACATTGGACCTCTTTGACAGTCTGGTGAAGCCTAGGGACTCCTTCTTGGAATCCTGTTGTTAAACCTTTAAAAAAAAAAAGATCATTTCACTTGGAAATAAAAAAATTTTTTTTTACCCTGCTATCTCCATTTTCTTTGCCTTATGGATAAAAAATTGTACTGGAGCAATTGACACATCTTGGTCCTTTGGGGTATTATTAAATTCTGGTTCTTCTATAGTGTTAAATAATTTTTTTTAAACTCTTACCTTCCATTTCAGAATCAATACTATGAAGGCAGAAGAACAGTAAGGACTAGGCAATGGGGGGTAGGGGGGAGGTATTTAAGACTTGCCCCAAGCCACACTGCTAGGAAGTGATCGTAGTTTTTAATAATTGAAGGAAATAGCTGTATTTCAGTTAGAGGTTTGTGAAAATAAAGATGATTTCTCCCCCTCCCATCCAAGTTCAAGACCTTTTAAAATCTATCCATGGACTCCAAGTCTGAGATCTAACCTTAATACGTTGCTCTCAGCTTGAGCCATTTTGGGGAAAATGAGCCACCACACAAGAGAAAAAGACTAAAAGCTGCCAGTTCACAATCATGTTCTTATCCATTTCAGGGCTATTCCCTACATGAGCAAGCATCGACAGGTCAGGATGCAGCATCTGGGGGACCTACTGAACCAGAAAAACTTTGACTTGGCCCTGTTACAGGAGGTATGCTTGAGATGGTTGAAGGGAAGGGATCAGGGAACCTGAAGGGCTGGAGAACACTGCCCTAAGCTAGGGCCTACTGTGCAGCTGCAGCCATTATCCTGTCATCCTCAGGTGTGGAGTGAACGGGACTTCGAATCACTGAGACAGAAACTACTGCCCAACTATACGTGGGCCCACTATTTCCGAAGGTAAGAAGCCAAGCCCTCTGGGACCCTGGGGCTCCCTAGTGTACTCTTTCCTTCCTGCCCCCTTTTTTCTCCTCCTTCCAGCTTTGCTTTCCTTTTAGTGTGGGAGGAAGGGAATGAGAAAGAATGTTCTCTGCTCTAGCTCATCTCTGCTCTCTTATCAGGCCATATCATCATCTGTCTTCCCACTCCACCACCAAGCACAGGCCTTAAGATTTCACCCAGGGGGTGTAATGGGCACAATATTCTAGCAATAAAGGAAGAAGTGGGTAGGAATGGGGATGGGGCCTCTTTTCCTTGATCATTGAGTAGGATGTGGCTTTCAGCGGATTCATCGGTAGTGGCCTCTGTGTCTTCTCCAAACATCCAATTCAGGAAATCTTCCTACATACTTTCAGCCTCAATGGTTATCCCTACAAGGTAAGCTTCCTTTCTGTTGGATGTGTCTTTACCTTTCCCACCACTATTCCCAAGTTTGGTGCTCAGAGAGCAGCCAAAATAGTTTTTGTGGCTCTAGGCAAGCCCCTTAAAATGTTCCTACCCCTTATTTTGCTTCCCTCTGCAGTATATTTTAACTTAGGGGTGGGGAGGTGAGTCTGTATGCTGGATTAAACTATACTAATTTTTAATGGTGGGAATTATTCTTAAATTTTTTTATTTTCTTGTTTGTCTCTTGGTGGGAGGGAGTAAAAGTTGATTATCTAGTTATTTGATTACATATAACCATGAAAAGACCACCCACCATGCTACTCTTGGTTGGCTGAGAGTGAACTCAGGAGTGGAAGAATGGACCAATAGTCTTGGCTCAGAGAGCACAAGTGTATTATTTGAAAATGCCACTAGGGAGAAATTGTGACAGGCAATATCAATTGAAGGATGGGGGCAGTTTACTTGTGGATGCAGGGGACTTCACAGGAAAGGAGAAAGCAACTGGGTGTAATGGAAGGGAGTGTTGGACAGAGACTCAGTTCCAAGACCTGGGTTTGGGTGTGGGTTCTTCTCTTATTACAGCTGATCCCTCTTTCCCTCAGAGTTCTCCACTTTATAAAATGAGAGCATCGGATTAAGTTATCTCTAGGATAATGAACTCCATTGAGATCATAGGGACAGGTCCTGTGAAATCTAACCAGGGACTCCAGGTCCAATCTAATCGTAACATGCAGCTCTCAGCTTGTGTCTTTTGGGGGAGAACGGGACCAAGCCTGAGATGAAGTTGGTCTTCGTCTTTTCTGCTCCTCCTCCCCCCAGCTACAACACGGCGACTGGTTCTGTGGGAAAGCTGTTGGCATGGTAGTCCTGGAGATCTGTGGAATACTAGTCAATGTCTACGTCACCCACGTGAGTACCAGCCCAGGACAGGGCAGCCATGAACTCTGCTCCTGGGATGCTGTGCCCAGCTCTCCGGGGCAGGTTCAGTGACCCAGAGGCCCAGGGAGGAAAGGGTCCCACAAGTTTCTTGGAAGGCTCATGGGGAGGGTTCTCCCCGTTTCCCCATATTTCCTACCCTCCCAAGAGCACAAAGGAGAGCTAGCCATGGCCCCTCTCTCTGGTCCTCAGCTCCATGCCGAGTACAATCGAGAACATGACTCCTACCTTGCCCATCGTGTGGCCCAGGCCTGGGAACTGGCTCAGTTCATCCAGTGTGTGAGCTGTGGTACTTGGACTGAGCAAGATAGGGGAAGCAGGGGTGGAGCACAGAGAGGGCTGGGCTAATGGGGGTGCTGGGACCCTGAGGCAGGACGGGGTGCTCCGGGGAGGGTTCACAGCGGGCTCTGAGCTGCAGGGGAGAGGCGGGAGGGCTCCTGCTTCTCACCACATGGGTTTTCCTAGCCATACTTCCAGAAGGGCCGATGTGGTTTTGTTGTCTGGGGACCTCAACTCCCACCCGGGGGACATAGGCTACCGCCTCATAAGGGAGTGGATAGGCCTGGATGATTCCTACCTTGAGACCCAAGACTTCCAGGTGAGTGCTTTGTCCCACATCCCCCTCTCCTCTGGAGCCGGGGTTCTCTTCCTGGTTGTGACTGTGCTTCTCCCCTCCCTGAGCCGGCCTTACCCTGGTTCTGAACACTGAACCCCCCTTCCTTCAGGGCTGTGAGGATGGCTGTACAATGGTGCCCAACAACTGCTTCGTCAGCTCTAAAGAGATGGAGAGTTTCCCTAGAGGAGTCCGCATCGACTACATCCTCTTCAAGGTGGGGCTCCCATCCCCAGGTCCCTTCACTTTGCCCAGGCCTCCTCCCTGGCTGTTATCTGGGGGCTCAGGGATGGATCTGCAGCGGGGCAGGCCTTCTAGACAAAACGGGGGAGAAGATTCTGAGGGCCTTATCTCTGGGTCTTGATTCTCTAGGCCATTTCTGGGTTCCACATCACCTGTGATGCCCTCACAACCACGACCGGCAGCGGCCCTAATGACACGACGGGCCACAGCCTCCCCCTTTCTGACCATGAGGCCCTCATGGCTACCCTGTCTATACGGCCTGCTCCCATTGAGCACAAACGTAACTTCACACGAGGTGAGTTGCTCCTGGCCTTCTCAGGAGGTGTCTTCTCAGGAGTAGGGTGTCTGCTCCAGCCTCCCCCTCCCTTGTACATCTCTGATGGATGTCCCTTTGGTTTCAGACCCAGAAGCACAGGCCTCGTTGATGGACGTGCTGCACGAGGCATGGACAGAGATGGGGCTGGGCCTGGCCGGAGCCCGCCAGTGGGTCTATTCCACTGGGCACCTGCTGAGCCTGGGGCTGCTGCTGCTGTTCCTGGGAGTGGGGACCATGCTGTTCGAGGACATCCCCTGGGTCGCTGAGGCCCTCTTCATGGTCCTGGGTGTGATAGTGCTCATAGGCTCCGGGGCGCTGTACCTTACGTCTCTCCATGAAAGTAAAGCCTTGTACGAAGCCCAGGCCGAGATCGAGCTGGCCATGGAAATGGCCAAAGAGGCTCAGCCTGAAGTCGTGGAGCTCTACACCAATCCTCCCCTTATCCGCACCTCAGTCAGATTCAAAGTAAAACAATAAAGAGTTATTATCTGCACCTTTGGCTCTCTTTTTACTCAAGGTGGGAAAGGGATGGAGCTCGATCTAGAGGGTAAAGTGGGAGGCACAGCACCAAATCTTGTGCCCAGTGGACCTTTTTTATTGTTAACATTGGCCGGGTATCGTGCGGGGCCCAGCCAGCGGGGCCCATGCTGTGGATTCCGGAGCTGTGGCCCAGCTAACACCCCAGAGAAGTCTGGCAGGAGAGAAGCAGCAGGGACCCTTCTCAGCCCTGGTCCCCAGTCCCCTGTGCCAGCTCACTGAGCCGACACTCATCACGGAAGCGGATCAGGGCATCTCTCTGCTTCACCACATCCAGCAACTGCTTCAACATCTGCTCTTCCTTCTGCTTCTCTGAGGCTGTCTTCAGGGTCTCTGAAAGGAGCAAGGGAGGTCTTTTTAAAACTCTTACCTTCCATCTTAGAATCAGTCCTATGTGTCAGTTCCAAAGCAGAAGAGCAATAAGGGCTAGGTGATGGGGACTAAGTGACTTGCCCAGGGTCACACAGCTAGGCAGTGTCTAAGGCCACTTTTCAACCCAGGACTTCCCATCTCTAAGCTTGGCTCAACCTCATGAGCCATCTAGCTGCCTCCAGAAAGGGTGGTCTTAGAGAAGGTTGGCATGAACCATTGCCACCCTCACAATCCTCATCAGACTGGCTCAATGCCAGAAAGGAGCACCTGCCTTGGGATGCCTTCTTCCCCAATCCTTCTCACCTTTCCTATCCATGTAGCTTCTCAGCTCCTGGTCCAGTTGCCACTGCTTCTCTTCCAAGCCCAGCTCCTGGACCCTAGATGGAGGTTGAGAAGAAGAGGAAGAGCCAGAGATGCACATACTGCTTAGGTCAGATCCAGAGCCCCAGAGCTCCCCAGCATCTCTGTGCTTACGTGATCATGAGATCGGCTTCCTCTGCCACCAAATCATTCTTCCTTCGAACAAGGTCAAGTAGTTTTTCCACCCATAGTTTCTTCTCCTGTTCAGGAGAGCCTATTTTATGGAGCAAGGGGGTTAGAAGACACAGAGCATGGTGGGAAATGACAAGAAACAGGATCATCCCAGGAGAAGTGGACCGGGTTATGAGGAGGAGAGTTTGCCTGGAAGGGCCAGGCAGAGGATGCAGCAGATTATCCTTGGGTCACCCCCACCCCCTGACCTCCACTCACTAGTCTGGCTCCTCAAGGCCAACTCCAACCTCTTGCCCTCTCCCTCCAGTTCTCGAAGCGTAGCTTCAATCTCATCAAGACGCCGCTGAATAGCCTAGGATGAAAGACATGGGAAAGATGGAACCAATGGGAAAGCCGATGTGAGGCCTGGGGGGGACGGGCAAAACCCCAAGGACTTGAGTAGGAATGTAATCTACCCGTTCCCTTCCTGCCCCCATTTCTTTCAGGGTCCTGAGCCCTCTCCTCCCTCTCCTTTGTCCCATCTAGATCTCACCTGGGCCTTGCAGAATCTTTTCATTTCTTCCTCTTTGGCTCTGCGAAGCAATGTCTGTCGCCATGTTGGATACTTCTCCATGGTGCCTGAATTCTTGGCGATGTTCAACAGGGTCTGTGACAGGGTCAAGTGGGTCAGGAATGGGGCTGGGGGCAGGCCTAGGATCTATGCCACATATTCCTGGTAAATGGGTTCTTAGACAGGGATAAGGGAAGAGGAGGGTAGAGTTTGGGATGGTGAGGGTATAAGAACTGGACTGAACTTTGGGAAAAGAGAGAGGGAGAACTTTTGGATTGGGGCTTAGTAGGGAAGCCTGAGAGTCAAAAGGAATGAGAAGATAATCTCTTTCTGCTGAGATTATTAAATAAAATATTATAATAAAACCACGTCTCATTCTTTTTTCATAGATCCACAAAACATCACAGAGGCTGTAGGGATAGGGGATAGAAGAGCCAGCTTCAAAATTAGGATGGCCTGAGTTCAAGTCTAGCTTCTGACATGTACTGACTGTTGTCCCTGGCAAATCATGTCACAAACTCCCTCTCTTCTGCCTTAATATCAAGTCTAAGACAGAGGGGCTATGAGGATTGACTTGCTCAGGATCACAAAATTTGAACCCAGGTCCTCCTGACTCCAGTTTCATTCACTGTGCTACCCAAATGCTCTACAACTAACTTCCCAGGACTCTAAATTGCAAAGATGTGCTGTCTGTCTCGTTTCTGTGTTGTGAAGCGAGGCACTTACATGGGAGCAGAATGAATGGAATACTTGGCTGGGGTTCCTCCTATCACTATTCTCCACTCACCTGTTCTACGGCGGATGTTAAAACCAGATCTTCTTCCACTGCTTCTTCTTCTTCCTCACTGGAGGAGGGATCCTTATCTTCCTCTTCCTCAATAGCTGAAGCAACTGAGCTAAGGAGCTCTGTATAGGGGAAGAGCAGACAAAGCTTCAGATCTTGACTTGCAGAGCTTCTCCCTTTTAGGAATTCCAGCCCTTCCCCACTGGGATTAGCCAGGTACCTGGTGGGGGAGAAAGGATGTTAGGCGGTAATTTCTTGCCAGGTATTCCCCAGCCTCCAAAGCTGTCCTCCAGGGCCTGGCGGGCCAAGGCAGAATAGCTTCGAGGAGGTTTGGGGGGACCCTCCACCTCAGCCTCTGGATTGAAGTTAAGGGATGACAGCCATCGGCGCTCTGGGCTTGAGAGTCTGATCAGTTTTCTTGAAGGCAGTTTGGAAGGACCTTCCATCTCCTGGGAAGCTGTGGGTGTTGTGGGGGACACTGCCATGGCCTCCTTGTCTTCATTCTTACTGGAGGGTTCCTAGAAGAGCCAAGAGGCATAGCGGTTGATTCAGGACTGGCCTTTGATCTTTGCAAGCATTAACCTGGCCCTCAGTGACCCCAAGATGGACAATCTGCTGAGAGCTTTTCATATAGTCATCACTAAAGTGTTCATCAAAATGCTATCCACCTCCAGGAAGAGCTGATCATCTCTGCAGCCTGAAGCGGACTTTTTAACTTTCTTTTGCAGACTGAAGCAGATTTTTTTACTTTCTTTCTTTTGCAGATTGAAATGTACTTTTTTTTAACTTACTTTTTTTTTTTTTTTTAATTCTTACCTTCTGCCTTAGTATTGGTTCCAAAGACAAGGAGCAATAAAGGGCTAGACAATTGGGGTTAAGTGACCAGGGTCACATGGGTAGGAAGAGTCTGAAGCCAGATTTGAATGCAGGTTCTCCCAACACTAGGCTTGGCTTTCTACCCACTATACCACCACGCTGCCATCTGTGTTCTCTTTTGCAACATGGTTAATATGGAAATATATTTTGTATGACTTTACATGTATTACTGATATCAAATTGCCTGTCTTCTCAAGGAAGAAGAGGCAAGAGGGAGAGAATTTGGGATTCAAAATTTTTTTAAAAAAATACATGTTAAAAAGGAGGCAGCTGGGTGGCTCAGTGGGTTGAGAGCCAGGCCTAGAGATGGGAGGTCCCAAACTGGCCTCTGACACTTCCTAGCTGTGTGACCCTGGGCAAGTCACTTAACCCCCATTGCCTAGCCCTTTATTGCTCTTCTGCCTTAGAACCAATATACAGTATTGATTCTGAGACGGAAGGTAAGGGTTAAAAAAAAATGTTTACATGTAATTGGGAAATATTTAACCAAATAAAAAACTATGTTGGGGGAAAAAGAAATCTTTATCCATTTACCCATAATTACCCCCCACCTGCCCTGAGGGACTTGCCACTCTTACCTGGTCTTTGGGGGTGCCATCATCCACATTTAGGTTGGTAGACTGAGGGAAGTGTAGGAGGCAATAGAAGTGGCCTGAGGATTGGAAAAAAAGTGTGGGGAGTGACTTGATGGAATTTTGGTTCTATCAACCCCATTCCACAGCATTCTCATGAGGTCAGAAACCTAAAGGCCCCCCAAACTTGGGAGTCTTCATAGAGGGTGGAGAGAAGGTACTGAGAAAAAAACCAAGATGGAAACATGGTTGACTTGGTTCATAATTGGAAAGCTTCTTCTTTCTGGACCTCAGTTTCTCCACATAAGAAACAGAATCCTGGCCTAGGGCCCCAGTTCCTCCAGCTCCCTGGTAATCCCCTCACCATCCCCAGGGTGCTGCCGGTAGCCTTCTGGCCACAGTGGGGCCTCACAGCTGTGGCACTGGAAGCAGCTTCGGTGGAAGAACCGGCCATCGGCACAGATCCGCTCTAGGATGTAGAGACGCTCTCCACACAGTGCACAGGAGTCGCCATCCTCTGCCTGCCTCCCGAGAAAGCAGTAAGAACAAAGCAAAGACAAAGAGTGACAGATTCAGCCCTGGCCCTGAGACTCTCCTATTAACTGGAACCCCCCACTTCTCTCTGATCACCCCCTGCCCCAATCTGCTCTGGGCCCTTATATATGCTATTCTATGGTTGTTTCGTCATGTCAGTCATGTTTGACTCTTTGTGATCTCATTTGGGGTTTTCTTGGCAAAGACACTAGAGTGCTCCTGTCATTTCCTCCTCCAGCTCATTTTCCAGATGAGGAAACTGAGGCAGAAAAGGTGAAGTGATTTGCCCAGGGTTACTCTGCCAGTAAGTGTCTGAGGCTGGATTTGAACTCAGGAAGAAGACTCTTCCTGATTCCTAACCTGGCACCTATCTCCAGGGCCACCTAGCTCCCCAATTAGTTTTGCACATCACACATTATTCACTTTGGGGCCACCACAGATCTTCCTTGTTTTTCCAACCCTGCCCCCAAGGCCATAGTTCTCACCTCCTGGTCCGCTGGCAGGGGGTTTGACGGCGTCACTGGCTGGAGGATGATGGGTTCTGTGGGACTTGGCATCTTAGACTCCGACTAAAAGACCATTTAGATATCAGGGTAGGAAGAGAGGGCTGATTGGGTATCATAAGAGGAAAGAAGGGATGGTGAATGGAAAGGTTAAGGTTGAAAAAGGACAGAGGAGAAAGGGGAGGTCGGTCATTGCCCTTTTCCAGTACTTACTTCTATACAAGGCTTCTTGCCACTGCTCTCTTCTCCATTCTCCTGGAAAAATCCACACTGGCTTAGGACTGACCTTTCCCTTCTCTCCCTTCCCAGTACCTTTTATCCTTTTACCTTCCTTGGCAAACCCACCCAAATGAGTGACCTGGATGAGTCATTTCTCTTCCCTGCACCTTGGTTTCCCATTTACAGAAAAGGGGTTTGCAAGGCACAGATCTGTAAGGTTCTAACCACTTGAAGTTCCCTGACATGGGAGCTAAGAGGAGAGGGCAGCTCACTTTAAGGGGCCCCCCTCCCTGCAGAGACCACATTTCCATAATCCCAACCTGGGACCGGTTCCTTTGCAGTGTCCTCTGCAGCTTGCTGAGGAACAGGACGGCGTTGGCAGTCCCAGTAGAGAACTGAGTGACCGGACCTGAGGAGAAGGACAGACATTGTGACCACCAGCATGGAGAATCCAGGCTCCATCCCAGCTGGACCCTGGCCCTGCTGTCCTGATCCCTGAAAAAGTCAGAAGAAGGTTCACTCCTAATACCCTACTCTGCCTTTCCTCCTCAAGGGTCCCTTTAAAAGGAAATTTTATTTAGAAATATTTAAAATATAATATTTCTTTAAAAGAGCAGTTTCAAATTTGAAAAGCAATTCAAATCTGGCCTCAGACACTTATTAGCTGGGTGACTTTGGGCAAGTCACTGTACACTATTTGCCTCAGTTTCTTCATCTGTAAAATGAGCAAGAGAAGGAAATGGCAAACCATTCCAGTGTCTTTGCCAAGAAAATCCCAAATGAGGTCACAAAGAGTCAGACATGATGGAAAAAAAAAACCCAAAACAAACAATAACAAAATCTCTTTACAAGAGGGCAGCTACAGTAAAGAGAGGGCTAGATTCCAACTCAGGAAGACCTGAATTAGAATCTGGAGTCGGGCACTTTCTAGTTGTGTGATCCTAAGCAAGTCATTTCACCACTGTCTGCCTCAGTTTAGTAATCTATTAAAATAGAGATAATAATTCTACCTACTTCCAGGGTGGTTGTAAGGATCCACCGAGCTTTGCAAATCCAAAGCATTGTATAAATGCTAGCTGCTATCATCATCTTCATTAATTCTGCCAGGCTCTGTGAAAGGACTATTTGGCGGCTTAAAGATGGGTGAAACTAGCTCATATTTATTGGCAACTTAAGTTTATTGTGGTTCATTTGTTTTAGTTGTGTCTGACACTTCACAACTCCACTTGGGGTTTTCTTGGCAAAAATATTAGAGTGATTCGTCATTTCCTTCATTTTACAGATGAGGAAACTGAGGCAAACAGGGTTAAGTGACTCGCCCAGGTTCATAAAGCTAATAAATGTCTGAGGCCAGATTTGAACTCAGGAAGATGAGTTTTCCTGACTCTAGGCTCAGCACACTATCCACTGTGTCACTAGCCGCCCCGTCATTTAAGGCTTACAAAGTGCTATGCAAGAATAATTGCCCCCATTTTACAGACAACAATCCTGAGATCTGGTGGAGATAAAATGGCCCGCTGGAGATACCTGGGCTATGAGCAGTCCTTCCGAAGGTACTGTAGAATTGGCTGAGGTAGGCAATGAGGCCCAGCGGATCAGTTCCGGCCACCAGCACTTGGGGAGGGATCACTGGTGCGATGCCCAGCTCTTGTTCGGCCAGCTTTACCGCCCGGGCTGTGGTCTCCAGAGCGCCAGCCCCTCGCACGGTGGACAAGTCACTAGGAACAAGGGTGAAAGAGAAGGCAGCGACAGTGAGGGTGTGGAGTCCCCAAGGCACGCAATGGGACAGGAGAAGGGAGAGAAAGGGCAGGAGTTTGGGTGAAGGCGATGGGCTGGGGGCAAGGAGGGACAACATGAGCTGGGGGTCACACCAGCAAAGAAGGGAAGGGGCAAGGGGTGAGCAGAGGAACTCTTCCCTGTGTTGGGCAGCCTTCAGATGAGTTACTGACACCAATTCCAGGCTGAATTGAATCGAATGGGGCAGTGGGAGGGGGCTCAATTGTCCCCAGGAGTTCATAGCAGTTCTTCACCAATTCCTTCACACTTTCTAGTCCCCCATGACTGGCCCTCACCCTGTCACTCACAGCAGATTGGGTCGGAGCCGATGAATCAAGGCACAAAGTGCCTGACCGTCGGCCCAAGAGGACGAGAAGTCAGTGACCTGGACCCCAGGGTATCCAGCTGTCTGCTTCTGGCACCAGAGAAGCAGCTCCTCCTGGGTGCCCACCAGTCCTGGAAGGAAGGAGAAGGTCCTCTGTGCTCCCAGAGATCACCCCTGACAAGGGTCTACAAGATCCAAGCACTGGGGACTGCAGAGGCCACATTTGAACCCAGGACCTCTTGTCTCCAGGCTTGGTTCTCAATTCATTGAGCCACCTAGCAGCCCTGCAGCACTTGGTTTTACAAATGCTGCTCCTTTACTTGTTTTCCAGTTTACAGATGACAAAACTGAGGCACAGAGTAGGTGTTTTGTTCATAGTCATTCCCAGGCAGCTAGCTGGTATCCTAGAGACATCATTGAACTTGGAGATGGCAGAACCTGTGTTTGAACCCTGACTCAGACACTTACTAGCTGTGATGATTTGAAAACTATAAAGCACCATATAAATGCTAGCTGTTATTATTGTTATCATTTTCACTATTTTTCACACATTAAAATCAGGTCCTCTGACACCCAATTCACAATTCACTAGTATTTTTATTCCAACTCTCTCTCATTCTCTCTCCCCCCCCTCCATCCCCTTCAATAGCATCAATAGCATTATTAGCAATGGCAAAAACTGCCAGGAGTGTTCCCTGGGGCAGGCAAAGGACCCACCTCATAGAGTTTGGACCACTTTCCTAGTAACAAATGAGGAACTAAGGTACAAAGAGGGCAAGAATCTCCATCTCTTTGAACTGCCTTTGCTACTTGGACTAGCTAAAACCTTTACTCCTGGGGCAGCTGGGTAGCTCAGTGGATTGAGAGTCAGGACTAGAGACGGGAGGCCCTAGGTTCAAATCTGGCCTCAGACACTTCCCAGCTGTGTGACCCTGGGCAAGTCACTTGACCCCCATTGCCCACCCTTACCACTCTTCCACCTATGAGCCAATACACAGAAGTTAAGGGTTAAAAAAAAAAAAACCTTTACCACTGATGATGGGGAAAGAAAAGGGACAGGAAAGATTTAATTTAGGGTCTATTAGGGGCAACTGCTAACTTGGATGGGCACACAGGGCATCAGGATGTGGAAAGAAAACGAAGGAGGGAAGATGGTTTAAAGAAGGAAAGGGATTATTTATATGTGTGTGTGTGTGTGTGTGTGTGTGTGTGTGTGTCTGGGAAGAGGTGCCCTTCCTTCCTTCCTTCCTTCCTTCCTTCCTTCCTTCCTTCCTTCCTTCCTTCCTTCCTTCCTTCCCCCCTTCTCTCTCTCTCCTTCCTCTCTTCTTTCCCTCTCTCCCTCCTTCCTTCCTTCTTTCCTTCCTTCCCTCCCTCCTTCCCTCCCTTCCTACCTTCCTTCCCTTCCTTCCTTCCTACTCTCTCTCTTTCCTTCTTTTTCTTTCCTTACCTTCCATTTTAGAATCAATACCAAGTATTATTAAAAGGCAGAAGAGTAGAAGGGCCAGGCAACTGGGGTTAAGTGACTTGCCCAGGATCATACCTCTAGGAAGTGTCTGAGACCAGATTTGAACCCATATTCTCTCAACTGGAGGCCTGATGCTCTAACCACTGTGGCACCTAGCTGTCTCAAGGGGTTGTTTCTTAAGAGAGATAGGGTAAGGAATCTGGGTCACAGTGTTTTGTAGGGCCACTTACCATTCTTCGGAATGGGGTAGATCACCCAGGGGTTGAGGTAGGGGCAAGAGCATGGGGCTCTAGAGGCTACCCAGAGGTAGACAGAGGGGGCAGAGCCCACTCACCAGGGGTGGGTAGCTTTTTAGAATCCGTCTTGTCAGATCTCCTCCTCTCCAGTTCCTTGGCCTCAACATCATAAAGATCCCGTACCTAGGAGTAAACCCTGCTCATTACAGACTCCTTCTTTACTCCACCAAGCCAGGTCAGCCTAGATCCTTTTTGTTCACAGCTCAGTCCACCTGGAACTCGGATCGATCTTCACTAGAGGACCGGAAGGTGATGGGAAAGGAGGGGTGGGGGAATGACTGACCTGTTGGGGAGTCACAGAACGGAGGTTCAAGTTGGGGTAGCGAGAAGCTGGGTCTAGGGTGTACTGGGCTATGTTGCGGTGCATATTTTCGGGGGAGGTCTGTGAGAGGAGCTGGTACAAGCTCTCCCTGGAGGGAAGAAAGGGGTGTAGGGAAGAGGGGTGTTGGTGGTGGACCAGAATGATGAGGATGGAGGAGGCTGGTGGGCTTCCCTCATCCTCGTCACTGCTGTCTCTCTACCAGTCTCCATTCACTGGAAACTCCACACCCACTGCCTCTATCCTACCATCTCTTACGGCAGACTCTGGTACCCTCTCCACTTCCTCCTCCCCCAATGTGGTCCTTCGCCCTGTCTCTCACCTCTCCGCCAGAACCTCCAGGGGCTGAGTACCCTTTGCCCACAGCTTCACGGTCCAGGCTGCGTCGAAGGCTGCTAAGAACCCACGTGCCACACCAGTGCCCAACGGCCAAAAGGGCTGGAGGAACATTGAAGTAACAAGACACAACAGAGTACACAGAGGCTGGGTGGGTGGATGGGGCAGCCATGCCCTCCACATTCCCTCCATACATCCAACTCTTTTCAAAGAGTGACAAATCCTAAGAACCAGAGGGAGCATTTTTTCCCTTCCCTGACTAGGCACTAGGCACTCTGCCCCCTGTCTTCCCCTCCACCAGGCAGCCCTCCCCAGGCCCCCTCACCTCCACCAGGTGGCCCTCCCCAGGTCCCTTTCCCTCCACCAGATGGTCCTTTCACTGCCCCCTCACCTCTACCAAGTGGCTCTGCCCAGGCCCCCTCACCTCCACCAGGTGGCCCTCCCCAGGCCTTCTCCCCTCCACTAGGCAGCCCTCCCCAGGCCCCCTCACCTCCACCAGGTGGTCTTTCCACTGCTACCTCTACCAGGCAGCCCTGCCCAGGCCCCCTCCCCTCCACCAAGTGGTCCTCCCCAGGTCCCTTCCCCTCCACCAGGTGGTCCTTCCACTGCCCCCTCCCCTCCACCAGGCGGCCCTGCCCAGGCCCCCTCCCCTCCACTAGGCAGCCCTGCCCAGGCCCCCTCCCC